>NW_020939747.1:4200000-4666114 GCF_003851025.1 Sparassis crispa
TGGTACAGAATTGAGATGGAATGAGTCGGTCCGGAACCGTGTTGCGGGTATTTGGCTGCATTCCAGCGGCCGCCACCCCTCTCCACCAACGACGACGACGACGACAGTGACGATGTCGAGCAAGCAATCCCGACACTCCTCCTCTACCTCTTCGCCGTCGTCCCCCCCATCCAACCACAGCTCTAAGCTTCCCAAATTCCTCCAGAAGTCGACCAGAGACAGATCCAAATCGCTCGTCGATCCAGGCCACAATGCAAGCAGCAGTTCGTCTTCGAGCTCGTCGAACTCGCCTCCGTCACCAGAAACGTCGAAGGCAGGCCGAAAGGCGTCAAAGAAAGGGTCTATGTTGAAGGAATGGGAGGAAGAGCAGCACCCAGTGTCGCCGGACGTCGATATCCCTCAGGGCGGCGAGGTTGCAGACGAAACGCCCGTCATCGTCGAGCCCGTTAACATTCCCCGCCCACGCACACGTTCAGAGCGACCGATGTCGGAAAACTACCCCTCTGTTGCGTATTATCCCTCTTCGTCCTCTTCGCGCCTGTCCGATATACCCACCCGGCTTTCGGGCTGGTTTTCTCACACCTTCAGCTCATCGACCACAGACCTGTCCCTGCCAGCATTGCTCTCGCAGCAGCATTTAGCGTCTTCTACGTCGTCGCCGAAGGGTAAGGGTTCTGCGCTGCTCACTGCTGCGCGGCACGGCAAGGGTCACATCGACAAGGCGATGCGCTATCTTCTCGATAGTGACTCTACCCCTGATAAATGCTCCGACCCGATCTGGTTACTCGGCGTCGAGCACGCAGGCTACGAGCCTCCACCAGCACCCCCACCATTTACCGCATCGAAGCGGAACGCGAGCGTCGGCCGTCGCAACTCGATAGACTCGCGCCGATCGCCGTCATCTGTTAGTTCCTCCGCCTCCTCGCCTATCGCTCCCTCTAGCTTTCCGGGGGACCCTTCGCTCTCTCAATCACATCCAACCGTGTTGTCGCCATCCAAGGACAAGGACCCGTCGCGAAATTGGCCGCCGGCGTTTTATGCCGACTTTACATCTCGCATATGGCTCACGTATCGATCTCAGTTCTTGCCCATACGAGATACATCACTTTCGGCTCTGGAGTCGGACGTAGGGGAGGCCGTGTCGAACCCCAGCAGCCCGCAGCCCAAGAAGTGGAACTGGCCTCTCGTTGGGGAAAAGGGGTGGACGAGCGATGCGGGATGGGGATGCATGCTCAGAACTGGACAGTCATTGCTGGCAAACACTCTATTGCACTTACACCTTGGTCGAGGTGCGTGACGCTGCCCCAGTTACTGCCGTTGATACTCACCTACAAGGTGCTGCAGACTGGCGTCGACCGCCATATCCTATTTATACCGCCGATTATGCAACGTATGTTCAGATCATTACATGGTTTCTCGATAATCCTTCGCCATTATGTCCGTTCAGCGTGCATCGCATGGCGTTAGTCGGCAAGGATCTTGGTAAGGAAGTCGGGCAATGGTTCGGGCCGAGCACTGCTGCGGGTGCCATCAGGTGCGTATTCGTCGTGTATCCGCTGGTCATGACCTCATCCTCCGTACACAGGACCCTCGTGCATGCTTTCCCTGACGCCGCACTGGGTGTGTCAGTCGCATCGGACGGCGCGGTGTACGAGTCGGACGTGTTTGCAGCTTCGAGGTCTAGCAGGGCTTCCTTGCGCAGATACGGACAGACGTGGGGCGACCGTGCAGTCCTTGTACTCATTGGAATCCGCCTCGGCCTCGATGGCGTCAATCCTATCTACTACAACACGATCAAAGTCAGTATTGCGATCTAGTGGGATGTCCTAATTTTAATCCCCTCCTGTACTTCAGGCACTATACGAGTTCCCGCAATCAGTCGGCATTGCAGGTGGTAGACCGTCGTCGTCATATTATTTCGTCGGATCGCAGGCCGACAATCTCTTCTATCTGGATCCGCACCACGCGCGGCCCGCCATTCCTCTCCGCCCACCACCTCGCTCAGCAGAGTTGCCCTCCCTGGAACGCTGGGAGCGGCAGACATCTCCTGGGACACTCACGTCCGATTACGGGCCAGTGCGCGTTCCCCAGCACACTCGATCCCCAACTGCACCATCCGTGCGGTCAAGCGCAGGCTCCGCGTCGTCCGTTCTTTCCCAGCGCTCGCCACCGGTACCGTCACCGCTACAGCAGCAGCAGCTGTCGACGTCTTCCTCGAACTCAACGTCCCAGTCCTCTTCCGCACAGTCGCACGCGCGATGGCAGTCGTCGAGCGCGTTGCCCGACGACTCTGAACTGGATTCTCGCGACCTTGGAATTGGCGCAGACCTGGACCCGTTGCAGCTCCATTATGTAACGGCGTACTCCGCCGCAGAGCTCAAAACGTTCCACTGTGACCGCGTGAGGAAGATGCCGTTGTCGGGACTGGACCCTAGCATGCTGCTCGGCTTCTTGTGCAAGGACGAGAATGACTGGAAAGATTTTCGCAAGCGCATGAACGATGTGAGTAATCTACGCCGTTTTATCTACATGCTAGAACCCAAGTTTCTGATGCGTCTGCAGCTCTCACACACACACAAGACAATATTCACGATTCAAGACGAGCCGCCAAGTTGGCCGTCCGACTCGGATGATAACATGGGCCTCGAGTCTATTTCTGAGCCAGACATCGACATGCCCGAAGATGACGACGAGGACGCACTTGACGATGACCGTTCCTCGAGCACGTCCCCTGACACAAGTGTGAGCGTACAAGACGGCGGCGCAAAATCTGAGGCCGACACTGAGGAGGACCCCGTGGGCCCCATCACGCCTGGCGCGGGCAAGAATTCATTAGACATCCCGCATCCAGCCAAGGGCACTGTGCCCCAGCCTATCTCGCGTGAATCCTCACTTGATTTCGATGACGACGAAGATGAGGAGTGGATGGACCCATCGACGGACACACCGCCACTATCTCCTGACGCAGAAGTGCCGCCACCGTCGCCATCCTCACCGCCGGTGCAGGTGTATGCTCCGCCGCTCGCACAGGCGACATCTACAGGCTCAACGATCAGTGCAAGTACTCACGCGAGCGGGAAGAAGCGGAGAAAATTTAAGTCAAAGAAGTCAGGGTCCGGTTCAGGTTCTGCACTGCCTGAGCCACAGATGCAGTTCCCGTTTCCCGCCACGCAGGCAGAGGAGCCGCTGTCAGATGCTCAGCTGGAGGAGACGCGGAGCAAGCGGATACCGCAGATGCGCACGGCGAAGGCGCGCGATGGCGGGCGCACACAGAGCGGTGGCGTGCGCGGTGTTCCCGCAGACGACATGGACGACTTCTAGGGTGTGATATTCGTTTGTCCAGTGTTGCTGTTGTTTTGGTCGTAATTCCTCTGCGCGACATATATCGTCCCATGTCCACCCATTCCGTCCCTTTCTGTATGGTCTGTTCACGCCCTCGACTACATTCTGTACATGCCCTGTACATTCCGTCGTTTCCGTCGTAACTCTACTTTTCGCTTCCGCCTCGGGAGTTCGGTAGCGTTGGATGGTGTACATTGTTGTGCAGTGAATTATATCAGACAAGATACCCGTATTTTGTTCGTTAATGGAGGGAGACCGAGACCCGTGCATAAAGATATGTTCGAAGGATGAAAAGATCACAGTGTGCGTATTCGAAAAGAGATGGAGCTTTTGCGCAACGGATACAATACATATATGCGGACCTGCAGACTGGGTATGCAGCAATGGCGAGAGCACGCAACTAGATAGACGATAAACAACCTGGAGAGAACGCGTTCCATGAGGCGCGACGGACCACTATCACGACCCGCAGCACGATGCAGGAGCCCATTTATGGTCACCGGACGAATGCGTGAGGCGGATAATGTCGTCCGCGTCCTGCATGTGCAGCGTTCGCGCCTCGAGCGCCTCCTCGTGCTCCCGCTGCACGACAACGCGGCGCGCAACGTACTCGAACACTTCCGCGACGCCCTCCCCCGTCTTAGCGGACGTGAAGAACAGCTTCGGGCGGCGCTCTCGCGGTGGAGGCGGCATGCATGACGTGGGTGGGGAGCCAGAGAGAGGCGTCGTTGCACACGTTGCTGCTTGCCTGCGGACGAAGAGGCTTGGGGTGATCGTAGGCACGGAGGATATGGAAGATGCAGAAGGCGTGCGATGCGAGGGCGAGAGAGATGGGGAGGACGCGAAAGAGTCGGTGGTACGCACAGGCGAGGAGAGCGCGGACTCGAACGCGTCGAAGAACGACGATGAGGGCGTGTGGTACACGGTGTGCGTCGTCGTCATGGTCCCAACTGTACCCCCGCGGAACAGAGAGCGGCTGCGCGAGCGTGACTTGGAGATGTGCCGCCGTAAGCGCTGTGTGCTCGGTGCGATGTCGAGAGGTACGGCGTGTCCGTTTGGGGTCAGCAAGTCTTCTTCAAGCTCAGGCTCCACGATGAGCGGCGACGGCGGTGCAGAGGCCGGCGGGACAAGCTCGTTAATGAGCGCTAGCGCGTCAGCTTCCGACACCACACCAGCTGCACGGACTCCGTCTGCGTTCTGCAGCATGTCGATCTTGTTACCCACGACGACGCAGCAGAAGTCCTCGAGCTCGTCGTCCGGTACGGGAGCGCGCTCGCGGAATTCGGACCACCACTTGTGGAGCGCATCGAGCGTCTGGGGCTGGTTCACGTCGAACATGAGCAAGGCGGCATCAGCACCGCGAAAGAACGCAGAGGAGAGGCTCGAGAAGCGTTCCTGCCCCGCAGTGTCCTGCTCGCCGTCTAGTCAACTACACATAGCAGTAATGAGCCAGAAATCTCACGCACCCAAATCTGGAGCACGACAGACTCGTCCGAAAAGCTGTGGTGCGGTAGAGTCTTGGTTATAAAGTCTGCACCAATGGTCGCACGATAGCCCGTCGTAAAGCGTCCTGAGATGTACTGCGAAACCCTAATGAGAATGATCGCGGCGAGCTGGCTAGCTGGTACGCACCTGGTTGCGGAGACTTGTCTTGCCTACACCAGAAGCCCCGATGACGACGAGCTTAACCGTGCGCATTCCCGACGTCGTCGAGCCAATTCTTCATGAGCAGCACGCCGGCGATGGAGGACGCAAAGAGTAGGCGAAACCTCTTCAGACAGACTGTCCAGGGTCCCAGACAAACCACTCGGCCCGTGGTCACCGCCACATCCGGGGCGTCTCTACCGTTTCAAGAACTCAGGACGGTCCAGAGTCATCCAGCAGAAGCCAGCAGAGCAGATATGCATGCACACCAGGAATCTCATCATGATTTTCGCACTGCTAACTGTAGCCGAATATCGTACACTTATCTTTGATTTGACCATGCCCCGCGGGACAAAATCAAACTTATCTCCACATCTCGCTTTCCTACACCCGGTCAACCAACTCCTCTTGACCATCGTAATTCGCCAGCCATCCTTTGATTCCACCCTTCAGTATGTACGCTGCTGAAGTCTTGATACCAGAGTCGTTCAACCGATCTTGGTACCTACATCCCCAGTCACACCTTAAAACCCACCGAAGAAGGGACATTGCATACCAACGAGAGCATCGGGGGGCCTTCCCACTTGACAAGCCACAGTAGAAAATGACCTGCTTTGTCTGGCCAAATTTCTCCACGAAGGCCGGGAGCTCGTCGAAGAAATTCTGCGGCGGACAGTGTAAGCTACCGCGAACACGCCCACCCTGTTTGAGACGATGAGACTCCTAAGACAAGTAACATGGAGAGATCGTCACGCGAACTCACAGAGAACGTCTGCCTGACGTCGATGACAGCGTAGTCCTTGCGCTCAGAGCCCTTCATCATGCTGGCCAATTCATCGGCGGTAATATAAGGCACATCAGATTTGGTCGCCGGGAACGGGAGCCACCAGTCAAGCAGCGGCTCAGGCGATTCAGTCTGCCCTTCGCCGGGAGGCTTCACAGCGTAAATTTGATAGGATCCTGCATTAAAACATTGAGAGCTTTCAGCCAGTGGTCATCCACCGAGGTCCAGTACTCACCCGCCCATTCATTCGAGTCAAAATTCGGGGCGTTAGGCTCTTGCGGCCCGCAGCACGATGATGGTGTTGCACAGCAGCTGAATCCGGCTGTGCTTCCCGGCTCGAAGTAGACGTTCAGGTCAGCTTTCTTGTCAACGAACATGGGGTCTGAAATAGTGCATCGCCGTAAGCGTGAACACAGTAGTGGAATAATCATCGTGAATCCTCGCGCACCTGAGAAACCCGCATCGAGGATAATACCTCTGTACTCATCGAGAACTATAGCACCAGAGATACACCCAATGTAAGCGGCGAGATCGTTGCGAATGTTTTCCGGCAGAGGCTTCTTGGCCAGGATCTGTCCAGTCAAATGACTAAGGCGTTGATGTCAGCTAGAAAGCAGCATTGGCGCACATCCGACAACGCAATACGACCGCCAGGTTTCAACACTCTGAATGCCTCTTGCATGATCTTCGCCTTGCCGGAACCTGGCAGCAGGTTAATGACACAGTTTGATATGATGCAGTCAATGGAGTTGGCCGCGATGGGAAGAGGCTCCGTGAGGAGCGCCTGCACGAAGGCAACATGCGGCGGCTTGAGGCCTTGCTTCGATGCGTTTCGACGTGCCAGGGCCACCATGTCCTGGTGGTTGGATTCTCAGTGCGTTATGCCATGACGTGGAGTGGAAGCAGAATATCTCACCTCAGACATGTCCAATCCGATCGCTTTACCTGTCGGTCCGATCTTGGAAGCAGCTAGGAAGATATCGATGCCTCCTCCAGAACCAAGGTCGAGTACTGTCTCTCCCTAGAATATACAAGGCAAAAATTGTACTGTGATGAAGTGAAGCTCGAAGGAAATGACAGACCTCTTTCAAAGAAGCAGATGCGATAGGATTGCCGCAGCTAAGCCCCAAATTGGCTCCAGCGGGTAAGGCCTGCAGCTCTTCAACGCTGTACCCGAACGCTGATGCGACATTGTGCACATCTGCAGTTCAGAGTCAAATTTATCACGCCGAGCAGCTCGAAATCATTGGTTGAGACAAGTACTTACAAGACTTATCTACGCTCGCCTTTGCCTTCGCGCTGTAAGCGTCGCGCACGGCTTCGACCAGTGTTTCTTCGGAATTGGACATGACTGCAGCTGAGGGAAGGGATGTTTCCTGGAAAGCGCAGTTTATAGGAATATGTGAATTTGACTGATTCTAGAGCGTTTCTCTTCGAATTTGATGACGATCCGGAGCGGGCCATGCAACTCCGAGTAAGGCGGGCATTCTCCCGTATATTTGGGTTAGATGCTAGACAGCGCCATTGAACCGCCGCCTCACTCTACAAATGCAAAGGCGATGAATTATGAGGTCGAAGGTGTAAGCATGCCGCTTGGATTCATGCGGTACTAAGCCTTGCTACATTAATCGGTCGCATCTCCACAACCAAGGTTCTGCGACTTTTTTAAATTCGTTTTAAATAAATTCCCGGGGGGGGTGGTCTAGGCTTTAGGACATACAGAATTTTCTTGGATAGGTAAGAGACTACGTATACTTTATGTCTCTGGCTTTCACATCTGACTGGAGCGTCGTCATGTAGGTTCTTGTTCATGATGGTGGGGATTATGTATGCATTCACGATGAGGGACCATGCAAACCTTCAGCAAATCTTTGAGCAAGAAGTCCTCGCCATCCGCGGCCGGGAGTCGGTATGTCAGCCGCAACTATCGCTCGGAAAGCACCCGTGCCGGGTGCACATCGATCGTCCAGAACCATTAATTTACGTCTGGACCAGTGGGTGACAGAGAGGAGTTGGAGATCTGAGCCACTTCGAAAGGAGACACCCGCGCAGGCCGGCGGCTCCTGTCCCAGTCTGAGACTCTACACCCGCGTAATAAATGGGCTCTCCCTCAGCCGTTACCTGTAAGTCAGCACTTCTTTCAATTATGTACAACCCACTCACAGCTCTCGTGCGCTCGTCCGATGCAGAGGCGCTGTACACCCTAGAGTCACATCAAAAACCTAAGAGATCTTCGAAGGACAAACGCAGACCGAGCTTCTCCCGAATGTCCCACATTAATCCCCGGCGATGCGTTTCGTTAACCGTTGTCTTCTTTACATCGCTTCTGGTATTCCTCTGCGTCGCTTCGACGTCCCTCAAACAAGTCTCGAAGGTCATCGTGTGGGACAAGCAGCGGACACGCCCCGCAAGCCCGCCGCGGCAAATCATTGAATCAACGCCGGAGTACATGCAGATGGATAACGTCTTGGCTGGCCCTCCAACCGCATATTTCAGAGGTATGTCTCCAATTACTGCTCGCCTACATGCAACTTATGGCTGGTACAGACGCCCTGAGGAATGACTCCAAATATCTGACATCTTGGTACGGTGCCGGCTTCAGTGCGTTAACTTCCTTCCTCCTGTGTTTTCGCGTTTCCTGACCTTGATCTCGCAGACAACGATGTTATGACAATTGTCAGTTTTGTTTCTGTTCGTCCTCACACTAACTAATCACCTTGACTCCAGGCGAATATGATTTATCTGGCAATGCTCACAGATCGGGTACCGATACTCCCCCCACTGACCTCATACATATCAGGGAGCGCGCCGCCCCTTCCCTTCTCTCAGCTCTTCAATGTCTCGTACCTGATGCAGAAGCTGCAACTGCCGGTCCTCGAGTGGCATCAGATCAAGGACTGGAGTCTCTCTCATGCCCTTGGCCAGCCTGACTCGCTCGGCTGCTGGAACGTATGGGAAGTGGCGAACGTTTGGTCAGATTCTCCGCGAGGGAGCTACACGCCGACGCTTCTGAATCTTGGTGCGTCCCCACATCAGTCTCACACACAATCGCAAGCGGCTCATGTTTGAGCAGACATCTCGTACACCCGTGCGCCGTCCTGGGTCAAGCTCATCCCAGGCTATGAGCACGACTCTCATTCGCCGTTCTGGGCACTCGCACGTTTGGCGTTCCCTCAGACGCGCACTGCGACTCTTGCCGACCCGGAGGAGCATCCGACGCGCCCGTCTGAGCGGTGGGGGGCAGTCCTACCGCCAGATGAGCAGCTGCTATGTTTCGACTACCTGTACTACGCGTGCGGGATGATGGTGCGTATTGTGATGCATTCTACCGAAGTTGCAGGACTCATTGGATTGCAGCCTTCCGAGTTTGACTGGGACTACAGTCCATCTTGGAGATTCGTTCTAAAGCACTTCAAGTGGACGGAGAACCTCCAGACGCTTTCTCGGGAGTACCTCAGAAGAACGCTGAATGTGACCGAAGGCGAGCTTATCCCTCCTGTGCGTATTGCCGTCCCGCGTATTATCATAGCGCTAACCACTGTCCCAGTATATCACATTGCACGCACGCCGAGGCGATTTCATCGGTATGTGTGGCAGCACGCCTCGCGATGACTGCTTCCCGCCCCTGTCGGCCTTTGCGCGGCGTGTGGCAGAGGTTCAGGAGGAGCTGCGCGAGAAGCACGGTATCGAGGCTAGGCATGTTATCATGACGAGTGATGAGCAGGACGCGGCGTGGTGGGAGGGTGTAGCTGCGCAAGGCTGGCTAAGGGTCGATCACGACGGCGCCAGGACTGCGGAGGTGTATGGAAACTGGTACGTCGCCTACCTGTTTCGATGCTAGTAAGTCACGGTGAGGCTCACGTGCGCTGGGTCGACTAGGTATCCGGTCATTGTGGATGCGGTTATTCAGTCTGGCGGCATGGGTTTCGTGGGCACGGACTCCTCGACGTTCACCACCATGGCAAGGCGGCGCGTCGAAGACTGGAACAATGGTGCTGTCCGCACTGTGAAGTGGGGACGCCCGAATGCAGATGCGCATTAATTCCTCGCCGTCTCTCACTCCCTTTGCATATCTATCCTACCTGTTGCTATTTTTCGTAGATTATAGAGTTGTCCTTTTAGAGGTTCTGCGCGCATGTCGCTTAGCCCGGCGCTAGACAAGTTTTATTTGTACTAATCAATACACTCGCAGATCATCTCTCTCTACATACTGTTGCACTTTGGCGCATTGCGTAGAACTTGTCTTATCATGGTGTTCCGGGAATTTAGACGATTCAGGAGAATACGGTCTCGGCTTCCGTGCCCACGGACCTTGTCCTAGTTTCTTACGCGGGGTGGCTTATCGGTAGGTCCCAAATTTAATTCGGAGCCTCAATTTTCAGGGAGATAATGGTCCGCGGAGAACGTGTCGTGAATGCACGTGATCTGGAGATGAAATCGGAAGGAACCCCTTATAGACCTCATTGTGCCTGGGGAGACTAACCTTCATCAGCAAAAGTCAACTCTTGCTTACTCAGATTATTCCCTTGATTAAGGAAATTTTAAGGAGATCCTCATTATTATTATTCCTTATTCACCTTAATTGGCCAAATAAGGAAGCAGACCTCCTTAATCAAGGCAATAAGGGAGCTAACCAAGAGTTGACTTTTCCTGATGTTGTTGTACCTTTAGTCTCGGAACCAGCCGTTCTGACCTTCGACCCTTTTTGGGAATTGAGGTGGAAGGGTTGTCAGAACGTGAGGTCACGCCCGTGTGACATACCCCCCCCCCTCTATACAATTTTCACCAGACGTTCTCGGGAGCGACCCAACATCTTTAACGCCCAATTTGGTAACCGCCAGGTTGCTCACGTGAACGTCTGGTTACGAGACTACTTATTGTACCTTCTAGGCTAGCCTGAACTGTCTGCTCTCTTTCCGGAAGAGAAAGTGTCAAGTAGTTCGTCCGAATCGGACACAGATACCCCATCCTCTCGAGGGAAAATATTTGGACTCTGACTAAACATGTATATCCGCTGCAGCTCAGGGGGTTCCCTAACAAACGTACCGTGAGTAGTGGTTTCTTGTGTTTGAAGCATGAGGATTGCCTGTGACAAACTTCATGGCTACTCAACGTCTCGCGCTCGCTGATGTGACTCTAGTCCCAAGCAGAGATTCCTATGTGCGCAAGGCAGTTAGGTTCCACACGTCTGTCATGGAAGCTCGCTGTCAGCCCTATTTTGATCAGCTCGCCCCTGATTCTCTGCGTATATTCCATGGCGAATCCGAGTCGACGTCTTGAATATCTCTTCTCAGAATCTGCTGCTCTTGTCGACAATGTTCTCCGGGTTGAAGAGCTACCCGACGTTCGACGCCGAGCAATACCCAACCTATGACGACTTAGAAATACCCTCACAGTATCCAGCCAATTCTGAGCCTCTTTCGCGGAGAAATGGCTTACCGTACTTATTTCTATGCCTGTCAAACATTATACGAGTGTCCAGGAGGCGGTGTGCCTCTATGACTATCGTCATCCTCGTCGGTGTGCTCACTGTTGTGGCACTCACGGACGGTTTGATGGGACCATCCTTCTCGTCGAGTAGCGTGCGACTTCACATCGAGGAGCGTATCCAGGAGCAGAAGAGGATGCGCCCAATCCAGGTGCCACTACCAATTTCTGCTTTGCCAGTAGCCGAAGTGCCAGAAGCTGTCGAACACTCTCATCCCCCGCCTCCTTCTCCTCCCTCGCCGCCGCCGCCGCCGAAGGTCATGCTGCCAGAATATATGAATATAGACAATTACCTGAATGGTCCGCCTACAATTCACTTCCGTGGTATGTAAAGTGTATTTTCTGTGTCGGACGCTGAACCCGAATATTGCATGCAGATAATTTGAAGAAGAACAAGGAGTATCTCACCTCCTTCATGGGTGCAGGATTCAGTGCGTCTCCGTGAATCTCTTTCTGATTTTAAAAAAAAACATGTTCCCTTTGCAGCTAATGATGTGATGACAATTGTGCGCACTTCTTTTGTGTACCGCGCATCAGACATGTTCTGACTGTGCGTCTACCCAGGGTAACATCATTTACCTTGCTATGATCACATCTCGCGTCCCAATCCTTCCTCCTCTCACCTCCCACATAGAGGGCGGTGCTCCGCCACTGCCGTTCTCCGACATCTTCGACCTCGGCTACCTCATGCGTGCCACACAGACGCCGATACTCGAGTGGCATCAAGTTAAGGAGCTCGACAATTACACGGTGTTCGGTGAGACCGACGAAATTGGGTGTTGGAATCTTTGGGAGGTCGTCAGCGCTTCAACTGAACCTCGCGGGAGTCGCACAACGACGGTGTTGAATCTAGGTTAGCAACAGTCTGGTTGGTCTCCTCATGCGCACGAATATTTCTTACTTTGTTTCTGCAGATATATCATACACACGGGCACCGTCGTGGATGAAGATGAGCGACCAGGATTGGAACTCATACGCCTCATTCTGGGATCTCGCGAAGCTGGCGTTCCCGCAGACCCGCAGCGGGACCCTCTCTAATCCAGGGGCACATCCGACACGCCCGTCTGAGCGAAATAATGTTGTACTTCCTCCAGATGAGCAGCTCCTATGCTACGACTATCTGTACTATGCTTGCGCATCTGAGGTGAGAATGATAAGATATATGACTGCGCGGTGCGGCTGAACCCAGCGTATCCTGCTTCTAAGGCATCCGAGTATGACTGGGATTTTAGCCCTGCATGGAGATTCGTCGCCAAGCACTTCCGGTGGACGTCCCGCATGGAGAACCTTGCTCATGAATACGTCCGCCGCGCAATGAGCTTACCGGAGGCCGTACCGATCCCGCCCGTAAGCCCATATCGCTCTCGCATCTTATTTGTCTGACCATTTGCGCAGTACATCTCGCTGCACGCACGACACGGCGATTTCGGTGGGATGTGCGGCGGCAGCGCCCTGGAGGATTGCTACACGCCGCTCTCCGCGTTCGCACGGCGTGTGGACGAGGTGCAGGAGGAGCTGCGCGCGAAGCACGGCATCGATGTCACGCATGTCATCATGACGAGCGACGAGAAAGCCGAGGAGTGGTGGAGCGAGGTCGCTGAGCGCGGATGGTACAGAGTGGACCATGGCCGCGAAAATACCATGGCGCGCCTTGGGACCTGGTAAGTTCCCAGCCTTCGCCTTAATAGGACGAAGGAATTGAACTAAGATTCATGTAACCAGGTATCCGGTCATAGTGGACGCTGTGATCCAATCACAGGGCATCGGCTTCGTGGGCACGGAGTTCTCGACGTTCTCGAGTTTTGGAAGACGGCGCGTAGAGGACTGGAACAATGGCGTTACCAGGACTGTGAAGTGGGGATGGATAGGTGCCGATGAGTCTCACTAGGGTCTTCGGTCGTGATTTGCTCTATACGGGGTCACCTTCGATGTTCCCTTTCTTCTAATATATTCACTTCACTTTTTCGGTCTGCGCGAGCAATCACCGGGGGATATTATTGCTCATGATGCATCATATCCTTCATTAGTCGGATTGAACTTCCATCATATTCATGTGAAAGGATGTACGGTCTCGTCATACACAACTCCACTACAAGTCACCACACGTAGAGCCATACAAACTTGACTTGTCACCACCGGCTTTTGAGTAGGTGGGAAGGCTGATCTTGGGTATGCGGACTACTGCGGGCGCCATACACACTGTCAATGGTGTCGGCTCTATATGATTCACCCGCCGATCGATCAAGCGACAGACCATCCAGCAGCTGGTTCCCGTCTAAAGCACAATCGTGGTATTACTGACGACAGATGTGCCGTGCTGACGGATGGTCAGACACAGCCGGGCGTTTAAGATACATACAAGTATGAGAGGGTGCAACATTGTGGTCTACAACCTGGGAGTGTTAGTACAACGTTATAGAGTCATCCCACCGGTGGGTACAAATTCAGCATTGGAGAAGGGTATTATACACTGCGATAATATGTTAGTTCGCGTGGTCGGAGGAAAGGACGCCACCACGTACTCGTCATCTGCAAGCAGAAAGAAACAGGTCAGGACAGCTATCAGAAGTGGGCAGCGGAGAGAGGGCATGCGACATACCGTGGTACAAGAATTGTGTCTGCAAGCATGATAGAGCGATGTCAGTAGCGCTAAAGATAATGCTGTGAGAAACTGACCTTCTTCGGATTCTCTGGAGCATGCGAGACGTAGCGATCGTTATCTGGAGGCCTAGAAGAATAAATATCAATAACCACAATAACACGTTCAGAAAATGCGTGTAGCATACCGCTCCTTCTTCTAGACATATGAGGTGCGCTTAAATCACGACCATATAATCAAATAAAGGACGCGCACTCACCTTGCACGATGCAAGCATGCTCTGCAGCGTCACACACACCGCGATAACGCTCAGTACAGGCGACCACTCATTGCCTAGGATGGATGCACATATCTGGGTGAAGCGGCTCAGTACTCCGCGGGTCGGTCCTGCTAACCACTTACATGGCCATTTGAATATACATGCTGTGACCGCCCAATCAGTACAATGAGTGAGAGACCGCATATCTGAGAGACTCACCGGATGCACTGGTGCTTGAAATTTCTCATCTACCACGAACTGCACGGCGGGGGACGATATGGGATAAGAGCTATCGAAGCGGAACTTCAGGGCGAACACCTCGCCCTGGGACCAACAGCAGTCAGAGCATATTCTTGGTTGTTGGAATCATAACTCACCTCATATTGCGTCTCTCCCAACACTTCTATGGACAGAAACCACGTCTGGAAATCATCCGCGCTGAGTAACTTGATACCTGTGCTCCGAGATTAGCATCGGACCACAGTGGGGTCAGATGGTTTGTTGCACACCGACTGGAGTCCCCTGCGTCTGGATATCCTTGAGCTCCTTCTGCAATCTTCTGGTTGACACTGCCATAGTAGATGTCCGTCGTAGACTGAGACAAAGTAGCGTAGTCCCACAGCCACCGCGGAATGCGCAGGTCGCCTCCGCCACAAGCCAAACAGATGCAAAGCGCCCGCCCGGTGTATAAATTCGGGCAGTAGTCCGAGTCCTGTTCTGCTTCAATGTCATTGTCATCTCCGCTTTAGAGTCACTTGCCTCCCGTCGTCCTCAGGATAACCAGGGGATATGCAGGCGCTCGCGGGGAAGAAGACGAATTCTTGCTTTTTCTAACTGTTGGTTCGTGCTTTCTCCTCGACCATCGCAAGATCTCGCAAGGAACATCCCCAAGTTTTTCTCGTGTTGACGGCGTGTATGGAGCGTAGAAGATCAACTTGTTGTATTTTACGTGGTATACGTTTTTTTCCATTAGACGAGATCTACGCTGCTGCCACCTCTTCAGCCTGACTCTTCTTTATACGCGTCTCTTTGTCCTTCGTGATTTCATCCAATATCTCTTTCGCACCGGTGTTAATCAGTATCCGCGCGAGCTTTACGCCCACGTTTTCCGCTTCCTCGACGGTTACCACTTGCTCCTCGACAGTATGCTCGACATGTCGATCTCCAAGCAGTGAGGTGACACATCCTGTCAGCACTAAGACACCACCTGCACGCCCTTCGGTTTCCTGCAGCTCCGTCGATACACCCACCGGGACGCTGCACCCGCCCTCAAGCACGCGCAGACATGCGCGCTCGGCGCGACATGCCCACTCAGTCTGCCAGTGCGTCACCGCGGCGCACAGTGCGCGTGCTTCCGCATCATCCGAACGAATCTCTATCGCAAGAGCACCCTGCGAGACAGCGTGCAGGAGTGTGGGTGGTGCCAAGTCGGCGGTGACGCGGTTGCCCCACCCAAGACGCACCATGCCGGCCTTCGCGAGAATGAGCGCAGCGTAAGGCCCGTCAGGATCGTCGAGCTTCTTCATGCGGGTATTTCTGAACGAGACGTAAATCAAGCGATAGACTCATGCGGAGTGTACATACAGGTTACCGCGCTGCAGAGGGGGTCTGTTAGGGATGCAAACGAAATCGCGAGGGATGACCATCGGGACGTACCACGTCTCGGAAGACAAACTTTGGAAAACGCCGCTTAAGCTGGGCGACTCTCCGCACGCTGCTCGTGCCAATCACGCTGCCGTCCGGGAGCTCCTCCAGGCTATTGTATGGCGTGTCCTTGCGTACGACCAAGCAATCCACGGGATCTTCGCGTTTCAGCACGCCGGCGATCTCGCACCCCTCGGGCAGGACGGTGGGCACGTCCTTGAAGCTATGCACGAGCATGTCCACTGCGCGCTCCCGCAGCGCGACCTCGAGCTCCTCTGTCCACAGTGCCTTTCCGCCGATAAGGTAGAGTGCTTGCGATTGATTGTGGTCCCCGCCGGTCGACATGAAGGATGTCGCGAAGGTGGTGGACGGGTGTGCTGCGGCGAGCGCATCGCGTACGATGTTTGTCTGTATCTGGGCGAGTTGCGAGGCGCGTGAGGCGAGCGTGAAAGTGCGAGGGCCCCCGCTGGCCGCTTCGGAGGATGCAGAAGTCATTTTTGATACTCGCCGGTTTGAGCACCGCGTGTTGATTTCCGAATAGCCAAGTGCAGTAGTCGTGACGCTTTCTATGAAGATCAAAAGTACCAGAGAAAGCGAGTGCATACAGCCTGAGATATCAAAAATCGAGCACGTGACCTAAATGAATGCTTACGCCGCGCCGTGGGGCGGCTTTGCTCGGAGCACATCTTTCTCATCGTCCACCATGTCCGCAGTGTCCTTTGCATCATCGTCTTTGCGTGCGTTGAAGAGGGTTCCAAAACTCCGGGTCCATGCAAGAGCCACTTCGGCTCTTCATTCGTCGTCGCGAAGTCTTTCTGCAAGTGTACTTCGCACAGCGAGCTTTTACCATGGCTCAACACTTGCTACCGCGTCGACCACTCGCAGCGGGAGAACACCAAGCAAGGAGCGCCCATTACATCGTGTGTGACCTTCTGTATCCACCGCTATCGAAGCTGATATCTTGCAGACCGATCTATGTTTATTCAGACAGAGACCACACCTAATGAAGACTCGCTCAAATTTATTCCCGGCGTACCAGTAATGGAGGACGGCAGCGCAGAGTTCCTCGACACGCGCACGGCGCTCAAGTCTCCGCTCGCTATCCGGATAATGGGCGTTGAGGGCGTGACAGCCGTGTTCTACGGTCCCGACTTTGTGACCGTTTCGAAAGATTCTGAGACGTCGTGGTCCGTCATGAAACCGGAGATCTATTCGATCCTCATGGAGTTCTTCTCGTCGGGCCAGCCGCTTTTCCGCTCCGAGGAAGACCGCGAGGCCGCGGGCCCACAGGACACACTTATCCTGGACACGGATTCTGAGACAGTCGCGATGATAAAGGAGCTGCTGGACACGCGTGTACGCCCCGCGATCATGGAGGACGGCGGGGACATCGAGTACAGGGGGTTCACCGATGACTGCCTCGTGCAGGTGAAGCTGAAGGGCAGTTGTCGCGGATGCGACTCAAGCACGGTGACGCTTAAGAGCGGTATCGAGCGCATGCTCATGCATTATATACCCGAAGTGAAGGGCGTGGAGCAGGTGTGTGTCGCCGTTTAGTTCACGTTGGTCTGTATGCTTACTTCTCGGCGCAGGTGCTCGACCAGGAGGAGACTATTGCGTTGGACGAGTTCCAGAAGTTGGAACAGCGTTTGTCACACGAGCACAAGCCAAGAGATTCGAGGTGAGAGCTATCCTGAGTTGTTGTTTCGTCGTCGTTCATCTATTTTCCAGCATGGCGCAGTACATGTCTGTTTAGTTCGCACACTACTCGTAGAATAAATATCACATGCTCTAATAGATCGTTACATTGTATTTTTATTGCATTTTACCACCCCGAAGTACTTCACTGCAGATGCTCGTCTTGCACGTGCTAGTAACGCGATCGTTCTTGCTTTGCGGCAGCTTGCACCAAACCTCTGTCAGTGTTACTCTGTATATTAACTGGCGTTGACTTCATTGCTGGACGCCTAACGGCGACAAAGGAAAGTGCAATCCACCCTTTTCCGAGAAGCGAGATCATATTATAAAGGACCGGCGGTAGCAAGGTGTCTCCCCTTGTCCCCTTAGAATATGGAAGAGCATTTGTGGCCAATATTTCCACCACTTTTACTGGTGCTCTCCCTCTGGCTAGTATGGCGAATATCCAAACAGACAGTGCAGCAACCCTCTCTTCGCTCTGTGGCAATTGTGGTTCTGGGAGATATTGGCCGCAGTCCCAGGATGATGTACCACGCCGAGAGCTTTGCAACGATGGGCTTTGAGACATTCCTTGTTGGTTACTCTGGTATGTCTCTACCTCCCTAGCCTATACTTCGGACATGCAATGAATATCCCGGGAGCTGGAAAGAATGACAGGACTTGAGCTTTATGCGCTATTTATTGCATGTCCGGAGTGGTGCGTTTCATGATCGCGAAAGCAGCGTCTTACTTTCTACAATTGTCATCGTTTGAAGGCTCGAAGCCCATTCCCTCTCTCCTGTCCATACCCCACGTAAATTTCCTTTACCTCTCCGCTCCGCCCGCCTATCTCGCCTTGCTTCCCTTCTGGCTCTCCGCGCCACGCAAGGTCATCCACCAGGTCGTCAGCATCCTGCACGCACTGCTCGTCAGTATACCAAATCCTCCCGAGTTCATCGTCGTCCAGGTGCGTTAAGGGCACCCACACTGCAGCCGGACACTGAGCGGCCGCTGACAGAATCCTCCTAGCATCCCGACACTTGCGCTCGTGTGGTTCGTCGCGAAGATCCGCGGGAGCAAGGTCATCATCGACTGGCATAATCTGGGTTATAGCATTCTTGCATTGAAGCTTGGCGAGCGTCATGTATTCGTGAAGATCGCTAAATGGTGCGTCGTGCTGCCTGATATCTTGGTGTATCACACGATGCTACGATATTCCCAGGTTCGAGCGGTATTTTGGACGCTCAGCATACGCGCACTTATTTGTTACGCATGCAATGCGCGAGTTTCTCGTCAAAGAATGGGACCTAAAGTACGTTATCATTCATTTAGGTCATCTCGCCACTTAATTTCTTTAGAGGACACAAAGCAGTCCTGCATGACCGCCCTCCTGCTCACTTCCATCGCGCTTCTCCAGCAGAGATCCACGAGCTCTTCCTGCGCCTGGCACCAGCACTCTCCACGCCCTCCCTGACATCTTTCCTGCCACCATTTTCTCCGCCGTACTCTACGCCTTTCACTGCAACCCCTACTTCGTCTACACTTACTTCTATACCGCAGTCCCCTACGCCCGACCTTTCAGAGCTTTCGGATACCGACTTCGCGCTGGGAGGAGCCGCAGCGCCGACACTGCGCGCGGATCGTCCCGCCCTACTTGTGTCCAGCACGTCCTGGACGCCGGACGAAGACTTCAGGATGCTCCTCGCCGCGCTGGAGATGTACGAGCGGCGCGCACGCGCCCGCTCTCACGAGCAGGCGCGGGAGAGGCGCCTCCCAAAGGTGCTCATGGTGGTCACGGGGAAAGGCCCGCTGCGCGCCAAATATATGCGCCGGATCGAGAAAATGCAGAGGGGCGACGCGGCACAGGAGCCGTGGCGGTTCGTGCGGTGCATAAGCATGTGGCTTGAGGCGGAGGATTATCCGCGTTTGCTCGGTATGCATATTCGACACATCGGTGTTCGCGCTCTGACGATTGGGTCTTTGATTAGGATCGGCGGATCTGGGCATCTCGCTGCACTCGAGCTCCTCCGCGCTCGACCTGCCGATGAAAATTGTCGATATGTTCGGGTGTGAGCTGCCGGTCTGTGCGCTTGGCTTCGCGTGGTAAGTGTGATAATTACAGATCTCCATCACCCAATCTGACCCAAGCGATTAACGCACGAAGCCTAGACGAGCTCGTGAAAGACGGGGTAAATGGGCTCATCTTCAACGACGCTGCCCAACTGGCCGACCAGCTCGAGGTATGTCGCGTTTGTGTCTTATATGTTGCACGTCATCTCACGTTCTAATGTAGACCCTTCTCACGTCATATCCATCCTCGCATGCTCTCGCTACCCTGCGGGCGTCCCTCGAGCAAACTCCCGCGGCAGGTACACCCTCAGATGGGCAGCGCAGAGCATCAGGCGCTGAACACTGGGAGTGGGGTACGTGGTCGCAGAACTGGAACAGCGTTGTGAGGCCGCTGGTGTTGAGTGATGTGGGGGGAGGCGATGAGATATAAGATATCACTATGTATCTCGGACATGCGAAAGGTTGTGCTGGCACTGTCTTTCTTTGAATATTGATCCTCGTATCTACCTCTGACTGCCGTGGGATGAACCCATAGTGGATCGGTCCCTCCTCCGTATTAGCCTTTGTCCGATCTAGCAGGAAGATTCGCAGCAATGACACCTGCAACATGTGAGCAGTAAGTTCAATCTAGTAATATTGGTATATTAAATGGCTGCTCGTTCGCACTGTACTGAGAGCAGGTCTGCCAACAAAGAAATCGAACAGTGTGCATGCTCTAATTTTCATTCGCGAAGTGGGTCGCATTCGAGTTCTGTGACATTTTCGTGGAAGTCCTGCACTTGTAAATTGGTAAGCCTAGACGAGTGTGCGACCGAGATCGAAGTGAACGAAGCTCCAGGTGCAACACAGCACCATAGCATGTCATGATTGGTCCGTCGTGTCTAGGTCCGTTCAAAGAACCTTATAGATCAAGAATATACTGATATGGCCTCGCGTATGCAGAGCCCAGTGTAAAATAGCGCGTGGGAAAGTTTTCACCAAGGTGCAGCGCAAGCCAATGCTTGAAGTTGTGCAACCTCATAGGAAGGCTTGCGCCTGCAGCTTCCAGATGCGGGCATACTCCCCATCACGTTTCAACAGCTCGTCGTGCGTGGCAGCTTCCACCACGACCGAGTCGTCCATATATCTGCGCCAAAAATTTTAACAAGTAACGTCGACTCCATAGTGAGAGCACCCACAAGATCAGATCTGCATGCCGCGTGAGGCTCCCGAAGCGATGTGAGGAGAATAGCATAGTTTTGTTCCCCCGCAGTTCGCGCAACCGCACGAATAGATCTATACCCACGCTTAGATGATCAAAACCTCAAAAAAAGATATAAACATTACCATGTTCCGCTGCGGGATCCAACGAGGCACTTGGTTCGTCAAACAACAACAGGCCCACAGTCGAGTCGTCCGGAACTACCGAACGCATAAACGTTCGCGACCTTGCACAACGAGTGAGATATCATTCCACAGCCTACCGTTAAATTCACTCACACAGCCAGCCGTTGCATCTGCCCACCACTCAAAGTCGTATTCGCCGTAGCAGACATGTTCCCTGCGCTACGCACTGCATTGAAGTCGATACTGCGGCCGAATAGCGTATGCGTGCCCTCGGGAATCCCCGCATAGTAGTCGCGCACCGGACGCTCGAGGTACGTCTCGAACCCGTCGGGTAAACGCTCGATGAAGTCTTCCGCGCCGCCGAGCTTCGCAGCCAGCCGAATGTGGTCTTTGTCCCCGGCATGCGCAGGATTTCCCAGGCCGATGTTCTCCCCGATCTACTCCAACGAGGGTAAGATGGGCGGAAAAGCATAAAGAAGCGCCGCGAAGGACACTCACTGTGAGCGGAAAATGGGTGTAGTCTTGGAAGAGTACGGACATAGCCTGTCGAAGGTCGTCAAGCTTGAGCGTGCGGATATCCTTATCGTCCAGGAGGATCTCCCCCTCTTGGGTATCGTACATACGTGCGATAAGCTTCAGAATTGTGCTCTTCCCTGAACCATTTACGCCAACAATTACCTTGAAGAGACAGGATGCATAGAGATGTGTGGCGGAGAAGAACCATTAACAAGGGGTTTTCACTTACACAGAGCTGTCCCGGCAAGACCTTGAATGACACATTGCGGATTGCAAAGTCATCCGCACCTGGGTATTGGAACGAAACGTTCCTGAGAAAAAGTAATGTACATGTTCCTCGTCAAAATGCTGAAACAGTGTAGGCTAATGCAATGACGAGCATACCTGAACTCCAGCGAGATGCCCGCCTTCAGCTTCTGTGTGTCTTCTGGGAATGGCACATTGCCGTCCGGGATGCGATTCGGTATATCAACTACGTCGTATAATTTACGTACGGTAGCCAGCTGATCCGCGATGGAACCGAACTGCTCAAAAAAACGGTACACAGTCCATGAGAAACTTGCCGTAGTCTGCTGGATGAGATTGAGCGAGGCGAGCGAAACAGGTAAGTAGGCAGGCCGTTGCACTGCGCGTAGTGTGAACACAATCTGAAGTAACAGCTTTAGTCAAAAGCAAGATATCATTCAGAACATATACGGAACCTACTTGGGGCAACTCACGCAGAGGATCTTGAATCAGCGACGAGAAGGTGAGCTTGTCGCGCGACCGGCGATTACGCTGCAACTCCCAATAGTCACCAGCGTCGTCTCCTACCCGCGCAACAGCTGCCTGAAACTCTGGATGCAACTGCGTGAGCGGACATGAATCAGTTGTCTCCAATATCAAGTCCTACCTGATAGGGTATGTTGGGCAAGATTCCCTGCTACAAACTCCTGGCGATGTTCCATGTCATTGACGACATGTTTTAGACCTTGGATTCGGATATAGTCCTTGTTTTTCGTTGTTGCAGCCCACACTATAAAACCAGTCAGATGAAGTTTACCAAATATGTTGCACCTATACCTCTTGCGAAGCCATATGCCTTCTGCACGTGCAACCAGCCAAATACTGATTGTGAAAAGCTAAGAATCGCAAGCAGCGGCCCATCCGGCTGGTCTCTTAGAACGCTCGCAAGTACAGAAACCTGCGAGATGATCTGTATCGCGGTGGATATTGCACCAGATACCATGGTGAACGTATCCCACGCTATGCTACGACCAGACGAGGCTGAAGCCTCTTCTAATTGGCGCTGGACGGCAGTGTCAGAGAATGTGGGAAAATCGAGTCGGGCCCGGGCGCGAAACAAATGTACAGAGTAATGTTGCTTGAGGCGGGCGTTCAAGGGGTAGGAAAGGCGACTCTTAGTGTAGGTCAGAAGACGAGTTGCCAAAGCACAACATATTCGGCCGAAAGATATGTGTAGGAGCAGATCCTTGTCAACTGTTCGTGTGTCAATCGCTACTTGTACCTGAATGTAGAGTTGTCTAGTGCAGTGAGACTGATAAACATCAAGATACTCACAATATTGAGTAATCGTGACGAATACCTGGAATGGCATTAACACACGATCAAAATCAAACAACAACGTAAGTCACCATAGTGTTGTTGCAGGGATCAGAGAGCTCAAGAACTCTACGATGACGTAGAAAAAGAGGAGTTGCCAGCAATTGCGGATGCTAGAGATGTCCTTCATCATTTTCCAAACATATGGGAGGCTCTGGCTCATCTCTAGATATTGTCCTAGCGTCGATGAACCAGGAATATGCCATGAGAACTCCGTCTGTTTCTCTTCGTAAAGATCCCACACGCCGATTTGGGTGTGTTTAACACGTTTGGCATCTTCGGGATCGAATGTTCCCTGGCGAGTGCTGCGACCTCGCCGGGGCTTCCTCATATGCTCTAAAGTCCAGTAGTAAACGCAGATGATCTGGTGTTGTTCCCTCGATACCTCCTTCTAGTATCCTGGTGAAAAGTCATCGAAGTCAAGTCTGTCAACAGGCTATGCTTGAAATTGAACACAAGTTGCGTACCGGGCTCCTCCGAGAGACGATTACTCGACAAGCTGTACAATGGAGCGCTCCCTTTCAGCGACGCTCGATAATCGCTACTAGGTTGTGGTACTATAGCTCAGGAATCAGGATCAAAAGCAAATCAAGCAGAGGAATCGCTATACACGTGACCGAGAGGTGCGCTATACCAGCTCACTTGCCTAATGTGGATGTGCAGTGAGGCATTATCGCATCCGTGTCTGGCTTTCACCCTTCCACAGCGATAGTCACAACTCCCAGCCCTCCAAATTCTTATGATCTGGATTGACACTGAATTCTCGCCTTTGGAAAGCTCAGCGTGGTACTTATTTTGCTGACACAAGTCCACCGTGAAGACTCGACCCTTGGTAAGTACCACAGAATTTCGCTGATGAGAATTATATGGAGAAGGCGGGTAGGGTGTTCGTATCATGCCAGGCCGATGAAGCCGCGCGAGCCTTTAATGCCGTGACTTCCAGCGTGGCATCATGCACTTCTCCCTAATCTTATGGAGGTAGAAGTTTCAGATCTCGCAAATGTCTTGCGCGCCGGCCCCCTCCACGGCTATTAGGCTAGAATCTTATCGATAATTCAAAGCCTTACGTTGATGAGTTGTACACGCGCGTGAAGACGGTGCGTCAGGTGTGAGATTCTCAATGGGATGTGATAGAACCCAGAGGATAAGATTCCATCGGGAGGTATGTCGCTAGTTATTATGCACTTTTAATGCGACACTGATCAACTACAAGGATTATCAGACGCCTTGCAAATGGCCCTTCAGAAGTGGTGTGGCCGTGCAGGCGGTCTCAGTCAAGTGACGGCGTTAGCGTGACAAAATGCCGTGTCACTGATTGTGACAGTGCTGTATCTATATTTGCCGCGACGGCGACAAGCATAAAAGGTTCTGCGCCATTAACATCCAATAATCGTCTCCTTCTCTCTGATCTTCAGGTGTGTCGCTGGTGATCATGAATAATGGTTGGTATACCACTGCGTGTCAACTTGAATGAACCGACTTACAGAGCCTTCAGGTATTTGTCAATAATCAGAAATACGCGTGGTATGCATGTCCTTCTGACCCTTGCATCGTCCACACACGGAATTCACATCGCTGTTCCTCTTTAGCGAGTCCTGCATCAAAGGACACCGTTCGTCTTCATGTAATCACACCGACCGCCCCCTGTTTGAGATCAAGAAGAAGGGACGCCCAGTTTCGCAATGCGAGAAGTGCCGGGAGCTCCGGAAGACGAAGCGCGCGCACAACAAATGCGCCTGCGATTCTGCGTCGTGCTCAGCTTCAGGCTCTTCGACTGCCGATGCCAACCCTGCCGCTCAACAAGCCCCGTTGAAACGTGCGCATCTGTTATCCTTCACCGTCAGACATTGTGGAGTTGTTGACGTTGGATGATTAGCCATTGGTAGATTCAGACCTATTGCACCTGCATTGCCGAACGGTCTCAAGGACATGTATACCGGTTTGGACGAAGTCTCCTTTAAGTCGTCCGCGAAACAGGCCGCAATCAATTTCATCATGTACCAACCTAAGTCTAGCTCGCACGGTTCGTAGCGTTTCTGTTGAGCATCGTATATTGTTTCACAAATTTTGTGCACTTCAGGGAACACTTTTGACTGTCACTGTGATGGTGATGATTGTCGTTGTCGGCCTCTACAAGCCCGCAGTTCGGTCCTTCATCCATCCTCCCTCTGCGCTCCTCAGGAGAAGAGCCCTATAGCACCACGTAATGGATTGTGGGCACTCGCACAGGCGGCCGCTTTTTGCTGCAGTCAGCCGTCTGCCGAAGGTTCTGCTACTCACTCAGAATCTACATCGGCCGAGGCTCATCCACAGGAAAGCGGGAAGCATGCAAGGGGTGCCCTCTCCAGTCGGACCCCATCTCCAACTCTTATACCCGAGCCTAAACGGCCGAAGCATTGCGCCAACATTACTGACTCCTCATCAATCGGCACAGTGATGCGTTCCAACATCCAAGATCCCCCTCTCTCTCCAAGTCACAGTTCACCCTCGTTCACGCCAGCTTCTCGCATGCCTGCTCCAACCTTCCCTCCGATTCCGTCCTTGAGCTTCGCCACGAATGTAGTGAGCGCCGGCTGCTGCTGCACGAACCAGTGTGCGTGTCCAGGGTGCATCGAGCATCGCGGACCAGAGCACGCGGCCAAGGATTTTAACGATTGCAAGGACGGATGCGGGACCTGCGTGGATTACACGGGCGGCGTGGAGCTTCCTTTGCAGGATCCACCTGGTCGCAGCGGCAGCGGCACGCATGCATCTCCGAGCTCAGTTGACAGGTTCTTTGCACATGCTGCGGTGATTCCAATTGCAAGGGCCGCTACCACGCTGGGTTCAGATAAGGGCAAGCAGCGCGAGTTACCGTTACGTCGCTCTGGTGCTGGTGAAGACTGTGAAGACTGTGACCACTCTGAGGACGAGTGTGTTGAGAGTGCGGGATGTTGGTCGGCTACTGCAGAGCAGCAGCCAACTAGACGCGTGGGCGGTGATGCACACTCGGCATCCTCCCCGAACTAGGCGTCCATTCTTGCTTTTCAGGACATAAGTTTTCTCCGGGCCTGTCTTCGGCGAATTAATGGGACCAATGTCCCTTGTAAAACGTATCACTACATCGAATACATGCTATCTATGATTCTGGAATGTACAATTCTCTGCTTGCACTCACGCGCATGGGACCACATCTCATGCTGCTCCTGTCAGGCTACGGGGTCCTCGAATTTTTGCGAGCACGGTGTCGACGGCTCTAATATCGCCCCCCTCTTGTGGTAGACACTCTGTCCAGACTTCGTGCCTCAGGATATCCGTGCCCGTCCCTTTTTATGTATACGTACATGTCACAGACCCGCCGCCGTTAAGTACACCGCGCCTAGTCTCCCGAAGGCAAGCCAACAGTGACTTTGCCGAGGTGGGGAGGACGGTCACAATATGTAAGGTCTGCTTTCGAACGCGCCCCTCGAACCGTAGTCTGAGTTTAATATAGATTTATTTAACAAATCTAATCGACGTTGCGCCTGGGCCAACTCGCGTGGTCTCTCGGACTACGTCGTACCTGCTCCCGCCGGGAGTAGCGAATCCTGCCTTCCGCTTGCCAGCGTAACTGGTAATAAGCAGCCAGGCAGAAAGAGGCTACCACCGCCCTTTCGCACCTACACTCTGCTCACCAGGTGTGTCCCGAGGGCCTGATCCTGCCCGTTCATGCTGACACTCATCTGTCTGGCCAGGCGCGATCTATTTTGGTCTACCCTTGTATATGTAGCAGCTACCGAAAGGCGTAACGAATGAATTGTTTTTGGGGCGCGACAGCAGCCACTCCCGCGAGGCCCGCGTCCGGTTATCTCGCGTCACTCAGAAATTGGAGATTAGATAGCAATTCGCGATGCCGAGACAATGCCGAAGCGCCGGCCGCAATGCCGGCCGAACGTTCCTTGATGGAAAGAGTACAGATTTGCATTGATCGAGATCATTTTGCTTATGTAACTCCGAAATCGTTCGGACCCTTACGAAAGCAGACTACGCCGGGCCCGATATACGCGCGTGGACGCTGGAGTGTAAGGAGGCTCAGGCGGCCCGTCCTCGAATTGTAAGACCATATACTGTACCACAGACGGTGCACTCACAGTGGTCTCTGAGCCTGCCATATCGACCGTGGCTGCCGCCTTGTTGTGCGAGCTCGGGAACGCCGTCGGACAGCCCTGCGGCTGCGCGGCCCCAAGCCTCAATGTTTTAAGACGTCAGCTGGCCGTGCTCACCAAATGAACCGACGACAGATCACGGCGGCGGCGGCGTCGTCGAGAGCTTACAATATTGCCCCACGCGACAAAGCACGCCACTGGTGGCTTGACGCGTCGCGTTATTCTTTGTCGTCACTGCCCACTGTCATTGGTGACATGGTGACATATTCTCCTAAATGCCCACAGAAAGGAATTCATTGATGGTGCGGAATACGAATCAGACAACAACAGGTGGGCATCGTTTGGCTGAGCAACAGCCCTAACGTGGCCACGGTTCGCGCGTTTCTGCGGCTATGATAGGATGGGCCGGGATTGTTCTCCACGCAGCACGCCTTCCAAATTAAACACTTAAGTGTGAACGCAAATGACGACCTCATCGTGCGAGGAAAAACACAACACTGCTATGCAATTGATCACTAATCTTACAAGGTGGACGGACGTATTATTGCTACAGAACCCTAGACCTCCAACACATGCAGCATGGGTTGCACTATGAGGCATCGACGTCAGTCAGCTAGAGAGAATAAACCACGATAACAGACCTACCAAGGACGACAATGATTGATGAGGGATATGAGGATTAATGCACAATAGGTATATTATTGAGGGCCTGCTTCGCCGAGAGCCTAAGGACGCCAGATAGGGCGACTGGCCTTCTTGGGTGACTTCATTTTATGAATACCATGACGGTCACTCATATCAGAGGTTGAGTGTTCCGTTGGATGCGCAGCAGGCACTTCGGGAAGAATCTGGGGCAAGGTCAATCAGAACAGATATCTCCAGATACCAAAGAATGCGGATTTACACACATGTTCTGAAGAGCGGTGGGGATGCATGATAGGACTGTTAGCGAGCGCAGGATGATCACGGTGTTGTGGAGACATCGGGACATATGGTACACTAGGAAGAACCTTCAAGTTGGTCAGGTACGATGAAACAGCGGTGCAGATCTTGAACGTACGTGTTCCGATGCCTGGTGAGGGTGGTTCACAACCTCATGAATCTCTTCATCATACCTATCCTGATTGCTCTCGTGGTGGTGAGGTGAAGCCGGTACTCCAAGTCGTGGAACAGCAGGCAGAGTCTGAGCTACATTAGTTAGCTGTCTCATAATAAGGCGAACTACATACATGGTCTGAGGCGTGATGATGATGGTTTGCCACCTGGGAAGGGCTCGTGCGGCCTTGCGAATAGGAGGAATATACCGGCGATTGGGAAGGTGAACGAGAAGGTGAACCCGAAGGTTCAGATTCCCTCACAAATTCGGATGCAGAATAAAATGCCATGTCTGCAAGTGAGAAAAGCAACGAATGCGTTCTGTCTGTCGATCCCACCGTTCTTTATATGCAACCCCCAGGCTTACAAGCAATGCAAGTTCCGATCGCGACAAGACCAGACTAATGCTAGAACATGTGGAGCTCGTACGGATGTACCCGGGATACAAATGCCTCCATCCCGTCTGGTGGATGTCCAGACACTTCGGGTACAGAATGCGGACAACGATGACGAGGGTTGGACGAGGGGCCACTGATCGGTCAGGCCAGCTTCCACACAAATCAAATCCGCAATTGAGAAGAATCGAGTCATGTTACCAAGGTATGCATCAGTCCGCTGTAGTACAATAATTTACCATATGTCATACACACATGAAGAGGATCAGATGCCAACTCTACGGCGCGGAGTCTGCGTCACACGAGCACCAGCCCCGATGCCAGTGTGCCGCGGTGTACCCGGTACGATGATCTTCGAATTTGACCCGCTGGCAATCTTCACTGCCAGAGCTTCTTCTTGCGCTTTCCTTGCGCTCCTACGTCACCGTGAGTACAGTCAACGAGACTCAAAGCTACACTCAACCACTTACTCAGCTCGCTGTTTTGCCATCTCGCTCTCCAGCTCTGCCCTTTTGGAGAACTCACGATCTGCCACACGCCGGTTACCGCGGTCATCGAAATTCTTCTCCTTGACGGAGTAGAATACGGATCCAAGATCCGCTGCACAATCAAATATGAGCCTTCCTTTCTGAAGGGTGGAATGACGAAAGCATACCCAGCCAATATGCATCCACGGCTGTGACTTGAGTCATGTACTCCTTTGACGTCAGGATGAGCTCGTGGTATACAACGTATGTCGGTGTGTCTAGAACGAGTACTATGAGTACGCTTAGGAGATAAATCGAAAATGTACTAACAGCCCAAGCCATACAACGCGCTCGTAGGATGTAAGTGGGTGGGTAGACCCGTCCGGATGTTGACGAACTCGCCGATACCCTTCACCCGGGCAGCCTGGTGGAAGTAGCCTGCCGTAATTGCTTTTCTAGACAGACTTTAAACACCCCATCCACTTAAAGAACGAATCAGCTTACCTGATAACATCGAAATCGGTACCGGCGGAGATGAGCTCCATCTTCTGGAATTTCATGATGTCTTCCAACTGGGCGCGCACTTCACGGGCTTTCCGTAGAAGCTTTGGATGTAAGAAGTGGCGCATGCACCAGTCGTCCCGGAAACTGTACAAGAGAAGGAACCCGGGATGAGCCATTATTCACGTCAAATCCAGAAGTGACAACCTACCCATGGCTCTTCCACTGTGTAAAGACATTCAACAGAGTCAAATGGTCACTTTCAGGTACGTTGAACTTCTCCCGTGCAGCATCCGACTCTTCCATCCGCTCCTTCGGACGGTAGAACACGCTTGGCACCGACAACATCGACACGATCGTCAACATCTCTGCAGAACACTTGTATTCCACCGAGACGATCAGCATCTTCGCCATGGACGGCTCCATAGGGAACTCAGACATCTTGCGGCCGCTGGGGGTCAGGTCACCAACGTTGTCCAAGGCGCCAAGCACCCACAGCTGATACATCGAATTCAACATGTTTGCCTGTGCCAAAGTTTGTTACTGAGCAAGACCCAGGGTGTCATCCAACTGACATACCTGTGGTGGAGGATCCATAAAGTCGAACTCCAGCAGGTTCTTCACCCCAAGAGATTTGAGGAGAAGGACGGTATTCGCCAGATTGGTTCGTTGTATCTCGGGGATGGTATTTGCGAACATTTCGTTGCGATATGCCATCTCCGTATACAACCGATAGCAAAAACTGGACGACACGGATGAACCTCAGTACGTGAGGGGCGTAGCACACTTACAAGGTATTACTTACCCGCTACCAGTACGTCCAGCTCGTCCGGTCCGCTGGTTGGCATTGGCTTGACTGATCGGTGTGATCTGCAACGCATCCATACCGACTTTGGGGTTATAGACCTTCAGCTTTGAGTAGCCAGCGTCCACAACATACAAAATGCCATCAACTGCAACGTCAATGCATAATCAGAATACGAATCTGATTGATTCATGAATGTAACGCATACCCGTCAGAGATGTCTCAGCGATATTCGTGGCCACGATGACCTTGCGCCGCCCATCACTGGTCGGCTCGAAGATCTTCGCCTGCAAATCGGCTGGCATCTGCGAATAGATCGGGAGAACGGAGAGCGGCGCAGGTTCATCCAATTGAGCAAGCCGTTCTGTCGACAGCATAGAATAGTCAGCTATCATGACCATAGATTTATGCTCCAAGCATACCCTGTACGACTTGGCACGTCACCTCAATGTCCTCTTGGCCAGTCATGAAAACGAGAATATCTCCGGGTGGCAACGAGAGATGTATTTGCAGTACTTGTTTCACGGCGCTGTCGACATAGTCTTCGCAAGGCGACTTGGAGTGGAAAACTTCAACCGGGAAAGTACGTCCGGGAATTGTGAAGGTTGGAGCATTGCCATAGAATGACGAGAACTGCCGACCCATGTTCTCAATCAGTAACCTGCAATCAGCGAGGACTGATGAACACCCACCTTCTCAGCATTCATTGTGGCTGACGTCACGATCAACTTCAGATCTCTCCGACGAGACAGGACTGATACATAATGTCAATATGCCAGTGAAACGTGGATGCCGGCGAATACAACGCACTCTTTCGCAAAAGACCCATCAGCACGTCGGTACTCAACGAACGTTCATGAGCCTCATCCAGGATTATGCAACTGTAACGGTCCAGATCTCCTTCATTAAGCGATTCACGGAGGAGTACACCGTCAGTCATGTCTGAGGGGCATGAAATGAGTAGGCAGACGTCGTCAGGCGTAAATACAACTCACACTTGATTTTGGTCTCAGGTGATGTGCAGTCCTCAAATCGGATAGCATAACCAACAGTCGAGCCTAGCTTGCACTGCAATAAATTGTCAGTCAATAGCCGAAGAACACTTTTAGAGCACGAACCTCCATCTCCTCGCTGACACGCTTCGCGACGGACATCGCTGCGACACGTCTTGGTTGCGTGCAACCGACAAGGCCATAAGTGCAATACCCATCCTCGTACAAAAACTGAGTGAGCTGTGTTGTCTTTCCGGAGCCAGTTTCGCCAACGACGACGATGACTGATAGCACGAGTAAGAAAAGTCAACTGACCGACTTGAGCAAAGTACTTACCTTGATTGTCACGGATGACCCTCATGAGCTCCTCGCGACACGCAAATGCAGGCAAGTACTCGCGCTGCTCCTTCAACGTTCGTGTCCGCGCAAAAACACTCTGGCCTGCCGCCGCTTTCAAGTGCGTCGCAAACTTCGACTCGCCCTTGTAGTCTTCCTTCTCGCCGCTCTTCGCCTTCTGCTCGGCCTCGGCTGTTCATGCCGTGGCACGAAAAGAGTGACTACGTGAATGTCCACCCGAGAGTACGGTAAGTAAGAAAATGGAAGACTCACCCTCAGCCTGAGCCTCTTCATCCTGCACGCCCATGATGTTTCCGAGCGAAGTGCCACCAAGAGCGGCCATTTTTGCGGCAGCCTTTGCTCGTTCTGCCTGCTCGCGCTTCTCCTTCACGAGTGCACTGCCCTTGCGAGAAAACTGTGCCATATCACTTGTCGGATCACGTACGGGATTGATCGGCTCGAGCTGACGCGTGAATACAGTACGCCCATCGAGGAATGGCGGCTTCAGGTCATGCACGATGACGTGCACACTCGACTCAGACTCGTCTTCGAAGTCGAGGTCGATGGTTCTGCGAGTAGCTACACCCGAGGTCAACATCCGGTTTGCTTCCCAGAGGTCGTTGTCGGCATTCTGACAGATGTTAGGCATACAATCGTAGAGACAGGCTTGAGGGGAACTCACGTATTGCGCCTGCTTCGCAGATATCTTCTTGATCTGTTTGTTGACCACTTCCGCCTGCCGTATCGCTCCCAAGTCCTCATACTGGGACAACGGATTGAACTCATCGTCACCCAGACCACCACCTTCCTCTGCACCCATGTACCAATCTCTGTCTAGCCGGATTTGTTCCTCTTCCCACTCATGTGCGTCCAGGCCCAACGCTCCCTGGCCCTCATCCGACCCAGGTGATGCGCGGCGAGGCGTCAGCGCGTCCCACCGCCGGTCTCGCACTCTCGACGAAGACGCTGAGGGAGAAGATGCACGGCGCGGCGTGGCGTCCCAGGACAGATTAGGCACGCGTACGCTGGGTGCCTCGTCCCGTCCGCTTCGTTCGGAGCGTGGCGTAGCATCCCATCCCCGCCTATCGCGATCACGCCGATGGTCGAACTGGCGGTCGCGATTTAAACGACGCTGGAAGTCACCTAGACCACGTGGAGCATCGTCTCTGCGCTCGTTCTGCGCAGTAATTCCTTCTGCACCGCAGTGTCAGTTCGCCGTCGAAAATGTAAGCTAGCCATACATACCCCGTTCTCGGGTACGCCTCCGGTCCTCTAATCGTCTCCGAGCTATCTCGGATAAGCCACCCGGGTGTGAAGGCGTCTCCTCTCCACGCTGTCGTATGTTCGCCATCCGAGACACAGGCAACGCCGGCACTAACACCGGCTGAGCATAAGGTAAGGTCAAATAGAATGTGCATGACACACCTTTGAATACGGGCTCAAACCCATTGTCCAGCCTCGGTTTCTTCCTGCTGCCCTCTCCGTTCACTCCCGCTGCTTCCGCGGCAGCTGCACGCTTTTCCTGAGCAAGTCGGTCGAGACCCAGCACAGACGTGCGTGGGGTGGGTGGCTCGAGTTTCGCAGGTTGTCGGAATGTATGTCTCTGAGACGTATCAGGGCCAGAGACCAAAGGAGCATTGTGCAAAGACATACCGCATCGTTACGCACGAGCCCACCCGCGCGAACGGGTTCCGGTTCAAGCACCTCACTGTCGTGCACCACGATGCCCTGGACAGGTTGTGGGACGTGGCCCGTCGCCTCCTGTTGTGCGTGCGTAGAGATCTCGGAGTGCAATTCCGCGAGGAAAGTGTCTTTGAACTTCCCAAAGGACTTGGCCGCTAGAATGAAGCCATCTAGAGAGGTAGTTTTCGCGATATCTTGGACGCGACGTGCCAGAAGATCGTTTGGGTTCACGGTGTTCAGTGCCCTGGAGACCTTGATAGCAATTTGATGGGTGAAACCGTCGTCGGTGGGAGGGGGTGAGGCCATCGACAATAAAGTCAGCAGTAAAGATACGAAGTCCAGCAAGCTGCACAAAGGCGATCGAGAAAGTGTAAGCTTAGTCAGCACATCCGAATAAGGTCTTGTAGGTTCGTGGCTCTTGTTCATGAGCATTTTATTCGAGCAGAACAAAATCCTTTGAAACATTGGAGAAGCATCGTAAGTCTAATATGAAGTAGTCACTTGAGATTCGGGTGACAGACACATTCATACCCTGTTCTGCGGATAAAACCTTCCACATCCTTGTCTCGTTCCCACCGCTAGAGGCGTATGCACACTGTAAAAGCCTTCACAACGTCCGAACAATTTCAGAATAAATGAATCTAGTGACATAGATTCTCCAGAGCATCGCTGTGCAACAGCGCATCATCACAATTTTGCCGAACTCTTTATCTTCAAACAGCTCATTGAAAGCGGCGACGACTTCCTCTGTCGGCCCTCTAGGTTCGTCCAATGAGGCGGCATTCGTGAGGTTCAATGGAAAAAGAGCGGGAACATTTATGAACAAGAAGAATTGGTCCAGGCCTAATCGGAGCAGTGATAATGGTCACCTGAGATATTGACGCCTAACTATGGTCTTTGGCCTGAAGCCACCACGAAATCAACGTTCAACAATCGATCTTTATTCGCGGTGAGCTTGTCTCAGGAATTGCTTCGGAATCAGCGAGATCGTGGCCAGTTGATCTATGTATTTCAAAGAGACGCCGAATGTCATCCGATGCGAATGTTAAGAACATGTATGTATGCACACCTATAACAAATAAGCAGTTCTCTGTGACTACGAAATACGAGGACAGGTAGAACGTTCAGGCATTCGTTGCGAACTTGGAATCAAACGTCAAATGTCGAAGAGCATCCTCGACGTCGAATATCCTTGTCTTTCCCTTCAGCTTCCATATGAGTGCCAATAGGACCAGGACCTCTTGGGGACGCACGAGCGACATCTTCAGCATTGACCACGCCAACGTACCAATACGCGAGCTTGACAGAGTCCCTCGTCTGTTGGTCACGGCAGCAAACGGTTCCGTGCAATTCTCCACCACGGGCGCTACATCTGGGTAATGCACCTCAACGTCCTCACCCACCGCATCTGGCATCGGCGCCCGAGTGGGCATATGGATCGGTGTGAGACGGCAGCGATACCCTGTTTCCTCAAAGCCCTTGCGCACGGCTGCGGCTGCGGTGTCTTCTCCCTGATCTTTGCGAGGAGCTATTCGTCCTTCTGAGTTATGTGCACGAGCACGACTTTGAGGGGGGTGCTGGGCAAGATCAAGAGAGGTATGGCTCCTGCCGAGATCACGAATCGTCGCGAAGAATAAACTTTTGAGATCGAGGCGGGCTGGGCTGAAACGGTGATGGAAAGTCATGAATAAACTATGAACGTACGGCATCGGGATGCTCACTCATGGTGAAATACTTGTTGAGTTATGCCAGTTAGAGCGGTCAGAACTGGTCAGTCCGCGGTGATAGAGCGCAGGAGCGGGCGAGACGTTGGATTGTATACCACGCAGAAAGAGCTCTTTGCATGCCCACTCGACCAGCCAGTTCGGCAAATTGCTATCTTCTCACGACAACTCAGAACGGACAACCATCGATTCACCTTGAAGCTTGAAGCTTGATCCCGCAGATCCGACGAACAACGCAGTGCGAAGAATGCTTGGTGTTTTATGATTTCTTCAAGCTTCATGGAAATGCCCAGGAAAGGCTCAGAGCCTCGTGTAAAGTGCAAGCATGACTAGATGATGCCATCGACCCAGTGGTTCAGTTCAGAAGCAGGTGGTGAGAAGGAGGAGAAAGGAGATGACGGGGAGGTCAGAAGACCTCGGACAGTATGACCATGATCATGAGCTCCTGCCTCTGCGTCTCTGCTTTCCTCTCACCACCACCACGTCGCCGTCCTCAAATATTTCGAAATCTCTCCTGAAACATTCCAGAGGGCTAGAACATAGCTTTGTCACTGCTGCAAGCGTCCTGAAGGATTCGGTCGAAATTCCGAGGTCACGATCGACCCCCCAAGGTCGTTCTCGGGCGCGTCGTCGACGATGACGACCAGGCCTTCGCGCTCCGCCAGCATACCCATTCCCGCGTCCTCTTCTGCCGCCGCACGTACTCTCGAGAATGTTATATCCATGCCTTTTAGCAACCCTACAGGGTCTGCTCCCGTGCCCGTTCGGCCCCGACTAACGAGCACCATTTCCCGCAGCCCCGACAACCGACGGACCGTCGCTGCCAGTCCAGTGCACACGTCTCCGACGCGGTCTATCGCTGGTAGTTATTCCTCCGCCGTTTCTCTTCTCGGGCGTGGCGGCACCGCGGCGCGACCAGGCTCCAACGCCACCTCGAGCACAGCCCCAGTCCCGACGTTCCAACCGCGTATTATTCGTGCGACGAGTTCGCCGGGATCAGGACCGCGTGACCCTGCTTGTCTTCCGCCGTTGCCAGCGTCGCCCTCTCAGCCACGCCCGCGCCGGCTGAGTACCATCGCGCGCACCGCGAGCACCCCGGCGATTGCGCGCACACACCGCCAGCCGCTCTCCTCCACTCTCCTCCCGCAGTCCTCTTCACTCCTGCCTCCACCCGCCCACTCTCACACCCATACACACACGCATGCACAGGCGAATGCATTCCCGCGCCCCGCATACCTCGAGTACTCCTCTCTCCGTGGCTTCCTCCATACCGAGAGCGGCCCTTCGCTCCCGCCGCGACATCCTCCGCCGGCAAGCGACAGACGCACTCCCTCTCCGCCCACAGTATATCCGTACCTCCGTCGCGAGCTCACACCCGTGGCCGACAGCGACCGCGAAAGCACCGCAAGCCCGCCACCTGCCGCATCCGCGACGACACCTAGCGCTGCAGTTGGAGTACTGGCGGCGAATCCGGTCCTGAGGCTGCCCACGCGCTGGAGCGACCAAGATCGCTTGCCGACGCTCAGTGTGTCTGCGGACGGGCGGGAGTTGACTTTCAGCGGTGCGTATTTTATCTGAGTCTCTATCCTCTTTGTTCTCTTTGCCCCTCAATGATATTGAAAATACTACTGAGCATTTTGGTAAGCTCGGTTGCATGGTATTCTTGCTCTAGTGTTCTCGTGTTAGTGGATGTTATGAATTAGGATGCACAAAGACATCTATGTCTATTTCTCTGGTGAATGGTCCGTGACTACATGCCAAATATTCTTTGGCTAGTAGTCACAGATTACTGTCGTCAGGTGGTGTATTTTTCCGAAGACATTTATGCCTTCAGCCCTAGGTTCTCATCGGTTGGTGTAGGACTGCAGTTCTCGATTCTGGAATGGTTTGTCTGAATGTCGCACATTGTCACGTCTCTCGGCTATGCCGAATTGCGCACACGCGGATGATTATTTGCGCAGGGAATACAGCATCACATTCTGTTCCCCATTCCTGCTCTGCCTTAAGTGCCTGGCTGACAATTCATCGAGGCCCATCCTGTGTCGGTGACCGCGAATCTGCCGCTGCTCGCGCCAACTACGCCATTCCGCCCGCGTGCGGAATATACTACTACGAGGTCGAAATTCTCAACAAAGGGAACAAGGGGTGAGGTTCACAGCACTGTCTTATCTTCCTCCCACTAACGTCTGCTGGTAGACATATCAGCATCGGGTACGCCTAGGCCCTAGTAATGTTGGATATCGCTCATCTTTGTTCGGCGACATAGATTCGCGTCAGGAGAAGTGCGCTTGTCTCGACTGCCCGGGTGGGAAAAGCACTCGTGGGGCTACCATGCCGATGACGGATGGGCCTTCCCTGGGCAGAAAGATGGCAGCCCATACGGACCAACTTTTGACTGTGAGCCCTTCACTATCCTGCAATACTTTAGCTGATATTGGTGTGTCTATAGCGGGCGACGTGATTGGATGTGGGGTCGACTTCAGCCAAAACCGCGCATTTTATACTAAGAACGGTAATTTCCTCGGTACGCACGTTCCTACTTCGACCCGCTCAAGCTCATTAACCTCTCATTACCTGTTTCAGGCAACGTTTTTGACAATGTTGGGAAGGGTCAAGAGTTATATCCGGCGGTAGGGCTGCGCCACACAGGCGAAGCCATCCGAGCCAACTTCGGCGGCGAGCCCTTCCGCTTTGCGATTGCTGACCATGTGCGCGCGCAGCGTGACGCCGTGTGGGATGGCATCATGCGCACGCGCATCGACTGGGGCGCGCTCGGTCTCGGAGGGGAGGTGAAGGCCGAGGGGCGCGAAGACACGGAGGTGCTCAGGCTGAAGGGGCCGGACGGCCTGGGCGGCTCCACCGACGAAGAGGAGGCGCGCGTCCCGATGCAACAGCTCGTCCTCGCATACCTCTCGCACCATGGCTATGCGCGCACTGCGCGTGCATTCCGCGCCCAGTGCGCGCGCACCGCTGAAGAGGTGTTGCGACCACCTCTGCTTGTCAAGGAGGAGGACAATGATGCGAGGGGATTGGCCAAGGCTGAAGAGCAGGAGGAGCTAATGGATATGGACGATGACCCTCTGCCCACCTCCGCGGCCTACACGTTGGCTCCCACCGTGGCTTCTGCGCCTGCGCCTTCCTCCAGCGTGGAAGTGGACCTCTCCGATCCCGAAGCATATGACCTGCAGACACGACTCGCGATTGTCCACGCGGTACTCGCAGGTGACATCGACAACGCGCTCGCAGCCCTACGCGTGTACCACTCCGCCGCGCTTGCCGCGCAAGATGGCCTGCTCCTCTTCCGTCTGCGCTGCCAGAAGTTTGTCGAGCTCGTCTTGCAGGCGGGGGACGCGCTCAAGCGTGTGAAGGAGAAGGAGAAAGATCTTGAAGACGGCATGGCTGAGGATGCGCTCGATGGGACACCAGCGCCAGAGAAAGACAACGAAGAGATGGACATAGACGACCCAGCCCCTACTCCATCTCACGCGAAACCATCAGATTTTCCATCTCCACCGCCCGACACCCCTGCCGTGCTAGCGAAAGCTGCACTACATACCGCACTTTCTTACGGACAAGAGCTAGAGGCCGATTACAAGACTGACGTACGTCCTGGTGTGCGGGCACACTTACGTCGAACGTTTGGCGTCGTCGCATATCATGAACCTGCCCGTGCGGGGGGTGCGATCGGTGCGCTCGCTGGCCAGCAGGCACGGGCGAGTCTCGCGGCAGAGGTTAATCAAGCCATTCTGGGTCCGTCTTTGATCTTACGCTCCGTTTGTGTTCGTTGACTGATGTACACGGTAGAATCACAGGGCCGCCCCGCGCATCCTGCTCTCGAGACGCTGTTCCGCCAGACAAGCGCGACCATCACGCAACTGGGCCTGCTTGGTACCGGAGCAGCGGCGTTTGCGGATGTGCGACGGGAATTTTTGGAGGCTTAAGCCAGATGTTTTCTTGTTCGTTGTGTGCTTACCTGGTTTGTTGTGCTGTGAGGGGTCAGACCGTCAGTGGAACAGCTGGCTACCGTCGTCCTCTCGCATGTGTTGTATGTGCTATTGATCTGTCTAGCGTAAGTTATACTCGCCGTTGTACCATCAGGAAATCTGAATACACCCTGTTGTCCACTCACCTCAAACTACACCGGAGAAGGACGAGATTCACATGGCGTCTCTCGCCACTCATCGTGCATGGATCACATTTTGTCAGTCAACTTGTGCGCGATCATGCTAAATCCTGCAGGCCTGCCAATCGTGAAGATGAATGTGCTTGACTGGCCTGAAGGAGATTGCTGGTTAAAATCCAACCATTGGAGGAAATTATACGGTAAGTCTCTTCTGCCATGTATGTAGCGTCCAGCAGAATAAATGACATTATCTCGAGAAGCCTATGGGATTGATATCATTTAACCTCGCGTGCTCATGAGATACGGAGATCCACCAGACTCACCTTGCCCTTGCTTCGTGGCTCGTACCTAGGCGACGTTCTGTCGCGGTGTAAGTGACCAAGAAATTCCCTTCTTTTTACTTGCTGATTTTTGCATAATCCAGGCAGGTTCCCTGGCGCAAAATTCCAAGAACACTAGCGGCCCAGACGTGCCTCAAACTTACTGGCAGATCATTCTTACCAACACGGGAAGACAAGCTTCGCGAGCAATCAATGAAGAATTCAACGGTATATATTGATTAGTTCCCACTTTATTACCGCAGAACTGCCCGTCCGGTGATTGTTCCTACCATCTTGGTAAGAATAGGTCAAACGTGATCCAAGCAACTGGGAATTCGCTGTGAAGTGGGCCACTGGGAGGAGCCTGTATGGTAGCGAGCCTTGCATGCAACGCAAGTCCCTGATTTTTCAGTTTAACTGACAGCGTATCATCTTCATCAGCAAGTACGGAGGATGCCGCGTGGGTAGAAACTGTCCAGTTCTGTTTTTTCACATTCTAAAGTTCCTCGCCAGGGATTCGATGCTCAGTCGACGTTCTCAACCTTGCCATGCATCCGGATCCCCAGTGGAAAGTGCCAAAAAAAAGAGATCGACGCTGTCGCTGGTCAGGATTACTATGCCTGACGAGGATACGATCGCCTTCCCTTGGACGTTCCCCAACTCAACAGAGGAGTTTGTCGATCTCGGGCTCAACCAGCGCCCTGTCTTCGTGCGAGGCGTGCTTCGAGAAGTACTGCTACAAGGGAAAGGCCATGCTGTGATTCATGGTGTCTATTGAAGGTTGAAAAGAGGGCCTGCTCTTGGGACGGCGACCAACGTGCAAAGTTGGGTAATTATATCAGACACCATGCAGACTGCTTGACCTGTTCATTCGGTTTGTGCATGGGTAGGAACTTTGGTTGTATTTAGTGTATGGTGCACACATTGGACATTAATTACGGGTACGCTACCTTCACACACATATTTACATGTTTTCAGGATGTCCGCAGGAAGAAATTTGTGTGTCAGGAATGAGTACACGGTGTTAGATCTAGACAAGCGTATTATCGAGAAGATAGAAAAGTTAGTCCAAGAAAAATTGAGAAAAACCACAGCACCCAGGATTCCCGCGTGGTCCCCCACCGTGGTACTAACTGGGCGGCACTTCGGTTAACTGCGCAGATCAGACGGGATGCGGTGCTTTCGAAGTCCTATGGCCGTGGATGATTATTTTCCTTGGAGAAGGCTTATAAAGGATGGATGGAGAATCCCTTAAATCACTTAACCTCTCCGGTGAATGTGGTTATAATCTATGGAGGTCGTTTGGTTACGGTTCGTTTAAGGACAGATGCCGTGATGCCGACGCATGGCTCTCGCGTGGTTCATCCAGGAGACCTCAGTCACCTCCTACGGGCGCTAATATTTTTCCTTAGCACCTGCCATTCGTCCCGCACGTCGTGCTCCTCGTGCGTCGGCTCGAGCTCATCGTTGCTGACGACGAGCTCTACTACATGCATGCTCAAAAAATTCTCCTAAATATTTTCATTCTACTAATTACTATGTACATAGCAAGAAGTATTCATCATGAATATGTAAGATACTCTCGGGGTAGATGACCTGGTTCAAGAAGTTGCGCAGTTGCGAGTAAGTACCTGGCCATGGCGTCGACACCGACACCGGGCCTGTGCAGAAGCTCGGGCGGCTGCTGCCCGCAATATGGCGGCGACAAGCTCTCTTATCCACCTCACACCCTCTGGAAACCCTCCTACTGTTGAACGTCGATGGCATAGCTCGAGGCCTTCTTCGAGTGAGAGCGTCTCCTGGACCCATGCAGTCGCGTCTTCTGAGACCCTCACCCATCTCAAGTCCGCCTTCCGCGCCCACGCGTCCCGACTCCAGCTCGTAGAGGAGTGCATTGTCCATCCACTCTGAGATGACGACGTCCACTTGCTCAATCCCATCCGGAAGAGTGATGTCCTCAACCTTCGCTTGAACGACACTGTGCAGGTCCACTTAGTATGCATAACCGGACGGTAATCTCCACAACACGTACGTGATGGTATATTCAAGACCGTTGTTGTTCACGATCCACTCCGCTTTCTCCGCGATGTGAGATGCCTCGACAGAAATCGCACGCTTTCCTCCAGCTCGTGCGGCGAAGAGCGACAGTATTCCTGAGCCGCACTGTCAAGCATCTGCTCACGGAAGGATGGCTGCCCTTATTCGGCGAGATGATCATCAGCAGTGGGAGTCGGGACAGGCCTCGTACTGGACAGGTTCGTCGGCCAATACATTGGCTACGCCCTCGTCGCAGTTGTCGCCACAGGTAGACGTTCTTCCGTCGCAGGTGTTGGTGTATGTCAGTGTGACTGTTGTTGTTATCAGGCCTTTCGGGGGTTGTTGGCTCCGTGTTTGTCTCCCGTCTCTCGACGGCGCTGCACGCAGCGACCTCCGCACTGCCAACGGTCTTGTCCGACCTGCCAGCGGCAGACGAAGCGTACGAAAAGAGCCCGCACCCCAGCCCGCGCCTGGCCATGACCACCCTCCTGCTGATCAGCCTCCCCGTCGACGTCGCGTTCCTCGCGACGGTGTTCGCGTTCGGCTGGCTCCGGCTCTCCTTCCTCTTCATGGTGCTCCAGGTCGTGTTCTTCGGGTTCACGGTGCGTGGAGTTTCCCTCTTACCTTTCTCGTGTGTCATCGGGCCTGATGGTGGGTTTGTCGTATCGCTCTTCCTCGCGCGGGTGACGACGGATTTCCTGTGGACGCGCAACCTCGATCCGGACGTGTGGGTGCTGCCGTTGAACTCGGCGCTGGTGGACCTCGTTGGGCAGCTCTTGCTGGTGTGCTGCTACGAGATCGCGGCGCTGCTCGGCTCGCATGTGCGGAGCTAGCGCGAGCTGCTGCTGCGCAGGCTGTTCGCGAGGTCGCAATCCATTAATCACAGGGCGATGTATGTGGTAGTGTATCTAGAATGATCTAAGCGCGACGGTGTGTCTGTTTACACCTTGATATGAGTACATCGGCTGGCTTGCAGACCCTACTGAATGTCAGTTCATGCAGCATTTCCAGGGGGCATGCGCTGCGGCGTAGGGCACTGTTATGTCTCACAAAAAATCACCTTGAGATTTACAGGGAGGTTCATAATGTCTCCTCGCAAATCGACGACTGCGAGAGACGTGCAGTACCGCAACGCAGGATCTCTGCCAAAGAACGTTGACCTACGACTCTGTGAAGCGCGACATCTTGTCTGAATTCACTACCTCGCTTGCCGGGCACTCTCCTGGTCGTCACTCTCAGCGGAACGCAGGGAGACAGCTCACACAACTGTGACACTCTGGGTACCAAGCTCACAAGAATGGTGCACCATTCACGGGGCATTAATTTGTAAGATATAGCGATAATCTGAATGAATTCATACACCAGTAGCAAGCATATAACCCAAAAATCTTGTACCACCCGCTGTTGTTGCTGCTGTAGGAGGCTCGCGAGGCAAAAATGTCGAAGTTGACGCGGAGATGTCACTGGCCCCGCGCCGCGTCACAAACGCGACGTTTCCTCTCGCTCACTCGTCTCTCCATGGTGATTCTTGATGCCAGAATACACGGAAGTCCTTTAAAATATGCCAAATTTTGAGGGTCTTAATGGTCATGTACCATGGCGTAAGTCATGCTTCACTAAACAGGCCCGGTGTCGGTGTCGACACCATGGCCAGGTACTCGCAACCGCGCAACTTCTTGAACCAGGTTATCTACCGCTAGAGCATCTTACATATTCATGATGAATACTTCTTGCCATGTACATGATAATAAGTGGAGTGAAAATATTTAGGAGAATTTTTTGAGCATGCATGTAGTAGAGCTCGTCGTCAGCAACGATGAGCTCGAGCCGACGCACGAGGAGCACGACGTGCGGGACGAATGGCAGGTGCTAAGGAAAAATATTAGCGCCCGTAGGAGGTGACTGAGGTCTCCTGGATGAACCACGCGAGAGCCATGCGTCGGCATCACGGCATCTGTCCTTAAACGAACCGTAACCAAACGACCTCCATAGATTATAACCACATTCACCGGAGAGGTTAAGTGATTTAAGGGATTCTCCATCCATCCTTTATAAGCCTTCTCCAAGGAAAATAATCATCCACGGCCATAGGACTTCGAAAGCACCGCATCCCGTCTGATCTGCGCAGTTAACCGAAGTGCCGCCCAGTTAGTACCACGGTGGGGGACCACGCGGGAATCCTGGGTGCTGTGGTTTTTCTCAATTTTTCTTGGACTAACTTTTCTATCTTCTCGATAATACGCTTGTCTAGATCTAACACCGTGTACTCATTCCTGACACACAAATTTCTTCCTGCGGACATCCTGAAAACATGTAAATATGTGTGTGAAGGTAGCGTACCCGTAATTAATGTCCAATGTGTGCACCATACACTAAATACAACCAAAGTTCCTACCCATGCACAAACCGAATGAACAGGTCAAGCAGTCTGCATGGTGTCTGATATAATTACCCAACTTTGCACGTTGGTCGCCGTCCCAAGAGCAGGCCCTCTTTTCAACCTTCAATAGACACCATGAATCACAGCATGGCCTTTCCCTTGTAGCAGTACTTCTCGAAGCACGCCTCGCACGCGTGCGTGCGTTTGTAACCCCGGCGAGTCCGCACGCGCTCCATGACTGCACACTTGACGCACGTCCCCCACTCTGCGTCCACGTCGCTAAGGTCGGTGCTGTTCGCACCCGCGTAGCCGCGCGATGCGAGCTGATACCCACGCTCGAAGACTTCGCTTGTGTTCGCGACCGGGAGCTGCAGTGTCGCGGTCGTAATATTCGTGATTCCCGCGGGGTCATCGTTCGGGATGTACACCACCAGCCTGCGCGAACACGTTGCCAGTCAGTCAACATGAGCATTAATTACAAGAGTATCCTCACGGGAAAGCATGGTCGGGGTTCTTGGCCCGCCCGCAGCCGAAGAAGACAGGGCGCTGGTTGAGCCCGAGGTCGACAAACTCCTCGGTTGAGTTGGGGAACGGCCGAGGGAAAGCGATCGTATCCTCCGGAAGGATCTCGCCCTTCGCCTGTGTCGCAAGCAATGAGAGTCCGTTCGGCTTCAAGGAGTCTGTCTCTCCAGACTAATAGAAATGTCAGACGAGTGCATCAGCGAGCACATAGAAGGCCACGCACCGAGTCCGTGACTATGATCACATCCACCGCGCGCTTCTTCACGAGCAGCGGCAGCACTGGGTCGTTCTCACAGTCCAAGCTCCCATCAAACAAATTCAGGTTTGTCTCTCCCGAGTCCTGGTACTCCGAACTGATGCCGTAGAACGGGTTGGGCACGCCTGTCGCGTCCATCTCCTGTCCCGGCTGAGACTCATTAAATGCAGAGACAATTCGCTGCCACAGCGGCTCCAGTGCCTGGGGCGAAGTCCAGATAGGGTTGTTCGTGATGTTGTAGGGGTTGAAGTCGCACGCGGATGTACCGATCATCAGCCCCGCGTTGTCGAACCCGTTTGCGCACATCTTGGGTTGGCCCGCGGCGACGATTGACCCAAGGTATGGCAGGGAGACGAATGCGGCGAGCTGGGGCTCGTACGAGCCGAACCTGGGCACGATGTTAGCTATCTGCAGAGAGCAAACATGCGGAGGGGCTTACTCCAGCGGCGTGACCTCATAGACGACGCTCGTCAGCGGGACGGTACCCGTGGATCCGAATGGCTGGCCTTTGGCGTTCGGAGAGTTGACATTCTGAAGGATGATGGGGAATGGCATAGTGCGATTCTTCCAGACATCCCTGCGGATACCTAGTCAATCCCGACTACGAGATCAGAAAATGAAAACCTACAATTCTGTGGCAGACGAGTAAGTTGTCGCCGCGCCATGGTTTCCCGCCGTTGCGTTCGTCGTAAACGTGCCGGGAGATGTACCAGGCAGGAAGTGGTATGAGAGCTACGAAACACACGAATTCAGTACGAGGAAGGCAAAGTGCCCGCACATCGATAATCACCGCTCGCCCCCACATGTCGCAAAACGAGACAGGAAAGTCGCCCGCGGCTCGCTTGTCCACCAGATCGTACATGATATCACCAATGTAAGGCATCTCATACTCGCCAGAGGGACCGGGCGCATATATGCCCTGATCCAATTGCCAGCCTGGTATGCCCGTGGCGTTGTTCCCAAAGACGAGGTCGGGCAGCGGCGGGAACTCGTTGAACATCAGGCTCGTCGAGACGTACGACCCACTATGAGATTATAAGTGGCTGGAAACGCATAGAGAGGACCGTGCGCACCCCGAAAGAGCAGTCATGTACGTCGCGGACTGCAAGAGCCCGCCGAGCCCGCTGGCGACGCTGGTCGCGTTCCGCGCATCGAACGCGTGCAGCGACGCGGCGTTGAAGAGGGAGGCGCGATAGCCACCACCGGAGAGCGAGAGCGCAATCGTGGGCACTTGGTGGTCCGCGAGGTCGTCAAGTTCGCCATGATACACTGTGTGGTTGCCGGCGCCCAGCCAGGCCTTGAGACCTTCACGCGCGAGGCGTTTACGCTCCGCAACGTAGCGCACTTCGCCCTGTGTGGATGGGTGGGTGATGAGAACGAGTTATCGGAACGAGGGGGGGCTACGTACTGGATGTAGGGTCTGGTTGCGGGCCTGGGGAGTGCCTGCGTGGCGGATAAGGCTTTCCGAGGGACACTGGACGTAGCTCGGTGCATAGCTCGTTACATTTTGAGCGAGGACGACTGGCAATGCACATAGCAAGGCAACGCACGCGCCCTTGGATAGCATGGCGAGGAAAAGGAACGAGAAATGGACTCGGAGTCAATGGGTTTGGTCGACGGGTCATCCTGGCATTCATAGGGGAGTTAAGCGCGCGCTTGAGGCCCGGGGATGGTGGTGGTGATGATCGAACTGTTAGCAGGTTCGGCCTGCATCGCCGCATCGACTTGCGTTGAAACCCCGGTGTTGAGGACTGCAATGGTACCTTTGGTGCCCTGTTTCGTCATGCCCGACCGGGGAAATGCGCCTAAATTGCGCTGGATGAGATTTGCAAAGAGAATCCCCAGGAGGGAAGGACGAAGCAACTTGAAAAGTGTGGCACCTGGCGTATACCGAAGACTCAGAAGTGCATCTGTATGTTTTGACCTTCTGATCGGGGAAATGTTTCAGAATTTTAATCCTGTCCACAGCGGAAAAAGATGAGAGCCACGATGGTGGTTTCGTCCCCCAATCACAGCGCTGGTTAAACTCCGCGGCGTGCCGCACTTTTATTTTCCCGCAGGGCGTTACAGTCGCTTGCAAAAGTCGTGAGAATCCAGTGATTTTTTTTTTAATTTCGCGCGTCGCGAAGTTCGACCAAAGGCGTCACTGTAGCTCATTCATTACTCTAGCTATGTATGTAGTATGTATCGTGTACCAGCAATAAAAATAGCCCGCAGACACCTGTGCAGAAATCAGGACTAACTGTGAACTCGGAGCACCGCGGTGGCAAATTTTGTGTGTGATACACTGTCTCTCTGCTTCCTACTTCATGGCCAGGCACGGACGAAAGTCTGGTCATCTAACTGCTACATGGAAAAAACCTGGTCGACCTCCTGAGCAACCTGCGGAACTTGGACCAGATCCCAAACTTACACATCTGCTTCTCAAATTGCCTCCGCATCTTCCTCCCTCGCGTCCGCCAGTGCAATCTCTCATCGAGAACTATATCAGTCCATCGTCTTCAAGCAGTAACGAGGATGTTCTGTATGGAGCGCAGGTGACACAGGATGATAACGATGATGGCGTTGTTCATAATTCTGACACGGACGGAGATGACATCACTGTTACGGAACCAGCCTCTCAGTCAACTCAGGGAGATCATGGGAAGGTTATAACACCCCTACATGGTATGTCATCATTTATTCGTATTGTACAGGCCTTGATCTACATTCCACACACACAGCACAACCAGTAGAAGTAGAATACATGGTGCCGAAGCATGACGGAAAGGCTATGAAGCGCGTACCGTTGTCTTCGGCCGTAACCTGGGATATTGTCCGCGAGTGGCTGCGCATTGTGATGGGATATGACAATGTTGACGACATGGCGCTCTCGTATCGCCTCTCCAAGGATGCCAAGTCTGTCCGCAAGAGCCTCGAGGATGACAATGACTATCAGGGCATTGTCCAGTCCATGCAGAGTCATCGCCGGAATACCCGACCTCAGCAAGTAATTATATTGGACAACAGTGTATGTATCATCTTCTGATGCTTGCCAAGCTCTCACCTTCCAGATAGGTGAATGATTCAGAGCAGGAGTTGTCACAGCCCAAGGGTTCGCACAAGAAGGCACCTGGGATGAAAGCAGCCACAGTCGCACATGCTTATGCCACTGTAGAGCATCAAAGCCAAATTGATGAAGTGGTGGAGGAGTTGAAAAGGCAGAATCCGAAGTGTAGTGAGCACGCCATGTCGTGTTGGCTAGGGCATCCATCTGGAGAGCACGTCCAGCTCACGGAGATGTGTTTTGCAGCTTGGGCAACTGACATTGTGAGTGCTTCTGTCTTGGAAGTGCACTGTACTCATCTCTTTTCATTCAGGTCAAGCAACTGTCACTTCCAGAAATGGAACGCACAGTGACCTATACCCATCCATCGAACAATCGGATGTTTGATGTACCTCCCTTGTTTCATCATCAGCATGCCCCGTCGGTGTTGAAGGCCCCTTCCACATCTATGCCTGTTCCTCCAATCATTATCAACATGCCTGAGATGTCTGGTTCTCACAAACATCTTATGGTATCTCCATCATCATCTGATCCTGTCAATTCTGCTGATGCTCCTTGGCCATCGCTCACCGACTTTCTTCTGCATGCTGTAACTGTAGACTGTCACAGTCGGAACTATCCTGCATATGAGCCAGGTCTTTGTCAAGCTGACCTTCTGGGCCCGGATGACATTGAGAAGTGTACAGAGGAGGAGCTGAAGAAGCATTGTGATATTCCCATTGGTGCTGGTCGATTCTTGATACATGAGGCTAAACTGGTTTGCAAGCAGATTCAACAACAGGCACAGATACCACAGAAGTGTTTCCGATTTGATTAGAGTACAACTTTTGAATTAGTCTCTACTTTATTGTATATATCCAGTATCTTTGAAGAACCCATATGCATCATCAGGAGTAATATGATCAAGTCCTTCCATCAGAAATATCCATGAATGTGCAGGGCCATTGGTGCACCTCATGGCTGCATGTCCTTCAATGTAGTTTTGTCGTATCCATTCCTTCAGTTCATGGAACAGTTCTTCAATGGGCTGTAAGTCTGGAGAATATGGTGGTAGAAATATGTAGCGCATTCCACTACATCAGGAAAACCCAACTTTTACTTATGGGACTTATTCCGACTTTTTGTCCTTTTTTGCCTTATTTAAGGCCTATAAGTTCTCAAAAGTCAACTTTTAAGCCTCTAAGGAAATATGACTTATGGACTTTTTGTCCTTTTTTACCTTATTTAAGGCCCATAAGTGCATTTAAGTCACATAAGGACACCTTTAAGTAAAAGTTGGGTTTTCCTGATGTATAACCCACCACAGAAGTGAATATAATATGGTGGGAGCTATAAACAACTGACCGTTCTACAATCATGTCCAAAGTCTCTTCGGAATGATGGATGCTCGCATTGTTAAGGAGAATGACACTATTTGGTGCAGGGAAAGGATTCATTCGGTCAAGTAATGTACGAATGAAGTGTCGGAATGTGATTGCATTGAATGATCCTTCAACAATGTTGACATGTAGTACACTATCGAGACTCAATGCGGGCAGAACAGAATATCTACACATACAAATCATCAGCTCGTAAAATGTCCTTATCAGCATACACACCGAATAACCAAATACCACGTTCCAACGGCACTCTCTCAGAAGTCCATACACCACTATAGGACCAGCCGAAGTTCTGTGTCATGTTACGAGTGTCCACCGCAGCCTCATCGACTGACACCAACTGGGCTGCATCATATTGCTGCACCGTATCAATGAAAAGTGCACGCCTTTCGTGGTCACGTTCACGAGCAATCTGAGCAAGCTTAGATAGCACATGAATACATCCCGCATGTCAATAAGTGTCCAACTCACTCATTTATGTGTAATGCCATTCCGATGAAGATACCGGCAAAGAGCAGCCAATGATATGTCTACATTTTGCAGCTCCAATTCTTCCTTCAACTCATCAAGATAGACGTTTGGCTGAATTTCGCAAACCTCCAGAATGAGCTGCAGATCATTTTGAGATCAGTTCATGTCAATGTACAGCAAAACAACTCACCTCAACATCATCTCGGGTGAGTGCACGAGGCCGTCCGCTGCGAGTGGAAGTGTCATTGAAGGAGCCCGGTTCATGTTGTAGGGTGTGATAAACAGTCGACCGCGGGAGGGCTAGGAGGTACTCAATCTCTGAAGCAGCAAATCCAAGGTGAGCAAGATGCAAGACTCATTCGTGAAGGTCAGCAGAATATTGCATACCAGGCATGCTGATCGCACAAGGGAAAGATTAGTGCATCGAGAGCAGTAATTGGGCTGCCGCGGTGCTCCGAGTTCACGGTTAGTCCTGATTTCTGCACAGGTGTCTGCGGGCAATTTTTATCATTTGCATGCAACATATACTACATACACAAGTAGAGTACAGTCGTTTGCATATGAAACCGGAAACACAGCCATGAAATTTTTTATTTGTTTGGGCCAAATATTGCCTTAACGAGTATCACTGAATCCTCACCGTGACTGACCGTCACATACACTGTTTACTATGAGTCCCCAATTATTAGCCAGCAATTGCACAAGCTTATTGCTCACTGGTACCATCATGACAAGTTCCCTGTGTCCAACATGGTGCAGCTGTCTGGATATCACAAATCTACCATCTACAAAATTCTGCAACTCTACCTGGGGGTATTGCCAGGTCTCCAATCCACTTGCTCAACTGCAAGACCACCGAGCACTTGATGCAGGCTGTATTCGCTCTTCTCAAAACAAATCCAGCAATATATTTGGCCGAGGAGTGAATGTCGCAGCGTCCGGCGCCACTACACCAGGGAGCAAGAGAGTGTGACTGATGTCACCGACTCGGTCATACTAAATAAGGCAATATTTGGCCCAAACAAACAAAAGATTTCATCACCGTGTTTCCGGTTTCATATGCAAATGACTGTAACGAATGAGATACAGCGACACCTTTGGTCGAACTTCGCGACGCGCGAAATTAAAAAAAAAATCACGGGATTCTCACGACTTTTGCAAGCGACTGTAAAGTCGGCGTCGGACTGCACCTGGTTACACTCGGTCGCTCATTCCTCCTGGGGCGCGGAGCGTTTGTTTGTAGCGGTTGCTAGTACAGAAATGGTCAAACGCACACCACCTTCTGTGCAGATCAGCGGAAAACGATTCGCGCGTAGAACGTTTCTTACTTCGAAGATTTATTCAGGATTCCATAATAGCTCAGTCCGGGCATGGAACCTGCAAAGCGGTGTGAGTTCGGTGATGGAGGCTCAATGCCGAGGTCACTACAGTACCCTTGCACCGCATGCAACATGCATCTACCGGAAGAAGCTTGAATTCTTGGGGCGCGTTCAGTCGGTTGGTGCCCAGAAGCGATGCGTACTGCACACGACGCGCTGGTAAGTATAAAAACAGGCACTAGAACTATAGTCTGGACTCTGTCCTTATGATCAGCGTTTACGAATCCAGACGGACTTGCCTCTTCGCACATGGCCGGCTGTTGATACCCACCATGATCTATGTACACACCTCCTCCAGCATACGAGTACTTGAGCCTGTAATGCAGTCACATCCTGCTAGCGAATTAGCAGCTGGGCGGCTAGATCAGAGGAGGTGCAGATGATAAGATTGGATTGGCAAGCATTCCCATCGTCGTCGCTCCTGTCCAACGCATATCAGGTGCTCACTCTGGTTTGCGTCTCTCCGTCTGTCTTCCTGTTGTGACCATAGCACACTGTTCTTTGCCTCTCAAAATTCGCATGCCTACAATGATGAATGTCAACGAACCTAGCCATGGGGAACGCGGTTACATACCTATCGCCGACCATGGCCTGTGAGCGCGTCTCCAGCGTGGGTATACTTCTATGCTTACAGAGAACTCGTTCAGTATTGGTAACTTGAGGACTGCTGCCCTGGTATGTTAGCTGTTACGCTAGTTTTAGTTGATTTCTGAATTGTTTACAGGTCAGCATAGACGGTTCCAGTGAGTACCGCCGTAGTCACGATGTGGAGAAGCTCTATCCACATGAGAGGGATCGGACATATCAACCCTCGCCACAGTAAGGGAAGTGCTGAATAGATTCCCGCAGTTGAAAGCTACTGCATCCCGAATTTCGACTCCCCTTCTGTATTCGCTCGAATCCTCGACAAGGACAAGGTACAAAACATTCGACCTGACACAATTCGTACCGCTCATATTGTTGCAGGGCGGTCATTTCTCTATTACGCCTACTGTACCATTTACAACAAAGCAGAGCTATCTCCCGAGCTCTAATGTAAGCCGATCCCACTATATTTAACCACTTTGTTGATATTTTCTCAGGTGCTTCAAACCAAGTGCGAGATCAAATATTTTCTCACACTAAATGCTTACCATGAGTAGATTTCTCAATGAGCAAGGTGTTGCGACTGTAACAGGTATGTCTACAACGTTTATACCGTCAGTGATGTGTCGCTGACTTTTGCTAGATTTCCTCCCTCGCCAATCACGTGGTGCAACTACAAGGCCGCTCCTACCGTGGCTCATTCGGCGTGTAGAGGTACGAGCCAAGCATACACCAACGTTCGAGGTTCTCTCATCGGGTCATTCGCAGGTCATTCGCGGGACCTTCCCGCTCCGCATTGAATGCGCTCCCGCGTTCAACTATGCACGCTCCAAGCACGCGACCGAGCTCGTGCAAGACACCTCGGTAGTCTCACCCTCTTCAGATCACACAAAGGTGCTCTTCAAGTCCGAGGAGGGGCTCTCGCTCGACCTTCGCTACATCGCCGAGTCTGCGCTGGACCACATCGCGGTGCCTAATGTGCGCCTCGAGCTGCTCGACCTTACGAAGAAAGGCCATCTCGGGCTGAGTGCGAGCTGCGACTTGGTGCTGCGCGAAGGCCAGGTAGTGACGTTCGTGCTGCGCACACCTCCAGACTGCGAGCTGCCTGAGGTAGCACGTCCGAGTGAGGAGCGAGCACAGAGGATGGGAGTGCCGTACGAGAGTGAGCCCTAAAGTTCCCCGTTTTCCGCTCAAATTTTGCTTACAGTGTCACAACAATTTTTTGCAAACTGCAGAATTGCTTATGAGCGCTTCACATCTGCGCCTCCCAGAAGATCCTTTGTTGACAAAGGTATGCCGCTCTTCGTTCGAGCGCCACTTTTTTCCAACCCTTGCGGTTATCGATTGACACTTGACGCGATTAGCTACTGTTACATGATCTCCTCGAGGTGCGGTCGCTTCATAAGCGCGAATCATCATCAACGGGCTAACTCAGTATTTGAATCGAACCTCCTGTCATCATTCGCGCACGGTCTTCAAACTAGACCACCAATTTGTACTGGAATAGCTGGATCCGACGCTCGACCTACCAGGGATCGTGGAAGGAGGCGGTCAACCGCAGCGCACTCGCGCTAAAGCTGCTCATCTACGAGCCCACTGGTTCGTCCCTATTTTTTCTTAGATCATGTATCCTGGATGACAGTGCATAATCTTCTCAGGTGCTGTTGTTGCAAGCCCGACGTTCAGTCTCCCAGAGTACATCGGTGGAACGAGAAATTGGTGCGTCGTTCGTGAGCTATTCTTCGATACGAGTACGTAAATCTAATATTACTTTTTGACAGGGACTATCGGTGCGCTGTTTCCAGATTAAGACATATATCTAATGCTCATGCAATGTTCGCAGTGCCTCGTGGATCCGCGACGCGTCCTTCACGCTGTACGCGCTCATCCGACTCGGCTTCACGCACGAGGCGAACGGTACGATTCCCCCACCTCTTGGTTCAATGCCAATGTGCTTACCTGCGATCGCGTTTGCAGCGTACATGGACTTTATCTTTGATCGCGTCCGCGATAAGAACCCGGACGGCTCGTTGAACATCATGTGGGTAACAATGTTCGCCCGTCACTTCACTTCATTCACTCTGTTTGTTCTATCATCAGGTATACTATCCATGGTGAGGGAAGAATTCTGCCATTCACTCGTTGACTGATAAATTCCTCGCATCCACAGGAAATAAAGAGTTCCCGGAACTCGAGCTGACGCACCTTGACGGACATAAAGGCTCGAAGCCTGTGCGGTAAGTAACACATCCTTGCTGGCGTTTCTCTGCCTCTGTACTAACGTACTTCATACTCTCCAGGATTGGGAACGGCGCGATTGACCATGTCCAGCTGGTAAGTTTCCCGTCACTTTCGTTCAGTCTGGGTAAACTATACCTGTGCCTCCGAATTTTAGGACATTTACGGGGAGCTGTGAGCATGTGCGTAATTTTCGATATTCAGCTCGTCACGTTCTAAACATGCCGTCGGGCAGACAGTATTGACTGACTGTCTAACGGATGCGGCCGAACTTCCATTTGTAGGATGGATTGTATCTATCTGTCGCAAAAGGTATATACCTGCTGGCCATTGTGTTCTCTTATGTCTGAACTGCCTTTTTGTTACCAGTATGGAAGACCACTGGTACGTGACGATGTGATTAGTCTCGACAGTCACTGATTGCTGAGGGTACCAGTCGTATGATACATGGTGCGTATGCACGACCTGCTGTGAAGTCCGTTATTCATTGGGGGCATCGTTTGTAGGGTATCCGTCCGAGAAATGTACGTATTTTTATGCCTGGATATCACACCGACTGACGATTTCTCACCCAGCGTCGACTGTGAGCGCTGTCCGTTTCTCCAACTAGTAGGGTGTCTCAATGAACTCACCGCACAGTCGTCATCGCGAACATGAACAAGCCGGATTTGTACGTTTCTACCACGTGCACTCGCCTGCTGACCTTGCATCCAGAAATTAACTGTCTTTTTCTTCGTTCCCCGACAGGTCCATCTGGTCAGTGAGCAGTCGCGCGAATCGTAGCGTGGCTGTTAAAAATAATTATCTGAATCATGTCATCGACAATAGGGAAGTCCGCGATCGGCATCGCCACTTCACGGTGCGTCTGTTTCCGTGGACGTATAGACTTAATTGTCTCACGGACGTCTTACCCAGTATTCGAAGGTGGGTGCAATGATAATTGTCGCGGATATATTGATCGGAACGATGTGTAGGTCATGTTGTGGTGAGTCCATGTTCTCCATGCTCGATCTATGTATGATGCATATGCACCCGTCTGTACAGGGTTGCTATAGATCGCGGTACGTCCACTCTCCCCTCTCCCGGGCCCGCATCATGCACACGCCCGTCTCACAGGGCTCCGTCTGGCGGACAAACGCTCGCTTCCGTGCCCACGGCGCAATGAGTGGTATGTGGCGCGCGATACGTTGTACGAGGAGATCATGCAGAAGGCGTGGAATCCGGATAAGCAATTCTTCGGGCAGAGCTACGAGGACCCGGACATCCTCGACTCGTCGCTCATGATCATGCCGCTCGTCTTCTTCTCTACGCCGGTGCGTCATCGTGCGCTTCTTCTCGCTTGGGTTCCCATTGGCTGGGGCGCTGATGCCTCTGGCACATAGGCCGATCCGCGCTTCCTGAGCACCCTGAAGCAGATTCTAAGGAGCCCGGAGCAGGGTGGGCTGACGTCAAATGTACGTGATGTTTTCTACATGCTAATCTCGGAATGCACATGACGGCGACGTCGTCTTGCGTAGGGCCTGGTCTTCCGGTACGACGTGGCGAAGACGGATGATGGCGTCGGCGGAGAGGAGGGCACGTTCTGCCTATGCACGCTGTGGTGCGTTTCGATCACATAGTTTTGTATTGTCTCGCTCACGATGACCGCGGGTGCTCCCAGGTCCATCGAAGCGCTGGCTCGCGCGGGCGAGTTCGACAAGACGATGCTGACGAAGGCTGTGACGATGTTCGAGGTGCGTTGGTGTCGCATCCGTGCGTCTGACGGCGAGCCGGTGTGGATAATTGTCGCCCTGTTCAGGACTTTTTGCAATATATGAACCACGTCGGGCTGTGCACGGAGGAGATCTCCGACGCGGGCGAGGGGTGAGCGCGTTGGGCATCCTTCTCGTCGTAATAATATCTAATTGTCTCGCGCAGGCTGGGTAATGCGGTCCAAGGATTCACGTACGTCTAGTCATACTGTCGTGAGGCCCCTTACTGACCTTAAGACGCCACCGGACACAACAGCCACGTCACGCTCATATCTGCTGCATACAACCTCTCGCGCATGCAATTGAAAATGAAGAGCTGAGCGACGGCCATGGCGATGCGGGAAACGGAGAACTAAGATATGTCGTCATCTGTGTGTGCAAATTGCAATGGAAGGTACATATCGCGACGTACCACACTTGCCATGCACGAGATTGTCAGAGACGCAGGACTTCTGCATGAGGAATTACCCGGGGTTTCACGCTGAACTTTGTTGACGTTCAGTGCTCAGCTTGCAAGCACGACAGATAGTCCGAAGGTCACACGCGCTGGTTGACGCTAGATCGAACGCTCAGGTTCCACTTCAATGTCCTCTCTAAGCTTGGCTTTGACAAATCACCTGGGCGGGGCCCGATGTCCTGCTAAGCGCAGCGAGACGGCGAACTTCACGTCTCTACCCAAAAAGGCTGATAGAGTTTTGGAAGAAGCCAGCGGACAAATTGAGACGTAGGGGTCCACTTGTGGATTACACAGTTGCACTTGCGTCTTTACAAGGTAAGTCCCTGTAAGCCCATCGGCAGGTGGAAAGCGCACGTCGTCCCCGTGCATCATCAAGGGGTTGCGGGAACGAGGCTTTGGGAGCGAGTGTTGCCAACAGTGGTGGCGGGTCGAGATCGCAGTTCCCATTCCATCCCTTTACTTACATTCGACACTAGTCACCCAAGCCACCAGTCGCCAAGCAGAGTCGATAAGACCACACGCACCCTGCCGCGTCATGCCCGAACTCATCTGCTCGTTACCGATAGTAATTAAGAGGCCTGTGACGACATACTGTGAGAAGTACGGCGAATTCAGACGCAGAACATGCGAGAAGATTCAGTACTGAGAAATAGGCGAGCTTTCCACAGCGCTGGCTCATCTCGCACAGGGTTGCCATGCCTATTTCAAGAAGTACACGCTGGATTTACTCGCGCAGAGCCAGATGAAGCAATATGACCTTTGGGAAGCAGGACACAAATCAGTAGCGTCGAGAATTCCTCAATCATGAAATATCCGCACAGCAAAACACAGCCACGCCACCAGAGAGCTTTGATAAGTGAACCCGCGGGTCGATGGATTGCGATAAGAGTGGCCCCCTACTGTACAGGACTCGAAACAGCAGATCTGCGGTCTACATAACCTATGTGCTTGCGGGGCAGGACGCCTCGCGTATGGATGCGTACAACCGACGTCAATATCCTTTGGACACGGGGCAGAAGGTACATAAATATCACACTCCGGGCGGATCATGGTATCCAACATGGTCCCAAAACAAGTCAGCAAGCAAGCAAAAGAAGATACGGGTACAACCTAATGTCCAGCCGAGCGTATGAGTGACGAGAGAATGACACCGCATATTGAAGTCGAAGTCGGAAACGATGGTCATGGGTGATCTGGCGTCTGCAGGTGGGCGAAAACGTGTCTTCCCCCTTCAAGGCACGGACTTGGAGGGCGCGCAGATTACGGGAGAAACCGCAGCGCAACCGCGAGCCAGACTACACCTGCGAGGTTGAACTGATGAACGACGGATCGAATGTAAACTCCACGGACCGATTGTCACCCTCCCTGCGTTGCTGTCGTTTAATACTTGGTCGCTTCGTGAGGGCAACCTCGCCACTCGTGTCCTCCTTCTGCAGTTCAGTTGGACTCGCGCCGCGCTTGACCCTAATTGGGGACGAAGGTGGCATGACGAGCGTGGTCTCAACGGTACTTGGCATTACGTGCGACGAGAGATGCTGAAGTTCTTCGCCAAGCGGGAAGGAGGATCCCAAGTGTCCGAGTCTCACGCCATGCACAGGTTCAGAAACAGGCTCGTGCGAATCTTGCCCTACGTCAACCGGTCCGACTTCCTCAGCCTTCTTTCCTCGACCTGGCGGATCCGCGCCTGCTGCAATCCCAAAACCCCCATGCCCTCTTGCAGGAATCGCGGACTCCCCCGCCTTTCCCCCCTTTCCCCCCTTCTCCTCATCCACGATCATCAGCGCCCCCTCAATCACCGCACGATGGACGAAGACATATTGGCGCAAACTCTGGCACAGGCTCATGCGCTGCTCGCGCATATCTTCGACCACCCTCCGGATCGGCTCATTGTAGGTTGATAGCAGCGGCGGTGACGTGTCCTCGTGCAGTTTCCTCGGCTGCGCGTGATCAAATGCACGCCCGCGGTGAGGTGGTCGAGGCAGCAAGTGAGCGGCGGCATCATTCTGCTCTTGCACGTAGTGCTCAACAGCACCAGGTGCAGACCCAGCAGGTACTTGTTGTGATGGCACTTCGGTTCTTGGTGTATTAGAGGTATGCACTTCTGACCGCCAAGTATCGAGGCGACTCGATTGAGGATGTGGGTGCGGTTGCAGATTTGAATGCGGGTGCGAGTGCGAATGTTGTAGCTGCTGATGCGGATGTGGATGTTGTGGATGCGGACGCAGGAGAAGTACTGCACTCGACGGTGGGGGATTGGTACTGCTTGTCGGAACTAACGGCGACGGTGGGATCGAGCCACTGGACAGCTTCATTTCCACCACAGCAGAGTCGTCCCGGTCCGTGGCTTTCCGCGGGCTTGGGCTCGCGGTTGTACGCGGTGGTGTGTCCCCAGCCTTCGCCGACAGATTAAAAGAGCTTTCCGTGAAGCTGGTAGGAGGACTGACAGACGAGTGAGAAGGTGAATGGAACATTGACTTGGATCCTGACATCGAGGCTGACGCGGACCCTGATGAGGGACCAACATATGAGCCAGAGCTGCTCTCAGAGTCGTGGTCTTGCTTGGCAACTTGCGCGACTAAGTTGGACATCTCCGATCGCTGGTTAAGTGTTGCACGGCGCTGCAGGATATGGGGAGGTACCGTTCCGACAGCACGGGGTGACGTACGTCGCTGCAGTTGACCACGTTCCTTGGTAACGGATCCGTCTGCACTCGTGGATACCAACGGCTCCGCAAAGCCTGCGACTGGAACATGGACTTCGTTCTGGCCGACGGACATCGCCATTGTCAATCCTGGCCCGGTCTCTGCCCGAATAGCCGCATCAACCTCCGCAAAAGAGGGCGGACTTGGGCTCGCGTCCACGTCCATAGGTTCCGCACGGCTGCTCGAAAGACTCGTCGTGTCCGGACTCCCACGAGAGCCGGAGGCGCTGTTGTGACGGCCATTGTTGTCGCTGCTACCAGCATTCAGGTTGGAGGTGGACTGGGCTTCCCCACGCTTGCGCATCTCGCGACGCACACCGTCCAGGACAGCATCGACGGCGATGAATCCACCTGTCCGTCCCACACCGGCGGAACAGTGGAGGAGTACCGGTGGGTTCCCAAGCGCATGCCGCGCGATGCCCGACGTCGGTTCGATGTCGTTGGCCTCGTCTAACGCTTCTTCTATCTCTGTTGGCGGATTCGCGGCGCTTGCAGGACCTGCCTTCCCCCAGGGTCCTGAGTGTAAAGGGCCTTCACCCCAGCGTTTGTCGTTCGTGCCGCGTGTGCGCTCCACCGTCTCCTCGACTTCACGCATGAGTCCAAGCACACCGCGTGGATCTTGTGGGACATTGAAGTCGGGCCAATCCAGGTACTGCAATTGAGTGATTATGCGAGGGGGTGCAAGCGGGTATGCGGTATTGCGAAGCTCGAAGATGCGATGGATCGTGGATCTATGCTCGCCGGCACTTTCATCTTCTCCCTCTCTAGCTGCGTGCTTGTCTCTATCCTTGTCCTTGGCCTGGTTTTTATGTCTAGCAAAATTAGCGGTGTTACCGGCATCGGTGCTCTTGCTGCCCTTGCGCTTGCTCTTTCCCGAGTCCGTCTCCTTCCCCTTGGTTTTGGTCTTGCCGGGCTGGGGCTGCGCACCGAAAAACCCACCAGATATCTCGCTATCTCGGCGGCGTCGTTCATGCTCTGGCGTGTCGTCGGTGGAAATCATACGGAGACATAGCGGCCCATACGAGCCCTCGGTCCAGTACTTGCCGCACTTCGCAGTCGCAGCCTCGACCTCACGTGTGAGCATGACGATGACGTGCACATTCTGTTCCCAACAGAGCCTGTGATAGGATTAGCAATGCACCACGGAGAAAACCCGGAAATAAATAACTCACGTCCAGAAATCATCGAATGTCGCAGACAAGGGGCCTTGCGTTGCGATGTAACGCTTCGCCGTACCAAGGGGCTGCACGTAACTCGCATTCATGTAATCGTCGTCCTCAGGCTTCGCCTTCCGCAAGCGTACACGCGCATGTTCAAACGGCCAGATGTTGCGATAACTGCCAACAGGCCGTAAGCACACAAACAACTGGGACAGCACGCGGCCAAATGACTGACCGGTTCTTCGTCCCCTTCTCGAGACCGGCGGTGATGCTGTATGGGAAGTCCTGGTTCGCCCTTTCCTTCAGCACGGCCTGCGCACTCGACAGTCCCCTACTCTCTCCGGTGTGGTGCTCCATGACGCCCATGAGACGTTGCTGCTCGCCGAGCTCGATCCGGTAGAACTGCACTTCCAGTGCACGAGTGAGCTCGTCTGCGCTGGCCGGCGATTGCGAGCTCTCCAGCGAGCTTTCGTTCTCGCTGCGACTGCCGGGGGACGAGTCGAGCACCGGCAACATGTCCTGCATGCGCACGGGCTCTACCTCGCTGTCGCCGTCGCTCTCCTCATAGTCTCCGTTCCCTTCCCGCATGCGCCCGCTCCGCCTCGCGATCTCCCGCAGCCACTCAAACGGCAGCTCCCCGACGCGTCGCCGCACCTTCCTGGGCAACCGCAATGCGATCCCGGCGCTGCCCCCGTCGTTGGCGTGGGCGAGTTCCAAATTCTGACGGACCGCGTCAAAAAAAGGATTGGACATCGCCTGCATACCGGTCGCAGCGCGTCAACTCGGTCTGACGTGGCAGAGCGATGTGACTTACCGGTCGGACACCCACCAGCGGTGGGCTATGGCCGCTCGTGCTCGCGCTCGGCCGCGGAAGGCGCACGGTGAGTGCAGTGTGCGTCGGCAAGGGATAACTAAAGGGATCTGGTGCTCCCGGAGCAGTTAACGGCGTGACAGGTACGGGCTGGAATACGTCAGAAGGTGTCATGACAAAAATCGCACGGCGTACTTGGGATGTGACGGAGCGTTTTGCAGTAGAAGAACTTGTGAAGGCAGACATCGGGAGGTGCTTGGTGCGCAAGACTGGCGGCGCCAAAAGGCTCTTGTTGATTTCCGGAGGGACTTCATCTTCTTCCTCGGGTAGAGGCTTGCTATCCACGAGATCGGGACGCTCCCTCCAGACGGCATGCAACCCACCTCTCAGCCATGCGATGTCCTTCTCGAATCCCTCCGCCCGAAACTTGCGCAAGAGTCCGAAAAGTGTGGGGCGATCGGCAAGGGAGGGCACGTCTGCGTCGTAAACGAGAATGCGAGAGGCAGACGACCATGCTGAAAATTGGGTGCGGGCAGCGGCTGACTGGAGCATGGGCGCCAGCCGGGCGAGCGAGAAAAGTGGTCGCTTGAGAAGCGTGGTCGGCACCGAGAGCGAGAGCGATCCAGGAAGGCGAGCTGTCGCGTAGGCGTTGTGGGGACGGACATCGAGGATGAGGGCATCGGGATCGGCGAGGATAGTGTGGAGATCGGCAGGTAGGAGTGCGGAGAAGGCAGATGGGGAGATATCTGCGGAGGGCGCTGGCAGAGGCATGGCTCGGGAAGTGGGAACCGAAGACTGGTTGAGTGGGATGAGGGTTGGTGGATGTGCGAAGCGGGCATTGATTGCGGCGGCGAAGGAGTCCACCGGGGGCTCGGTCGACGGCGGATCAGTTGAAGAGGCCAGCGTGGGCAACGGCGGGATGGGCGACAGTGTGAGTGGTGTGAGGAGAGAGTGTGTCGGTATGTGGGCAGAAAAGCTGAGAAGCGGATCGAATCTACGCCAAGAACGCGCCAGAGCCCAGACCGTTGACGTCATGACCTTAGACTCCACGCGGACGTTCCCACCCCACACGGATTGTCAGGCTCCATCTTCTGCTCCCCTTCGCCTCCTCTCTCCTCGCGCTGTGCCCGTCGCATCTTCTCGACTGGTGGAGGATCCGCGCTCCTATACAGCCATCCTTCTTCCATCGCACAGCGCAGCAGCCTTGGGCCTGACAGGATCGCCCGGCGAAACGACAGCCCGGCTCGGCCAGGGCGGCACACAACGAAGATCAATATCTCTTCACGGCCTGTGTGAAAGGTATTGGTCAGTGATCATTCCGAAGATATGCATGCGGCATACAGTAGCGAAGACTACTGGTGGTTGTAGTTGCGCAAAGTTATCGGGAGATGACGAGAAGATGTGATTTGCTGGGCATTGTCGTAATAATTAAATGCGATCCTTGAGCATTGATCGAGAAGAATTGATGAATTTGAAAACACTTACAATGAGGAAGTGGTAGGAAGTGGTGTTGCCCGAGAAGTTGAATAGGTCCCGGCGCCAACAATCTAGGCTCGAAGCTCAGAAGAGCGACGAAGTTCTCCGAGGAAACTTTGCAGAAGTCGTACGCATGTAGCTAGTGTACACGCGTAATAACCTAGGCCGCAGTAGACTTGGCCGATTGATGCGAGCAACTTCTGCGGGTTGGAGTGGGAATCAAGTCTTTGCGGGGTGGGGACGTGTGTCAAGGCGGCGGACAAGGCGGCGGAAGGTGGGAGAACGGAGGAAAGATGGGGCGGGTGGTGATGGAGAGAACGCAGTCTTTATATACCGTGCAGGAACCGTATCTCAGAGTCCATGACGTGGTCGATACTGCATGACGTCACCAAGAAGGCGTTGAGGATGAGGGTATTCGCGAGTGCAGTTGAAAGACTTCCATATATGGAATTCTACTTACCCTTTCAGTCTACCGATCGGTACCCATATCTGGGAAATCCCGTCTTCTTCTTGCCCGCCACTGGATCTCGATCAGGGTATTTTGATCATGTTCAACAGAGCCCTTATGTTCATTCAATATATGACCGCAGTCTGCAACACTACTATACTAGCGGTAATTCGTCCTATTACAGGCACCAGCAGAAGTAATATTATTGCTGGCAATGTGTCGTGAATATGTATGTCGCCCGGAAATGAGGCATTTATCTGTCGGGACTTGGCCCTGTGTGTCACGGATTGTCAGGGTCTTGCCATGTGAGGTCTGTACATATTCACTTGTGGAACTCAAGTTGATAATAATGACCTGGCTATTTCACCCTCTCAATGCGGAGTGCTACTGGTATGCGGTGCTTCTTCTCGCTAGTACCTCTGTGACGGCTATCAGAAAAGTTACAGCGTGTTGCATAATTGCGTGAAATTTGGGATTTTGTGCGCTATTTGTCTTGCGCAAACAAAGCCATAAGGGGAAGGTCGGGGTTGCATCGGGGACTACGCCCAAAATTTGACCACTTACATCTTGGTTTACAGGACCTCACTTAAGAGAAGCAAAGCATACGGAAGCACTTTAGAACACGTACCCAGTACATTGGAAAACTTTGTGAGCCACCAAGTGGCACAAATGACGAATGCAAGGCAGAGTGTCGGAAGCCGTGATTTGTTTGCATCCACCCGACCTACCGGATATGGGTTTGTTTGCCCCGGCCAAATAAACCAGAGAAATCCGGGAGTTTCACGCAATTATGCAACACGCTGTAACGGATGGCTGTACCAGTTCTGCCTGATCATAAGCATTGCATGTGAGCAGAATATATTCTCGTTGTCCTCGACGCTCAGAGGCATATCAGACTGAGTCTTCCACTTGCAGCGAATGCTAACCTCACATTGGCGTCAGGAATCACCCCGGGAAAATCAAATGGAAGACTCGGATGGTAATTAATATTCTTGACGACTGTTGGAGCACGCATATGGACGATCATGATAGGCTCACCGGATAAGCAACAAGCAATAATAGTCTTTTGAAAAATCATTGGACTCGTGCATTACGCGGAAATGTTGAGACATCATTTGTTGCCGGTGCGAGTCCTTGGTCTCATGGATCAGCCTCTAGACGACAAAGGTGGTCTTTCCTTGTTAACGGGTGCTTACCGATTCTTGCATTAATACTAAAATCAGGTCACGGTGTGCTCCAAAGAAGGTCCTAGTCATGCATCCAAGTTGGCCAGTCGGAAGCTGTTGTTTTCTACCAAGTCTTCGTTGGAACTGCCGTGCTGAGCGCCCCGGAAAGCCTAGACTGTCAGAGAAATAGGAGAGATATGATTGGCCCACCTCGGGGTTGCCCGGGATGGCAACTACCCAGAAGAGGCGAGTGCAGCCTCGCTGACAAACAGCTGTACCCCCACCCAAACGCTCAGCTCAAGTACTCGTTCTTCCTCGACCACCTCGACTTCGCCCTCGACGACCATCGTCGCACTCATTCACCATGTCTATTGCCCTCACGCGCGCACAGCGAGTGCGCCCACCATTTCGCAGTTTCGCGTCAGGCAGCAGCACCCTGGTCTACCTCCCGAGCCATAGACATGCAATGATGTCTGCGCTGTCCCATGACCGTTCGCGGCCACCACCACCACCCAAATCGACGCTCGGAGACACTGTGCCGGCCGTGATACCCCAAGGGACACCAGCAGCAGCACCGTCAGCGAAGACGCTGTCGCCGAATGCCGAGTCGCCCCAAGTTGCCGCCCGCCCGCCACCACTACCCAAGGCCGAGCGTCCGAAGCCGACCATCCGGGCAACCAAGGCTGCCATCACCTTAGTGCGTTCATGGGGTCGTAAAGTGCACGGCTGCTCGCTGACTGTGTCAACTTGCTCTTCCAGACGCCCACTGCTGTGGTGCGGCTCCGTACACTGCTCCGAGGGCCGACGCCCCAGCTGATTAGGATTGGCGTGCGGAACAAGGGCTGCGCGGGTCTGTCGTATCACCTTGAGTACGTCGAGCGCCCGGGCAAGTTCGACGAGGTCGTAGAGCAGGACGGCGTGCAGGTGCTGATTGACAGCAAAGCGCTGTTCTCAATCATTGGCAGCGAGATGGATTGGAACGAGGATCCGTTGAGGTGCGTTACCCATCAGCTTGTTGTGTAGCGCTCGGTCACCGGCTCATGCATGACATTCGCACAGCGCGAAGTTCGCGTTCAAGAATCCGAACATCAAGGATGCGTGCGGGTGCGGGGAGTCTTTCACTGTTGGATCATGATACACCGTTGGGAGTAGTATCCGTGTTGTGCTCACTACCCCCCTCTGCCTTTACATTCACTACATACGTGTATCCATACTGCATCACTTAGAATGCTATTTACTATTATTCAGATAATATTCAGATGCTGATGCACGATGTCGAACATTAAATGTCGTGGAGAGACGCAAGGGCGAGTTGCTGGCGTTAGAGATCTAGTCCGACTGGTAGGAAATGTAGTCCGACTACTTTGGAAGTGTAAGCGAGTAAGTAAGCTGTTGTAACAATCGGCCTTGTACGTAGGCGTCTAGATTTCACGGTCTCAAATCTCTTCGTGGAGAGGGTGTTGATGTCCTTGTCAATCAGCTCTGGCAGCGGTCGCTCCAAACCATGCACGCCGTCGGTCCGCAGGCATGGTACGCAACCCGTTGAATCTCAGCGATCTCGTCCAGCAGAGCCCGGTCGTTCGGTTCGAGTTCAAGTTGCAAGGCTCCGCGTATATCTACGATGGTCAAAATGCATGAGTACACACGTGAAAGAGGGTTCGCGATGGGGATGGAAGGGTACGCACCGGCATGCGCGACGTCCAAGGGACCGGCGCGCGCGTCCGCGGCGGTACAACGCCTTCGCGGAGCGCTCTCGCCTGATGGCTTCGTCTGCGTCCTGCTCCGCGTGCTTGTATGCGCACAGCCTGAGGTACGCCGCGGCCCTGTTCAGCCAGTGCTCGGTGTACACGGGTTCCATCCACTCCATGTTCACGGGTATCACCGCGGTGTAGAGAGGTATGCCTCGCGGAGTTGACCAGTGCGGGAAGCTGCGTTGCCCTGTGCGCGCCGTATGGACGAGTGAGAGTCGTGAGGTGAGTGCTAGCGCATGGTGTGGATGTGGTTGTAGAGGGAGCCTGAGGGGGGAAATTGCTTGCCATTCATTCGGTCGTCGTCCTCCTCTATAAATTGTATTCCTGTTGCTCGCGCTCGATCCGCTGTGAGGGGGGATCTCGTCCCGCCATGCGGTCTTCAATCTTGGCCTCGAGGAAGGGGAAGTACGGCATGCCCATTGTATCTCGTTACAGCTTGGGGGGGTTGCAATTTCAAAACGAAATTTCGCACAGTTTACAGTCGTTTGCATATGAAACCGGAAACACGGCGATGAAATCTTTTATTTGTTCGGGACAAATATTGCCTTAACGAGTATCATTGAGTCCTCTCCGTGACTGACTGTCACGTACGCTGTTTACTATGAGTCCCTGATTATGAGCTAGCAATTGCACGAGCTTATTGCTTACTGGTACCATCATGACAAGTTCCCCTCAGTAAAAACGGGAAGTCAAAGTGTAGTCAGCCAAATTCGAAATTCTGGCAAATTTGACTATTTATGACTATTTGCATGATTTTCTTGTAGTACATGACCTCATATGGTTTAGATCATGTCTCTACAGCTATGTTCCAACCTCTGAGTGCAAAAGAACCAACATATGAGTACCGGAATGCCATGTATTATGAGACAATCAACTGTGGTGTCAGACTTTTGCAGACTAGGATTTGACTGCATTTGATGGCATAATTTCTTGGCAGGATCACTTTGGTGACTGAAATCGGACTTATCCTGACTTTTCTGTGACTACGGTGCCAAATTTTTGATACTCGCTGACTGCAGCCTGACAATACTTAGACTTCACTTGACTTCTGGTTTTTACAGAGAGTTCCCTGTGTCCGACATGGTGCAGGTGTCTGGATATCACAAATCTACCATCTACAAAATTCTGCCACTCTACCGGGGCCCGGGGGGTACTTATTCATCAGAAAAACCCCACTTTTCCTTAAAAGGACACTTAAATAACTTAAATAGACTTATGGTCCTTATTTAAGGACATAAGGACAAAAAGGGCCTAAGGCATATTCCCTGAGTGTCTGAAATTCGACTTATTTGAACACTTATGACCTTAAATAAGGGTTCTCAGACCTAAAAGTCTAAATAAGTCCATAAGAGAAAGTTGGGTTTTCCTGATGTTGCCAGGTCTCCGATCCACTTGCTCAACTGCAAGACCACCCCAAGCACTTGATGCAGGTTGTATTCACTCTCCTTGAAATTCAGCAATGTATTTGGCCAAGGAGTGAATGTCGCAGCGTGCGGTGCCACTGCATCAGGGAGCAAGAGCTAGTGTGACTGGTGTCACCGACTCGGTCATACTAAATAAGGTAATATTTGGCCTGAACAAATAAAAGATTTCATCGCTGTGTTTCCAGGGCCGTTTCATATGCAAACGTAGTCTTGGAACCAGCCGTTCTGACCTTCGACCCTTTTTTGGAATTGAGGTGGAAGGGTTGTCAGAACGTCTGGTGAAAATTGTATAGGCAGGGGTGGGTATGTAACGCTCTCCCCACTGTAGCTCCTGGGCGCACCTACGATAAATGTAGTGTACCCGGACATAACTGAGTTTGAATTGATATACTGCATTAAGACGAAGGACTTACTTGATATGGCAGTGGTGTAACACAACCAAACAAAGCTGTAAGTTGAGGAGCCAACTTGAGCATATTGTGGCTCAAATTGTGGCTCTTGTGGTCTTTCTCCATGCCTGTATACCACCTGGTAGGCAATTCCAGTGTACAGGCTTAGTGAAGATACTGCTTTCTTATTTTTCTTCCTGTAATTCACTCTCAAATTTGTGCAGCAACCAGTTTGCAAAATTTCCATGAATCTATTCAACTCCTTGCCTATATACCACTCATTGGACCTTTGGACTACATGTAACTTGCTTAATAAAATATGTGGAAGTGTGATGTACAGTATGCAGATTTTTGTCTGCCAGATTTACCTGCAGAATTGAATATTGATTCCTATACATGGACTTCAATCTCTGCATTTCTTGTGGGCATACAATGATTGTCTTGCCCACAAGGCAAGGAAGAAAATTTTCATGCACATCACCACTATAATGTTTAGTGTAGGAAGGGTCATGCACAGGGCACCATCAGAGACTGAGTTGAGTAACAGTTTTGACATATGGAGAATTTGCATATCCAGCTCATCAGGAAAACCCAACTTTTACTTATGAGACTTATTCCGACTTTTTGTCCTTTTTTGCCTTATTTAAGGCCCATAAGTTCCCAAAAGTCGACTTTTAAGTCTCTAAGGAAATATGACTTATGGACTTTTTGTCCTTTTTTACCTTATTTAAGGCCCATAAGTGCATTTAAGTCCCATAAGGACACCTTTAAGTAAAAGTTGGGTTTTCCTGATGCTGTGAATAATTAATTTTATGACTCAATTCCTATGTGATGTTCTCTGATGTTGTAGTGCAGACATACTGATAGATACTCTGCAGTATCACTGGACAGCCTAAGTTCATAATAGCATGCACTGTTTGGCAAATTTTCCTTTCTCTTTGAATTAATTTAAATTAATTTAATTAATTTCCAGAAGACCACTACATCTATGGCCTGAGTGCCAGCTCCTGCACAACATGTGTCACGCTTGTCGTCCCGCACGTACCTGTGCATCTCCTGACCTCCGTTGGAAAAATTTGTTCATGTATGCCACCATACATGTACCTTGGACCATATTCGAGGCATTGTGACCCGCGAATGCGCCGCGCTCAGTTTCGGATGTTTTGAGTTTTGGCTGAGGTCACGCCCATGTGACATACCCCCCCCCTGTATACAAATTTCACCAGACGTTCTCGGGAGCGACCCAACATCTTAAACACCCAATTTGGTAATCACCAGGTTGCTCATGTGAATGTCTGGTTACGAGACTAATGCAAACGACTGTAGGGCTCTGGTGTCTTGAATACACCTGGACCTCACATGTTACTAAGCTAATTAGCTTGCCATATGGGGTGGGTACGGCAAGCTAATTAGCTTGCTTCCCCTATTTTAGACATACTGCCAGTAACATACCAAATAGCTATGCTTTCCCCTACCGGCACAAGTCCTCCGGCTATTGCGGATGACCCGAGGCTCCTGATGATGCAATCTATAGATAGCGGGAGGTCTGGGCGGTCCATTCCGCCGGGCGTTGAGTATACCGTTGGCTATTCCCGCTCCCGCTGCCACGCGCGTGGCGTGCCGTCCCCGCCCTCATCGGGCACGATGCCGACACCGTTTTCCCCCTACTTCCCATAGTTACTGTTACTTTTCCTTCATTTTTCCTGCCGCCACGCGCGGTCCCCGCCCTCATCGGGCACGACACCGACACCGTTTCCCCCCTACTTCCCGTAGTTATTGTTACTTTTCCTTCGTTTTTTTTGCAGTCTAATGTAAATAATGCAGGCTATTAGTTTATTGTAATGCAGCATTTATCTTTCACATTAAGCCTGATGTTCAACAAGATCACGTGCATAGTTCTTACGCGCCTTCCGCGCCTACAGCCACACTCGGCGCCTCATCCACAACATTTCTGTCGTCATGATGGCGGGAGGCACGCGAGCCACCCACTGCCAGGGCATGTCTCGATCGGTGCATGTAGCATCTCTTGTAATCTCTGGTAGATCATCCTCTCGACATGCCAAGCACCACCGCGAAGCTGTTTATGGTGCGAAGGCTATTGCCCGGGAACAACAGCGAGCAGAGGAGCGGTATCGGTTGGCGGTCACAGGTAAGTAATATGGTGGATCTTGACCTGTGTCCAGCTCATATTATTCACAGGACTGGGTGCTCAGAGTCTTCAAGCACTCTCAGATATCAGAGAAGATGACATTCCCATGGGAGATGTGAGCGCTCCCGATAATCCATTCGCTAACACCGGGGAAGCAGAGGGAGCAGGAGCACCAAACACAGGACATGACCCTTCATCTGCGAGACCGCAGGACGGCATGGAGTGGGAAGATATACCCGAGGTCCTTCAAGGTGATGCGTCTTTCGTGCATGCTGTGCGGGACATCGTCGGCTCTGAGTATGTATTATGAATGGTAGTTATTCATCATCTAACATTCTGTACACAGGTGGAAGGCACGGTGGTATAAAGATGCGCGCACTTGGTGCCAGCGCATGCATAGGATGGATGAGAACTGGCAGCCCCTCATCCCCGACCTTATCGATGCTTATCTTACCTGGAAATACGCTCCTGAGCAGCCTCCCAATGTGCCTGCAACTACAGATGACCCTTCCCCCTATGACTTCATGATCAATGTGATGGATTTCTACTCTCTCGCTTCATCGGCCACCATCTCTCGTGCAGAGGACTCTAGGTCCATGGCGCATGCACTCGTTCTCAATGGCTACCTAGAGACATCACCTGTTTTCCCATCTATGGCAATCTCACTCAAGACATTGGAGCTCCTCCGGAGCTTGAGGCTCGTCAAGGCTTCATTCAGCATTGAAGCCTTCGGTAAGCTCCTGTGCCATTATTACAAGGCAAGTAATATTTGTGGATTTATCTTTATAATTCTTACCCCGCTGTGATAGGTTTCGTATCGCCGTCACTATCGCACCCTCCTTTCCGACGCTTTTGAAATCTATCTCGAAATTCTGCGTGCTGTTGACAAGCGCGTCTTTTTGGCACTCGGCCGAGACTCGTCCAACTGGCGGGTGCTCAATGCTTGCCCTGCTTGTACATATGAGGTGAGTAGTCAGGCTGCAGTCCGAGCATCATAGTACTCACAGTCCCACAGCTTGAAGGAGAGCCACCACGCCGGTGGAGCTGCATGTTCTGTATGGATGGGAACAATTTGCTGAAGTGGATCGCGCAGGTCGGGAACCACATTCGAGGTGATACCCGAGTCTTTGTCAATAGCGACTACTATCTGTCGCAGGAATTTGTCGACAAGTACGTGGACGAAGTGCCACCACGCCAGACCTCGAGCACCCCAAGCAACGGTGATGATCTGGAAGAACACGGCCAGGAGGACGACATCAATTGCGGAGATCCAGAGGGAGGGGACCCGACTGATGGGGCATTCAGCGACATTATCATTCCTTGCATGGAGAACTGGAAGGCGGCGGCGGCGGATGAAAAAAAACGCATGTGGGGTATTTTTGAAGAGACTGGGATCTTTGCGAGCGCATGTCCCCACGGGTTCATCCTGTGGCTAATCGACATGGTTCGTAGCGGTGAGCTGTAAGTGAATTACATCGGATGCCATAAAAATTCACTAACCTGTAAATTAGGGCAAAATATCCGCTTACTACCATTGCAAAGGCGCTGGAAGTACTCAGTGACAAGACACTGGCAGGTTACGACATCAGCTGCATCTTTGAGGATACAATACAGCGTAGCTCACTGGGACCTGAATGGCAATGGCGCCGGTGCCGTTGCTGCGTGAATGCATTCCACGGCTACTCCCACAACTATCTTTGTCAACTCACGAATCACCCGAACATCATCGAAGGTATGGGTCTCGAAGACCTTGAGACGATGGAAAGGATATTTAGCGCATCAAACAACCTTGCCGCCATCACACGCTATGCGTCGGGATTTCGCCAGCGCCTCTTCATCGATGCTTTCTTCCACCAGTGGGATATAGAGAAGTACGCCAATCTCAGCACTATGTTATTCAACAACTATGTCCAGGCTCTCAAGATCATCAAGGAGGATGGAGCCGCACTCGAAGAAGCCATAGCGGCTCTTCAGATCATGCATGAAGATCTCGCCAAGTGGTCGCATGAGGAGCGTGAATACTTCAAGAGCCTCGGTGAGGAACCCGAGTGGGATATCCACGCCATGGCCTACGTCAAAAGTCTCCAGGAGTTGCGCACCATCACGTAAGTTTGGATGCTCATATTCTTGTGCACGATCATTCTGATTGGATCTCATTGCAGAGCACACCTTGAGAACACGTCCACCCAGTTCCTCGCCACAACACCCAATGACTATATATTCATGGAGCCGACATCGGGGCGTGTGGCATATAATGTGGACGTATCCTGGACTCGCAAGCTTGAGACGAATAAACATTATCTCTCCAAACACCAAGCCAAGGTCCATCATGATGTCATCGTGATAGAAGTTAAGATGGGCATAGCACGTCGTTGGCAGCCAACTGATGATGAATACATCACCACCGTCAAGTACATTTCCACTCGCAAGTACCATCATGCTCTCGACAACCTGCAGCATCTCATTGTGCACCGTCTGTTTGAACTGCATAAGCTCAATCTCTCCCAGACCGGCAAGTAACAGATTTTATTCATGCATTGCTATGACTCATACACCCCCCCAGCATATCGGGTCCGTACTCACATCGCCAAATCGCTCCAGGTCCGTTGCAAGGCGATTCGCAATGCTGTCAAGGTGTACAATGCTGCTGCCAATGCCCTTGTCCCTCCACGTCCCACCCCCGACTGGACGAAGGTCTCCCATTACAGCTTCATCGACGAGTTCCATATTCTCAAGGATACCCGCAATGATGTCCGTCAGAAGGAGTGGACAAGGCCTGCTGTTCAGGAAGCAATGAAGCAGGCACGTCGAATTGCCCAAGCACATGTCGAGCTCGAGCGGTGCAATGTTGAGGTGCGCTGTCTTCATACATCCATCCGCAATGAGGAATTGCAATTTACTGCAGTCATCAACCAGCTGAAGGAGCAGCAAGCTTCGATCTGTGGAGCGGTAGAAGATTTTTGTGAACACCACTGCAATGTGAATGCTCAACACCTTATGCGACTTCAGCGGCTATACACATTGAATGGGTTCACTGGTGCCCCATCCCCTGGGCAGCGGAAGGGGTCTGCGATTATGGCCCCTCCTCTGGCTTCTTCGTCATTGGCCCCAGATTTGGACGATGATGTGGACCCTGAAGTGGAGGAGGAGGAGGAGGATGAGCTCCAGGGGGATATCGGCGGCATAGTTGATTATATGTGCAACCTCACAGTTTAGCATGTCATGTACTTCTTAGCAATATCAATTCTTACGGCAATGTGCTAGATGGACGAGCGGCAGAAGTGTTACAAATGTTGGAGTACAGTTCAACCAAATTCAAACCTCCGAGTCTCGCAAGCATTGGGGGTGTACAAAAATTGGTCTGCAGCAGGGGTGAACTAATAGAAATATATTGTGATACTTAGTGGAGCTTAGAAAATTATGCCCCGTCCGCTACAAACTGATCTCACAGTTTGAGTGCACGATCAGACTGAACATCTTGCAACTCGCGACTCGCGACTTGCCTGTGCAGCCACCATCCGGTTGTGCGGCACCACTTCAACCACTCTCTTGATCTTGCCCACATGTGAGGCCTCACTGCTACACTGCCACCAGATGGACCTTATTTTGTTGTCTATCGGCTTGGACTAACGACAGTATACAACGATCGGTGAGTCTAATATTGCGTTATCAAGGTATTGTTCTCGCAACTCACAATCTCTGACATTCGAGTCCTGAAGGCATTGTGCTAGGTGTCTATACAGAGCCCTTCCCAATTGTCTTGAAGCTACATAAGCTTGCCGAAGTCGAGGAAGCGGTCACCTTGCAGGCTGTCTTCGATGATGAGCACGCACACCTAGAGGGCCTCTTGGATACACTACAGAACTCGCGCGAGGTTAGGAACACTATGAAGAAATTTGTAGACTTGCACTACTACGCCGTGGTATGAGGTAAAAATACTGGTATCTATCTTAGATGGTGAGTTTCTCGGTCATGTCAATGGAATTAAACTCTGATCACCTCGCGATCACTTAGGGACGGCCATGATGAAGCAGAGGAGCAGATCCTGGGCTTCCATCGGCAGAAGCATAAATCGTTCTTGGTCCTCACTGATGCTCTCGTGTACTACATGTGCAAAGGACCTCGTCCAGAGCCAGTGAAGCTGGCATTATCGAGTCAGAGATCGACTGGGCAGAGTACAGCACAGGCGCCGATGCAAGGTGAGTCTGATCGCATTCCGTGCGACTTCGTGAAGCTGACAGAACTTAGTTGTGACACCTCGCTCTTCTGCAGCCGCTCAACCGTCGACGGGTCATTTGGGAGTCGACATACCCATATCCATGATGGCAGGTAAGCCAGTGGTATTTGATTGCGATGAAGTATATAACAACGCCACTGATATTTTGTGCGTCTACCAGGCTTAAGGCTGGGCAAGAATAACCAAGGCACCCCTGCTTTACCTTCGACCCCACCTCGCAGCCCATTGGTCACTGTCCCCTCCACTCCTGTAAGTCCTTCTCCGGCATTCCGGTACTGCTGTTATGCACTCTCCGATCTCTGTTGCTGTCTCAACATCCTATCATGGCACTTCAACTAGTTCTTCTTGCGTGTCTGTACCTGCGACCATCTGTTATAGGCATGAGCAATCGCTCACTGGAATAGTCGGAACCATTTACGAGAGGCGCGCTGACGTACCCCTCAACACCGAGCTTGGTTATCTCGCAGATCGATACCTTCACACCCACGGATATGGTGGCAATGTCGAGGCCATGCTGGCTATCAATCAGGCTTACCTGACCAGCCAATCGCTCGAGCAGTTCGTCAACTATCTGGTTGTGAGAGGTATGGTAGTTGATGAGGTAGAGTTCCTATGGGAGGCTGCAACTACTTATAATCCGCACTCTCGCATACATTCCCCTATCTCATGATGCTCTGTATGATATGTTGTGGCTATCTTGCCACAGATTTTGTACTTCATAATATTAACAGTGATTCTGACATGACCAATTATATCACATGAGTTTGTTGAAGAAGATAGTCCTGGGATTCCGAAGACGTGTTCTTAACAGGTGCCAACATCTCTATGTGTCAGACGCATTCTTCTCTTTCTCATGGTGCAGACGGCTCAAGATGACGGCCTTCAGCGCCTCTCTAACAAAAAGCGTAAAAAGGTCGCTCCAAAAAATACGACCAGAACGCGAACTCCATGGAGGTCCAGGACGAAGTGCAAGGCAGTGGTGCAGACACCTGCCCAGAAGGCATACCTGAAAGGGAAGAGGTATGAATGTAAGGAGACGTATGCAGAGGCGCTTCGCGAAGCCCGTGATGTGATATGGCAGCAAGCAGCGCGCCTGCAGGAGCACTTCAGTTCTCACAATATTGAGTACTACCACCAGGAGGTCATGCAGCACTCTCGCCTTGTCTCATTGAAGAGAAAAGTGAGCCGCTGGAATGTCTTCCAGCGCATGGAAGTTCAGCGCATGAATCAAGGTGAGTCCCACTACATTCGGTATAGTTGTGCATACTCACTTACTTACATGTCCTTCAGCCCTGCCAGCGGGTATGCCGCACAAGAAAGCTTCTGCATACATGGCGGAGATATCGGCAACATAGAATGTCATGAGCGAAGCTGACAAGGTAGCTGCGACAGAGGACCACATACAGGAAGTCGATGAGCTGTGACAGATGAGGGCGAAGGCCAAGCATAACGCCCCCATCAACGTGTTCTATGATGCTCGTTCTACTCTCAACAACATATCCCGTGAGGTAAGTACTTATGCTCCACTGATTGTACCGATTTTATATTAATTGACCTTCCACAGCTCGAAGGCTTAAGTCAACGTACCGGCACCGAGACTTTACTTTTTGCGGTTCGCTCAAGCACGGACCAGTATAACCAGCCCTTCGTCTATGCTAGCAACGATCGCCTTCCTGAGTACTTCTACCTGAAGACAAAAACTGACATCCTGACATTTGCCATCAAGATGGAATCCTATGGCATCTCCGGCGTGGAAGGTAAGCATCAACAGGATCGCACATCTTTTGAGGTCACTGCTGACTACTCATTGCAGGAGTTGTGATGAATCATGTCGAGGAGATACTTGACCTCAAGCTGAGGATAAGTGCATTGATCATTCAGAAGCTCCGTGAGTATTACATTACATTTATGTTCTGTATGAGACTGATGAAGATTACAGAGGATATCTCTCCGTTAAAAATTTCGAAAATGTACTACAAAGGTTTTGAAGAGAGGATGACGGCTCGCTATCGCATTACCGTCGTCAACTGGCCCCTCAAAGAGTTCAAGAGCCCTGGCGACATCTCCCACAAGGGTGACCTGCAGCTCCTGTATCGTGCATGGGAGAGCGGCACGACACACTTCAAGCTTCTCAACGATGAGGAACACAAGGAGTGGGAGGAGGAACGATTCCAAGGAAGAATGCGGGAGATGCGTGGGCCGACAGCTGAGGATGAGGGCGAGGAGGACGAGCTGAACAGTGTGTTACCCACATCCCCTGTGCAGTCACCTGTGCCCGAGTCCACCGCATCCAACAGCGAGCCCATCAACATTAATGCCATGGCTACGATGACCATCAATGAAGGGGCTGGGTCTGCGAATGACGATACCTCATCCCCTTCCTCTGCAGCATTGATCGTGGGTCAGGGCGCGTCCAGTCAGACGTCCTCCAGTGCAAAACGTCATGCACTGGCCAATGGTGCAGGAGCACACAAGAAGGCCAAGACTGTCCAGCCTCTCAGCAGCTTCATCAACATCGTCACAGGTGCTGACGGCAACCCCCTCACGGTTCAGAAGAAAACTTGCAAGGAGCGCTCGGACAAAGGCATGAAGAAGGGGCCAAGGAAGAAGCAAGCTGCCGGCAATGAGAACACGAACCCATCTTCAACCACCACCTCTGAACCTGCCCCACCCGTCTCTGTCCCTCCCACATTGGCCACCTCTCCTCATCGTCCCTCCACTCGTCGCCGTCGTGTTCCCCCTGCCTTGGCCTCTGCCTGCAATACTACCTCTGTGCCTGTCATTGCCCTGCCTACTGCCCCTGGCCCTACCGTTCCCATCCCTGCACCTGCTGCCACCACGCCCGGTACTCCTTCCACCTTTGCACCCGGCGGTGCTCCTTCTCCCTTCGTGCCTGGAGCTCCTTCCCCCTTCGTACCGGGCACTCCTTCCACCTTCGTGCCCGGTGATGCCCCTTCCATGTTCATGCCGAGCACTCCTTCCATCTTCACGCCCAGTGCTACTTCCATCTTCGCGCCCGGTGCTACTTCCATCTTCGCGCCCGGTGCTCCTGCCACCTTCGCGCCCGGTGCTCCTGCCACCTTCGCGCCCGGTGGTCCTACCACCTTCGCGCCCGGTGCTCCTGCCACCTTCGCACCCGGTGTCTCTACTCCTTTTGTCTTCATGCTGGCTGGCCCTGCTCCCTCGCTCTTTGCAACTGATGCATCTCCGTTGCTAAATATATAGCCCGTATCGCATAGAGTGTGTTAGAAACCGCTGTTCTCAGTATTGAACCTCACAATACAGAAGACTATTGATTTATTAATGCTGACTGTCTGAGCCATCTATACTACACTCTATTTACATTAGACTGCGAAAAAAACGAAGGAAAAGTAACAGTAACTACGGGAAGTAGGGGGAAAACGGTGTCGGCGTCGTGCCCGACGAGGGCGGGGACGGCGCGCCGCGCGCGTGGCGGCGGGAGCGGGAATAGCCGACGGTATACTCAACGCCCGGCGGGATGGACCGCCCAGACCTCCCGCTATCTATAGATTGCGTCATCGGGAGCCTCGGGTCATCCGCAATAGCCGGAGGACTTGTGCCGGTAGGGGAAAGCATAGCTATTTGGTATGTTACTGGCAGTATGTCTAAAATAGGGGAAGCAAGCTAATTAGCTTGCCGTACCCACCCCATATGGCAAGCTAATTAGCTTAGTAACATGTAAGGTCCAGGTGCTCGAATATATCTCGAATACAGGTTATGATCGGGTGCGATCGAAAACTTTCCTCTGGTATATCAGCTATCTTTGTTTAGGCGTGGAGCCCTCGCTGGTAGTCAAAGATCTCGTACGACGAATAGTAATCCCAGAGTGTCCCTTGGGGGGTGTATTAGGCGCGTCTCAACTGATTTTCTGAAGTGATAATGCCTCAGCAGAAGGTCAGTTCCAATATTTGTCCTGGCATTGTCCAACATGTCTGTCTAATGATTAGATGGCGCAGAATAAAAGAGGTGTAGTAGCTGGTCTTCGCATCAGTTGACTTCGTTCGGATGACGTAGACTGTCCTACAATTTCCCAAACGCACTGTTAAATTCGAATTCCTGAGTGAAACCCAGGCATACGAATCTTGTAATTGATAGCCCTTGCTCGTATGCTGATTAAACAGCTCAAAGAGTGCGATTATTTTTTGTGATTGAGCTATTCAAAGTGTCAGTCCGGGCGATATTAGTCCTTCAATACTTTCGGAGCTCATGCTAGAGGCAGGAAACCACTGAAATTTGACAAGGAACAAGGAACCATAGCAGCAAGGTAACAAAACGTACACCAAGAAATCAAGAAAACGCAACAAGGTGACTACAAGATACGACAGCAGAAAACACAGCAAGATGCAAACCGGTAAGTATTCTACAGCAAAAGCATCGCAAAAGCACGGTATACGACATATGACAGCGAAAGTACAACTATTAGAAGTGACTACCGTATGGTACATGTAATTGCAAGGTCGTAGACGTCTAGCATTCCAAGCTAAAGTCGTCCTCGACGTTGAGCTCGGGCTTGGGCTTCTTTGCAGGCATCCTTCTCTCCTGGACAATTCCCTTAACCGCCAACTTCAGATCGTCCTGCCACTGCAGCGTCGTGCGGGCGGGAAGGCGCGACATGAGCTCTTCGACGCTCAGCACGAGCGCCTTCAACTCGTCCACGTTCCGCCGCTGGTGCAAGTCGGAGGGAAAATCGAGCGCTTTGTGGAGTCGGATTGCATCCTTCAGCAATTCACTGCCCGCCCAGCATCAGCATTTTATTGACGTAGAAAATTATAATAGACAGAAGACATACCTCTGAATATTGACACTCTCCTGAGCTTTCTCCAACTCCATGTGCGCGACCTTACTGACTCGCCTCCTCGCCTGCTTCTTCGCGAAATACAAATGCTCGCGCATGCATTCAAGAGAGACAAGAAGATGCGGTAGAGGACCCAAGAACAGGAGTCGGTAGAAAGACTTCGGCGGCCATTCCAATTCCTTGGATTTATCTGCGAATGCAGATTGGATACGAAGCCTCATCGCTCCCAACGGGCTCATGGTGATCGCGCAACGTCGAACATACTGACGATAGATCGTAAGAATGGCCTGGGCAGCAGTGATCTCCCTTTCCGTCGATTCGGCAGAAGCTGCACTCCGCTCTGGTTGAGTAGCCAGCGCAACGCCTTCGAAGTCCACCGCCTGTTCAACGTCATCCTCTTTGCCATCGTCCGCTTCTTCCCCGCCATCTTCGGCGTTATCTGTGGGTTCTGCTGTAGCAAGGTGAGCAGGTACAAATTCAGCAGCGTTAGCCCGCAGTACCGCCGTTGTGGTCAGGAGAGACGGTATGTTTTCCATGACACTATAGACTACTTGGCGCATACCGGGCAGAGGCTTGCGCTGCGGCTTGTTTGCTGCAATCAAATGAATCATCTCGTCCAGGGGTGTTCCAATCGCAGAATGGCGTATTTCTCTGGCAAGCTTATCCCAAATATTTGCACGCACATATCTGCAAGAGAATTAGGGAACTTCCGAGAAGAAAGGAGATAATCACATACGCATCAAGCATGAAGCTGAACTGTCTGCCTGGCTTGCGGATGGAAGTTATGCATCTAACAATGTTTCGCCGTAGCTCTTCATTCCTGACGTTGTAGCCCACTATCAGAAGGTGTCATGAGTCAATCAACGAATATCGGTACGGGCTGATATTGACGCACGAAGACACAAGTTCTTGCAGCTATGTAGATACGGAGTAAGAGCACATCCAGGCAAATTATTGGGTAAAGCACTCACATGCGCAGTATGAATACTTGTCTCACGGCAAAGCCAAGCGACCCGAAATCCCGACTTTCAAAGAGCAAATGATCTTCCAAACGTCAACTTTGGCTGAGCTCACCGGGCACAGACAAGTGAGACATTACCTGCATTTGAGCCCGTGTAGATCTGCTCCAACAAGTCTGCCATTGGTTTGATATATAAGGACAGAAGATTGGTTTGTCTTTCGCCATGTCTCTTAAAGCCTCGGGCGAGGCTCATAAGCCAACTACGAGGAAGAGTGACCTCATGGAGAGTGCCAGTTTGCTGATAGCGAGTAGAAATAACCAGTAGACCACACAAATGGTCTAAGAAGTCACATAGTACGCTGATGTCCACTGGGACTCTCTTTTCAAGTATGTGACTACATCATATGCGTCAGCCTCATAGACACCTTCGCATTCCTAGTGACTCACTTCGCAAATAGAATGCCCATGGACAAAGACGCAGGATGTGTGTCGGCCAGGAAGCCTACAATTTCAGGTACCACATAATATTTCCCAGGATCTCGTAGGAGTATCCTTGGCTTGCGAACTGTGACACATCGGATCGTAGGGATTTCTCTGTGAGCAAACTGAGGATCAAATGAAAAGCTAAGGGACGATAGCCTCAACAACGATGTCATGAATGACTTCGAGAGCTCAAAATTGTAAACAAAGGGGTTGAGAGATTGAAGGAGGTCTCGAGTCCAGACTCCGACAATTTGAAGACCTTGCTCAAACTCTGGGATGGCTGCTACATCCAGTATATGTAATGAACCCATCTTGTAGTATGGAGGATTGAGACTTTCGTACAACTGACGGAGCCAGTGTCTGGAGAAATCTTAGTCACCATGGCAAATTCGCACATTTGGAGACGCACCGACGCTGCCTTACTTGTTGTCTTACATCCTCCACTGCAAATATAGTGTGATAGATGAGGATCTGTTGAAGGTGAATCCGAATTCGAAGATTGTATGTTTTCGCATCATATGACGCGGCACTAGTATGAACTTGTGGGCAATCATTTCTGTGGCACTGACCATAGACGACGTAAGACAGACAGGGCTGTAACGTCCGTGCTGTACGGCATGCTTCGTTTTCAACCAGGATTCGCCGAAGAAGACGCTCGACGCGGAGGACCTGACGGACCAAGGTTCTGAGCACCCATCGTGGAACCAACGCCCCTTCTTCGGTAACTTGCCATGTTGGAGTCGAACACATTTGGCACTGTGTACAGAGAAAGGTCTCTTTAGGCAGCAGAAAAAGTTCTTGTGTAGGGGAACGGAACCCAAACAAGCGTCTGATGACACCATTATTGTCAGGATCCACATCATTAGCGAATTTTTGCAGCAACTGAACATAAAAGAGGAAGCTGCGCAGTTGTTCAGCAATCTCGGGAAGTGACGCGGTTTGAAGTTTCAGAGAGGTTCCAAAGACACGATCGAAGCACAGAAGAGCAGCAGCTTCGTCGTGATGTACGTGGAGAAATTTCTCCCCCAGTTGTAAGAGCGTTTCAAACTCAGATGATACAATCGCTCGGAACATAAGCACCTACTACAGATCAGCCACGCATAAACTATCTTGGAGATATGTATATATTACGTACCTCATCACGCATGTTGCTGTCCAAGTCGGTGACGTCTAAACGTGCCAACAGCCGGAGTAGTTTTTGAAGGGTGTTGTTGGAAGTCGCCAGCTCGGAATTTGGTGTGACTCCAAAGCAAAGGCTGCTCCACATACCGTCAAGCAGACATTGAGATGCACGTCGAAGCGAATCTGGGTTTCCGTGGTCCTTGGAAAACGACTCGATTGCTTCAAGCGTACGACCTTCCGATAAGTGAAGTTCAGCAGCGTCTGCGAACCTGCCTAGTTCTTCGAGTAGGGTCGCGCGTGCTATATCGAGGCCATAATCATCCATGTATTCCAGTGCTTCATCGTCAGACTTGAAAAGGTCCCTAGCTTGTCTATGAAAGAGCAAGTCAACTGAGCTAATTCATTGCTATCTGAGAAGCGACTTACTTCAGTTTGCGCTCCCTCAGATAGATTGTCCGAGACACGTCGATGATGCTCTCCACGACGTCTTGATTCATTGCTTCTCGGTGGACACGGATGACCCCAACAGCTTCGTCGAACAAACCCGCTTTTCTATAAGACTTCGCAGAGAGCGTGAACTCTGATGCATTGAAGTAAGCATGAGCAGCTTTGCCATCGTCCCCACTGATAGAGTAGCATTCAGCAGCGATACGAAAATAAGATCTTTTTTCTAAAAAGGCCTCTTCGGCAGACCCCCAGAATGCCTCGGCCGCAGTGGTGAACGCCTTCGACTGGGTCATACCGTCTCCACGGGTACTGGCTGGGGTTGACCTAGCCTGCTCTCGGAGATAGTAAGCATGAGCAACAGCCTTCTCTCGCGGGAGAGATGCTCGTTCATAACAATGCATCGCCTGACTGTAACGCCTATCGTTGAAAAGTGCAAGAGCCGTCATTTTCCATTCTTCTGGCGTTGACGACATGGCAAGACGTGGAACATCGGTACCCGGAGAGCAGTTCTGAATCTGATCCCTCGCTGTCCAAAATACCTACAAGAAATAAGCATGGCCGCCTATACGAGTGCTTTGAGCTGGTCAACTGACCCGCATCGGTTCACATTTCCCGGAACCATCAGCGATCCAAAGATTCTTCCTTGCCCGAGTAATAGCCACGTAAAGAAATTTTAACTAGTAAGTGGTGAGTGCACATCAAAGATACGCGACTAAGGGGCTGACCTCGCGGCATATACCACTGTGACGGGCATCATCGAAGCGAGGGGCAGGCAGCTTTTCCCTGTGGTCCTGAGGCATGGCGTTCAATATTACACGCCATTGAGAAAGATCGACAGTGGAGTCTTGGAAGAAGTTGTACAGCAGAACCTGAGTAATGTGGGCGATCAGGTTACGTATATCAATAAGGGACCTTACATCGTTAAACTCTAATCCCTTGCTCTCATATAAAGTCCTATCGTATTCTGGCGTTAGCTCGACTTCATTCAACACGAAACCATACTCACATTATAAGGCCGATATCACCTACTTGTTCACGCAATTTTTCGCGAGCGCGGTCGTCGCGGACGAGAATACCTGAAAGCCAATGAGCATGTCTCGGTTAGAGAGACGAAAACTGTACCGACATTGCTGTGCACCAAATTCTATATGGCTGCCTCTATCGAAAAATGAGAATCGCGGCACAACGACCGAAGCCCAAAACAGACTTACGATTCACCAAACAGGAACTGCTCATAGCGGACGCTATCTTCATCCCAACCGCTGAAAAAAACAGGTTTCAGGCCATCAATGATACCCTTTTCGTCGGCGAGGGTATCAATTGCATGAGGCCAGAACCTGGTGATGAGTTCGATGACGGAATGGGCACAGTTCACGATCCCGGCATGGGACCTATAATTCACCGCCAACTGGAATGACTCAGGCTGAGTACGAGTCATAGCCTCAGTACCTCCGTTCGTCTGCAGGTTGGATGTGAGCGAGATGAAACGACTTAGACCACGAATACCACCTACTTCAATTCTGTACAGGAACGCCTTCAAGTCATTGAATCTGAATGCACTTCCGACTGAAATGGTCTGTGCGGTATCTCCAGCCCAGAAGAGACCGGTCTCTGGGTTTCTGCATATTGTTCTCAGGACTGTGTAAGAAACCAGTAGTCAGTGGCTGCTCACAGCATGAGTACAGTGAGTGCTACCTAGGGCGTCAATCAGGAGGTTGTCTTGAGCTTCGTCGATATAGCTGTACATTCATTAAAAGTAAATTCAATAAGTTAGCAAAATCAACTCAACACAAAGTCAACTTGTTTCCCCGGTACGCTTTCACGTAAGCCATTCAAGATGGCGTGAGTTCTATGGAGATAATTAGTGCTGGTATACTATGACGTGAGGCTGACCGCGTACCTGTCAGCTGCATCGTAGTCTCCACGTTCTCGCTTTCTCTTCAAATAAGCCTGGAAGAGCTTGTATATCAAGTCCCGCTGATTGGCGAAGGTAGCCTGTGTCCGATGGCTCAAACCACAGTATGCATCCTTCTCCAGGAACCCAGCCGTGCCTATAAGTGTCTGCTCCGAACCCTTGATAACACCTGGGAAAAATATTGAGATCGTCACTGCACTTGAACCTAGTGAACACCAATTACCCATAAATTCGCCAAATACCAGACTAGGATCTGTTTATCTGGTCAGAAGGAGAAAGAGGGAATACCGAGACGTACGTACCTAGACCCTTGGTTAGGGACTGGGGAAAGTGTGTCCAGTACGACTCCATGAATGTTCCAAAGGAAACAAATGCTGCACGGCACTGTTGCATGTAATCGTTAGACAGGCTTTCGTTGTTCTCCTCTTCAGGACTGTCCTCTTTCATTGCAGATAGATTACCATTTTTCAGCCCATAGGAGCCTGACAACTCGCCAAATTCGGCTTCCAGTAATCTGCAAAGCTGTAAAGATGAAATATCTCGTTAAAACCTTGGCAGCGCCCCTTACTAATAGCATGCCTGACCTGGTCAAATGTGATGAACATAGGAAAATGTTCATCCTGCAACTCCCCGAATCGCTTCGGCAAATCACCACGCCAGTCGATCTCCTCATCGAGATCCACGAGACCTTGTTCGTGTCGAGCTGTCTTCGACGCTACTGTCTTCTTTAGCTCCTCTGCGGATTGGTTGGCTGTGGCGAGCGACTCGTGCAGCTTCGAGAAGTATTCTTCAACCTTCTCTGCGAGTACGCGGGACTGAGTGACGAATAACTGCCGTGGTTTCGGCATTGTCTCTGCAAACGCCTGCCATGAACGCTCAATACCGAGCATTTTGAACAGCATCGTCGTTGTTTTCCTATGAAAATGCAGATTATTATCGGAATAATCCAGACGGCTTGTATAAAACTCTTACCCAGTGCCGCTCCTTCCAAGAACATAGCAAGAAGAGGGATGTTCAATTATTTTCTTCTCTTGTGACCTTCTCCGAGGGTGAGTGCGATGACGGTGTTGATGATGAATGCACGTACGATACGTCGAATACATGAGCTACGTCTTGCTCTGCCAGTATACCTGTCGCAGTTTGTTGTAAGAACGTCCACGAACGCGATGATATCGAAACTAACTGTTCAAGAGGGCCTACACATGAAACCGGTCAAAAAAAGCTGACTACCAGGCATGACGCTACACAGCTATAGCTTACCTGCGAGAAAGTGACATATTTTTCTAGACTGTAGGAACGGCGATCGGTGGATCGGTGGAATCAGCCAAGCATCGATCTACGGTTACTGACAACTTACACAAGCAAGTCATGAAGCTGTAACAGGTGATAAGCGTCGTACTACCCTTCCATAACGATTTGATGAGTACCTTCTCGAGATCATCCTTGTGTAAATCTGGCCAGCCTGATGATGGTGCCAGAGTGCGTCCCTCCGTGGGTGGGGGAAATGACGCTGGCATGATGACGTTGCCTCCAGATTGGCGTGGTTTGTTGCGGAAGACGCAGCTTATATGTCGCACATGGTCATTAATGACTCTCGACTAATATGGCTTGATCGAGGACTTACCGTAGTTTGTACTCCTTCCCCTTTCTTCCAAGTTGATAACCGACGCCATCCCAAAATCGTTTGTCCAATTGCGCATGGGTGTAGATACCAAAGATTTTGAGCACTTTGTTGCAAGAGTCACTTCTGGGGGATGCTCGTGAAGAATGATAACAGACCTTGCCGTTCCACCTGTGCAGTCTTTAAGGACAATAGCACTACTTCACAGAGGATCCACTCACATCACTTTCATACTCTGGCACGCAGTCAACTTGATACTGAGGTGCAGGTCACTGTCTTCGGTGTGCACTATAGTCGAGTCGGATGCAGCGAGCTTACCACAAGACGTGAATCCCGCGTCATCTTCGCCTCATAGATGGGAATGTCAGTCTCAGTGCCTGTCAGTCGTTTCTGATTATCGTCGGAGAAGTGACCATTTGATAGCTCTCTGATACCCAACGCACTTTAGCGGAGTAACGCACGTCTCAGTACAGAAACTCACTTGATTTTCTTGACTATGATCCCGAAGAGCTTAGTATCCCGCTTGCGGGTCTGACGTAAATCTGCATCAGCGCGCGTGGATATCAGAATGCGCCATTCTCCGAATCCGTCAGCGCTGTCAAAGTACAGTGCGGCTTTCATAGGCTGCACCATCGGATATGCGGCAGGTATCTCATTTCCCTTCATCTCTGCAGCTGTCGATGGTGCTTCCCCTACCTCAGTATTAGTGACAGATGCGTCTTGGAAGAGGGTCGTCGGTGGAATATATGCCTTTCGAATAGCCTCTCTAAGCGACGGGTAGGTGAACATCGAGATATAACACTGTGAGAATGGTGTTGATTATCACGAGAAGGAAGCATGCAATCAAATCAAAATCAAACCTGAAGAATCTCCCATTGCTCTTCAAGAATCTTGAATGCCAATTCCTGGGCTTCAACTTTGGTGGTTGGAATTTGAAGCCCCAGATTTTTGAAGATCTGCGGGTCGATGGCGGTACTACGCGCAGCCCGCCTTCGTTTCTTCTGTTGGCCTCTTTTCTTAACAATATATGCATCCTCTTCATCAGCTTCGTCGTCCTCCTCAGAAAAGGTTTGGCGGGCAAGCACATCAAGCACGGGCCCGGTAAGTTGAACAGACCGCCGGTATTCGTGCAGATTGCCTGGCTCCTCCGCTGTGGCTGAGTAGGGCAAAAAGTGGAAATATAACGAGAAGCGAGATAGCAGTGTTGCCGCAACAGAAGATGCGAACTTTTCTGGATCTCTAGGAAAGCTCCGATGGATCCACTCCGAAAAAATTCGTGTTGAAGTATCGCTCATGACTGTAGATAAGGGTAAGGCAAGTAGATGAAATATGCAAAGAATCTCATTCACCTGACAGAGCGAACTCAAGTAGGTGTGGAATCGCCATTAGATCTTCAATGAAATGCTCGATGCTCATTGCTGGATTCCCGAGGTTGCTATCGAGGACGCCAACAGCGACCTCAAGCGCCACCTCATTCTTCAGCAACGAAGCATCGAAAAGGCTCATGTCGAGCTTGACCCGAACCTTCCGCCCCTTGTCACGCTGAGCTTGCATGACTGGCGGAAGCACTTGGCTGTATCCAACAGGCAAGTACCCGAAAGGTGGAACTTGCGTGGGGCCTGAGGGAAGTGATACCGTGACAGGGAGCTGCACAAAAAATAGGGGTAAATCAAACACAAAGACAAAAATTTTAGAGACAACAGTTGGCAGCGAGTTCTCTAACCCAACGCTGCGTGGAGGCACTAGCTAGGTGGTCAAGTTGAACGCGTCGCGAGTGTGTGACCAATATTCGCGTGACCCGTTACCTTTCTGTCACGCAGAAGGTGTCACAGCTCCAGGCACGTGGAGAACCACCACCTCCAGGGCAAGCAGGCAACGCTTCCTCTCGACTTCCTCGAATTCCTACATTTCTTCGCTCAGGAGCACCGTTTCATTTCCAGAGACATTTCGTATTCGTTACGATCCCAAGTTCAGAATATGCCTCCTCCGCACTACGACTTTCTGATCAAGGTGAGCTCACTTAGTACTTGAGACCCCTGGATACTGACCCTGTAAGCACAGCTACTGCTGATTGGTGACTCAGGTAGCACTGCTAAAACTTCTGCAGAGAGCTGCACTAACTCTGGTGATACTCTACAGGTGTCGGGAAGTCATGTCTGCTGCTACGATTCTGCGACGACGCCTGGACGCCGTCCTTCATCACTACCATCGGCATCGACTTCAAGATCCGGACAATTGAGCTGGATGGGAAGCGCATTAAGCTCCAGATTGTGCGTGTTCCCTACCGCATGCAGATGTCCCCACAGTTACTGCACAGCCGCTGACACTGCCTGCAGTGGGATACCGCTGGCCAGGAGCGATTTAGGACAATCACGACGGCGTATTACCGCGGTGCTATGGGCATTCTGCTTGTGTACGACGTCACGGACGAGCGGTCATTCAACAGTGGGTCTCAATCGCAGACCGTGGTCGCCGGACCCTGACTATAATGCTGACCCACGCCTGCCAGACATCCGCACATGGCACGCGAACATCGAGCAGCACGCATCGGAGGGTGTGAACAAGATCCTCATCGGCAACAAGTCGGACTGGACAGACAAGCGTGCCGTGACAGAGGAGCAAGGCCGCGAGCTCGCGAACGAGCTTGGTATCAAGTTTATGGAGACGTCGGCGAAGATAAATGAGGGTGTCGAGGAGGCGTTCTTCACACTTGCAAGGTTGGCTCTGAGTTGCTCTTACGCTAGATGCATACCGTGACACCCGTTGGTCCAATAGGGATATCAAGACACGGCTGATCGACTCGCAAGCAGATGCTGCTGCAGCAGCTGGCGGTGCTTCGAGCGCAGAAGGTTCGGTTAAGGTCAATCAACCAACAAGTCAGACCTCAGGTGGATGCTGTTCATAGGATGCTTTAATAGAGACTTTTGTTTGTTGTGCATACCTTCATGTTGTTATGAATATTCTCCCGCTGGTTGGTTCTTTAATGACTGCCCAGTCAGATGTAACAGTGTAGATATATCGACACAAAATCTCTAACGGGTAGCTGGATAATGGTGTGCGATCTTACAGCACAGAAGAGTTCCAGTTTCCTCCCCACCATCTCTTGATTCGTTCACCACCCCACTCATCATACTCCGCCTTCGTCACGCCGACTCGCTTAAACTCTTCTGTCTTCGCGAAATCCGCCATGCCTCTCCACGCGTCAAGGAGGGGGTCGGCAGCGCGCACAATCTCCAGCGGCATTTCGGGCGGTAATGTTGGGCGCAGCGCTGCTTGCAGACGTGGTACGAGCCCTGAGAGCTGCGATGGTCCGCCGGTCACGAACACGTTCTGAGTGGAAGCCTAAACTGAGCGGCAGGAACAGCTATTACAACTAATACCCACCTTGACCAATCGGGCTTTCTCATGATCGGGGAAGCGGGCGAGGACGTTCTGTAACACTTCGCCGACACCAGCAGAATCCACGCCCGCCATACTGGGTGAGAACCAAGTTTCGCACACTCGCCACCTCTCGACGTTCAAATGGATCCGAGCGTTACCTGCACCAGAGTCAGACTGACAAGTCGTTTGGTGAACAAGACGGGACACACCCTCCACATCCCCTTCTTCGTACTGAGGCCTGAACGCGGACATGAGTGCCGAGCGCTGCGACGACAATGCTGCATGCGTGTGCTCAGAGGTGAATGTGGGATCAAAGTTAAGCAGCTTTTGCTCTACAGCTTGCAGATTTATGATATCTTCTTCCTCGTCTGACGACGCTCCTGCATTATTCTGCGAGTAAAAACGCTAGCGCATCAGTCGCGCCCTTGAGCAGACATGGAGGGCCTTACTATCTGGCGATATATCGCCCAATCTGAATCGTTCGCCCCGAACATGTCTTCTAAACCGTCTGTTAGAGACAAAAGATACGTGCTAACGATACCAGCAGCACACACCACCGCCATTCTTCCTCCGTTTCTTCGGCACACGATCGTCCGCGGCAAGATTTGCGATGTTCTTCATCCTTGCCTGCGCCGCTGCGCTCTTCCTGTCCGTCAACGCCATCCGCCGGCGATTCCTCTCCTTGATCTTATTCATGATGGTCTGAACCGAACGGCAATCCATGAGAAGGACTTCCCAACAAAATGGATGATTTCGTGCCTGATGCTCCTTCCGCAGCTTAGTCGCCCAACCGGCGAGATCGCGGTCGCGTTCTTCTTCCTCGCGCCGCTCTTCAGCCTCGCGCTCCTCCTTCTCACGCTCTTTCTCGCGTTTCGCACGTTCGCGCGCATCGTATCCTGCCTTCATCAGTCGCTGCTTCTTCTTTTCTTTCAAGCCATCCTCGTCTAGCTGTAGAACATGATACTGGGTCAACGCATACGCATCAGCAGAGTAAACTGTGGGCATACATCGGCGTCTGCAACATCGACAAGCGGGAAGGATGGCGGCTCTTCCTGTAGAACAGATTATTGAAGCACTGCTATCGGTACTTAATCTGATGAATACCTCAGCATCCTCGCCGACCGCTTCCTTCTTCTTCGCTCTTTTGAGGTCTCCTTCAAGCTTCTTGATAACACTATCCAGAGCGGTATCATTCTCGTAGCCCGCGTGTTCAAGAATGTCCTAGGATTTCCACATTATGTTATAAATACTGAGAAATAAACGGACAAGACGACGCACGCCCCAGTCTTTCTGGCTCTCCTCGTCGCGTCTCTCGCGGAGAGTGAGCAGGCGCTTTAGGTCAATTTCCTTTCGCTCGAGCTGTGAAAGGACTGCGATCAACACACTAACGCGGATTAGCACACTGTCTGGGAATTACTTTTTCCTGCCGCGCTTTGGCCGCAATCTCTTGTAGCTTGCGCCCTTGCTCTCTCTTCCGTTCCGCGACGCGCGCCAACTCTTCTTCAGTCTTCTCTTCCACTACGGGAAGTGTGAACGGAAATTGGATGATACGTTCGGACTCGCGCAGGTTCAGCGGATCGTTTAACCCGCGCAGGACAGCGGGGTAGTCCGTCGCGAATTCGCAGAAATTATGGAGCATCCACTGCCCTCATCTGTCAAAACGAATGTTCTCTACAGCCAAGGCGAACGTACCGTTGTTTGGTTGTTAGTAACACGAGTCTGAAACGTGGGGTACTTCAGCTGGATAAGCTTGAGCAGATAGTCCGTGGCCTGGGAGGCGCCCCATGGTATCCTTGACGAATAAATATAAGAAAGCCACATTCGAGAGATGATCCCCCGAATGACACTCACCGCTGGGCATGTTTCATGAGACTTGTTCCTCCCAGCACGGGTATGACCGAAGTAGATGCAGTATTGAATGAAACAACTATACCGTCAGACCTGAAAGGAACAGGAGCACTACAACTGTGATAGAAGGACATAACAGAGTCGACGCAATACGCCAGTGACGGTACAGAATACTGCTCAAACATCAGTTCCGACGTCGCTGAATACGGGTCAGCATATTTCGGACACCTTAGAAAATAGGGCAACGCACAGCTGCGTGAATACAATGGTGAGCACAAGCGCTCAGTCATCAGGACGGGGTGGTCGATGCTGCCTGCGTCGATGCCCAGCTGCACGAATGCATAGTCCAGTGCATTTTCCTGTCATACCGGGTGCAGCCAAACTCAGTTCACGGTGCAAGCAGCACAACAGCCAACTCACAAGCGCTTCGAAGTTAAGTAGAACATCGCCCTCCCATGGCATCTTGGCCTGCGCCTTGGCGGTGCTGTCCACATCTACGCCGTCCCCGAAGAGCATCATCGGCTTGTTCGTCCGGCGCTCCTTGAACTTAGCCACTACATTTGGCTGCGACCGCGGAATGTTTGAGGTGCAGAATCCGAAACGCAGGTTGCTCGAGCCATTGTCGATGATAAGCGGGGTGTGGTGTCCCCGATATTCGTCATATGAGTCCGATCTCTGTATGACTGGGATGGAAGGTACCGGGGTGCGAGTTATGTTGAGAGATTCGGGCATGGATGCTGGAAGATGGGGGAAGCAGCCAGCGGCGGAGAGTAGTCTGGATGCTGACAAGCGGCAGTAAGGTCCATTCTGCGATGCATCAATTCAAGTTCGCAAGCGCAGACGCCCTCGACGAACCTACATTTCCTTTCGTGGAAAACGATCAATCTCATCGCAGACGGTGGTGAGCACGGCTAAGCACAAAAAACATTGCAATTCGAGTCAACACAGTGGACAACAATGCCGAACAATAATGTAGAGCGTATCGGTAGCAGTATTACACGTTAATATAGAGACAAAATGCAAATGCAAAGCAAGATACAAACTGTTCAAACCGTACAAGAAAGTCTCGGATGAATGCGACTATTCCACTGTCACCGGCGCATTCTAGTGCTGCGAGAAGACGTAGTCCGTGCATGTTCAAAGTCTTGTTTGAAGTTCGCATACCACTCGCGGTCCACGCGATGCAAATAAAACGATCCGCCACCACTCCCCCACGAAACGCTTCCCGGATAGTACTTCCGTTCTGACACACGGAATATGGCACTGATGTCATCCAACTGTGTAATAGACGATTAGAGAACCAAAAATGCTATTATAAGAGAAAACTCACGTTCCGTTCCGTCCGTGTCAGACGCGTCGATGATACAAATGGCTTTAGGGACACCACAATGGCACCCTCCTTCAAATCCAAGAATTTCGGACGTAGGGCCTCATTCACTGTTCCGACATTTAGACAGGGCACAGGAACAAGATCGACCAAAGGATACTCACAGGACTCTAAGAATACTTTGTTATTGACCAAGACGACATCGGCCTTTGGCACAAGCTCATCCACTCGAGCGCTTGTTAACATGTCGCCCTCCTCGAGCTCCACGTCCCCCATGCGCACACCCCACATGCGGCATCGCTTCTGAAATTGTTCAAGCTGGCTCCGCGCAATCTTCGCAGGGGTAGGCATAACTTCGATCCCAAAGCTCCTGCACCCTGTCTGCAAGCTCGCTTGCAGCACGACGTTGCCCACGCCGGACCCCAGGTCCAGGAACAGTGAGTCCGAATTGAGGCCCGTAGCTTGGACGATCTGCGAGACGAACGACGGCATCAGCTCGCCGTACACCTCCGACGAGAATGCCTCGTAGCGGTTCAGCATCGCCGAGTGAGGGCCCACGGCCCTCTGGTACGTCTCATCAATAATACGCGTAATGACATTCTTCGGGATATGCGTCCAACCTTTGACTGCCCGGCGGATACAATTGCCTTGCGTCAGTTCGAACGGGTCCTCGGGCACGGGGGGATATTTCAGGAGCCGCAGGAGTGTATTGATGGCTGCCATGACACTAAGGAACAGCGGCCCGTCGCGCTTGTGCACCGCACGTCGAAGCAGTCGAAGGTAGTTGACCGTGGGAGTCGCAGAAGCCGAGCCCTGCGACGCGTACGGGGAGAGCTCCGAGATGGATGATAGCATAGAGATGCAGGGTAGTGAGGATGATGTGGACACAGAGGATTCAGTGAGGGATAATAATGACGACGCAGGAGATGCCAGATTGCCAGACTCTGATGGTGGGGGAGAGGCCTCAATGCTGTCATCGTCGGCCAGATTAGTGGTGGGAAGACTGCCAAATAACGCCTGCTGGGCTGGAGTAAGATAGTCTGCGAATGGCCGTCAGTGCTGACCACAAAGAAGGGCGGATCGCGTACTCTCGAGTATCGTATGCAGGGTATTCTCTAGACACATTATTGGATTGTAATGGTCCTTGTCCTTGGGTACCAGCAGCACAAATCTCGTTTTCCTATGAGTCGTCGCAAAAATCGAATATCGCTAACGGCTCTCACCTCTCGCATGCCCCGGTATTAGGGTACTCTAGTTCCGTAACAGGATAATCCGTGGGGTGAGGCTCAAATCTCTTGTCTTCCGGGTCATTTGGGTTCGTAAAATCTGGAGAACGATGAATGACTCGCAAAAATGAAGGGGAAAACGTAAACATACATCCTTTATATGTCTTCATCAAGTTCTGCACCACACTCTCGCAGCTCAGAAATCCCGCACCGGGTCTCCCGCCCTCTTCGATCGAGCAGTCCCGCGGAGGAGGGTCCGCAAGGGGAAATTCTGAGACTGAGCGCGACCTGCTGCCACGCTCTAGTGACGTATCTCGTGTAGGAGGATACGACGCGCGTGATACAGAAGACTGTCGACTGTTCGCGGGCGTCGAGCTCGGCGCGCGCGACCGCGCGTCGCCGCTTGGCAGAGAAACTCGTGGTTTCTTTGTTTTTTCTGGTCCTCCGTCGTTCTCCTCTATTCTTCGCCGTTTTACAGAGTCTGAAATGGATGAGTAGCCTGGAGGAGTCGCCGAGCGAGCTTTGAGCTTAAGGGTGCCGTCAGGGGGTTTTGGCACGACGGCAACACGCGTGGTGACCACGCTCGGAGTCGCGTTCGACGCGACATTCTTTGAAGATTTTGACTTGGAGAAAAAAGACAAGTCTGACGACGACGGGCGAGCCGCCGTGGTCGTATACATCGTGGTCATCGACAAAGAGAGTATAAAAGTCGCGGTCGTCTGTGGCGGTGGCCCGTCACTGCCGCGACGTCACGCGTCAGCGAGAAAAACTTCCCGTTTGGGATGGTCTTCGGCCACAACTTACAAACTCAATTGTAGTGATGGCTATTGAAGAAATTGAAGAATACACCACCGTGAAGGTCAACATGATAAAGAAATCTCGTAAGGAGAAGGATGCACTACAGAAGACTCACAAGGACGAAGGACTAGGTGGTCTGTATGTTGGGTCCATTCCACATTATTTGCGGTTTTCACTGGTTGCACAGACACGGACGTCGACGAAGATCAGCAGAGGAAGAAGAAAAAGAAAACACGAGAGACCGAGTACGTCGGTGATGCTGAGGGTGGTAGCTCTTCGATTGCGGACATCCCAGGTGACTCGTTTGTATGATGTTGCCGTCATGCCTGTATTGAACCACAAAAGTCGTAGAGGATGAGAAGACTTCCAAAAAGAAGCGAAAAAGACGTCATGATGAATCCAACTCTACCGACGCGAGCACGAGCAAAAAGGAGAAGAAGAAGCGAAAGAAGGATACAGACGTTGAGGGAGTCCCGGAAACGGCTGAGAAACACCCATCCGACGAGCCTGCACCCTTGAAGAAAGACAAGAAGAAAAGAAAGAAGGATGCCACTGCAGACGAAGCTACCCCAGAACTTCCAACGAAGACTACAGTGCTAACAGCGGACAGCCCTTCCCCTTCGGAGACAAGGGCCTTCCTTACAAAATACGACGTCACCATCCATGCCCCAGAAAGTGCAGGCAAAGTCACGCCTGCCATCTCTTTCAACCAGCTCAATATACCGTCTGGACTGATGCCTGCTTTTGATGGGTTTAAAGAACCGACACCTATCCAAGCATGTTCATGGCCACCGGCCTTGGCGGGCCAGGATGTGGTAGGGATCGCCGAGACTGGCAGGTACGTTCCTCTTAATCTATAATGCAGAATGGATGTGTTGATGGGTTCGCAGCGGAAAGACTCTCGCGTTCGGTCTACCCGCTCTCTCTCGATTGATCACAAACTCCTCTGATTCTGATCCCAAGAAGTCCAAGAAAACAACAGTGACTGTGCTGATCATGGCGCCTACTCGCGAGCTTGCAATTCAAACTCACGAGACACTATCGGCGCTCGGTGAACCGTTTGGGATCGCGAGCGTCGCCGTTTTCGGTGGCGTAGATAAGGCACCACAAGTGAAAACTCTTAAAAATGCCAACAAGGACGGCAAGATGACCAGAATCATTGTTGGGACTCCCGGCCGTATATTGGATCTTGTGAATGATGGTGCATGCGATCTAAGCCGGTATGATGCCGCCCGTATTCGCTAATGGGGATATTTAGCTAACTGTGGGTGCTTGGTAGAGTGTCATATCTAGTGCTAGATGAGGCTGATCGGATGCTGGACAAGGGGTTTGAGAATGACATTCGTAGCATTATTGGGTATACGAAGCAGGGCGCAGAACGCCAGACGCTCATGTGTAAGTCTGATACTGCTGGATTTACCGCACATACCCATGTCTTGTATGCTTCCCAGTCAGCGCAACATGGCCTGAGGCTGTACGAAGACTGGCTGCAACTTTCCAACGAGATCCCGTACGAGTCACTGTAGGCAGCGACGAGCTCACGGCGAACAGCCGAGTTGAACAAGGTAAGGAAGCGGCTGTCAACTTTGATCTCGATGCTAACCGAGAATCCGTTCTGCGCCCAGTTGTGGAAGTATTCGACGATGCACGTTCCAAAGAGTAAGGTGACATGTCATCTCGAGTATCTCTTTCTCTTGACATGTCATTTCCAGCTCCCGACTTCAAGGTCATCTCCGCACCTTGTCACACAAGAAGTCAAGCAAAACCGGCGCACCGGAGGATGCACGGGTCCTCGTCTTCGTCCTGTATAAAAAGGAAGCATCGCGCGTAGAGGGCATGCTGCGCAGCAAAGGGCACACGGTCGGCGGCCTACACGGCGACATGTCTCAAGCAGCCCGCATGGAGGCACTCCACAACTTCAAGACTGGTATCACCAACCTTCTTGTCGCTACGGATGTGGCTGCGCGCGGCCTGGACATTCCGAACGTCGCTGCAGTGATTAATTACACATTTCCGCTGACGATTGAGGACTACATCCATCGCATTGGGCGTACTGGTAAATGCTTCGCTTCAAATAGCATTATATTTACTTATGTTCTGTAGGTCGTGGCGGGAAGAGCGGCAAATCGATCACGTTCTTTACTGGCGATAAACACGAACGAGCCCTCGCCGGAGAACTCGCGCGCGTTCTTCATGAAAGTGGGTTTGAGGCAGAGGGGTTGAAGAAGTTCCCCATGACCATCAAGAAAAAGACTCACGGCGTGTATGGCGCATTTTTCAGGGACGATATTCCTGTTCCCACTGGCCCAACCAAGATTACGTTCGATTGAAGAAGTTCCTTCATCATCTGGGATCGTGGCGAATCAACCAAAAGCATCCTTTCCCCCAACATTAGACATGGTCACAATAGATGCCATGAATCTGTATTGTTCTTAAATATACATGTTATCGGCCACATCCACGGAACACGACTTGCGATACAATACAAGTGCCCATATCGAAACAAGACACGGCCTATACTACAAGATCTTCTTCTCTCAACCACGGCACCGCTATTCAAGCTGCTGCGAAACTGATGGTCTCGAGCCGTCCCCGTCCTGCACACTCCTTCTGAAGCAGCTCATTCAGTACCCGGAATTGACCAGGGTCAATGAGGAGAATCTGCAGTAGTCTTAGTGGGGTGGTCATAGATTGGACTAACACTGCATACCGTCTGCCAGTCTTCTGAACCCTTCTCATCGCGCTCTACTTGATCCGCACTTTCCAGAACGCGCGTGCGCAGACGTTCTGCATCCGCAGTTGGCAAATTAAGAGATACACGCATTCGGGCGCGCTGAATGGGGAGCTTAGACTCTGTTTGCAGGAGCTTGATACATTCAGAGACCTGAACAATACATTTCAGAATAATCTGTGGCAAACAACATCTGAGTGTCGACTAACCAGGCTCTTTGCATTCTTGCCTTGGCGGATGCTGAAGCCCGCTTCGTCCATTGCCTTCTCGATGATGCCTACAGGGTATCTTTTTTGGGTGGCAGGGTCGACGCACTTCTCCGCGACGAGGGTGGCAATTTCTTTGCGGATGGAGGTAAGATCATGCTCGCGCTCCTTCTCTCCAACCTGCAGTTCGCCCTTCTTCAGAATCTGGTATTCATTGGATTTATGAGAATCAGTAAGCAGACAAGCGGGTAGTTTGGACTGTGACCCACTTCTTTGACTATCGTGTTTGTGTCGGTGGTTCCAAACGCTTTCTGCAGGTCTTGACTCTTTGCGAGCTCTCCCTTGGACACGTTAATGAATACGTTGGAAATCTGCATAACGTCGTCTATGTCTGTCTCCACACCGCTGCGCCATTCTTGGACCTTGTTCTTGTAGCACGCGATCTATACATGCGTGCAATTAAAGCAGTGAGAATATAAAAGAGGGCGAGGAAAAATGTGACTCACCTCGAATCGCTTTCCCCCCTTCTTCAGACGGACAATAGACACGTTTGTCAATCTATTTATGATACAGAGCACTTGTTAGCTGCCCGGATTGCAAGAAGCAGAATGCGAACAAGTATCACACTTAATCTGATTTGACGGCTGCTGAATAGGCATCGTGAACGGAGTTGACGGGTTGCTGGTATAGTGGATATACGCGTGTGTGACAGTCAGGATCCAATTGCAGTCAGCACGGATGAGGAGTGCGTCTCTATTTGGCAGCGCAGTGCAGCCGAGTCGAAATTCGGCTGACGTAAGTGGCTCGGCAAGCGCAGTGCTCGAGAACGAACAAGCTCCTGTTTCCGCAGGCAACTCCTTGCCATTGCCCTCAGCGACAGCAGTTGGCGTTGTGATCGCACGTACCTCCATCGAGTAACTTTCCGAAACTTTCCGATTTTTTGTCACCGAGGTTAGCTGGACATGAAGGGGATAACAAAAGCATTTGCGCGGTGAGTTCTTACGAAGTACTCATTATCGATTAGACAGCATTGCGAGGCGGGACACTGATGTTGGGCATATTGCAGTACGCCGCACATGCTGACTACCAAGGTCGGCATGTCCAAGAGTGCGTTGCTTGTGACTGTATCCCATCCGCATAGATATACTTAACTTGCTGTGAAACCGCCGCCGTGTGTGAATAGAGTCTTCCGATCCGGAGTTTGACGATTACGCGCGCCGCTTCGCCACCATTGAGACAGGCACCGACAAACTTCTCAAGGATGCCAAAGCATTCAATGAGGCTGTATCCGAGCTCTTTACGCATGGCGTTAACTTCTCGCAACACTTCGCTACGGTATTCCATCCAATCGTGGGCGAGTACGACCTCCTCGGCAAACATCCTAATGCAGAGAACACTATTGGGAATGTGGACGGATACGAGACGGCGTTCCAAGAGCTGAAGACTGCGATTGTGCCCGAGCTGGAGCTCATTGAGAGCAGAATTCTTGGACCTGTCAAGGAATTGCAAGGCGTCATGAAGATGATCAGGAAGAGCGTTACAAAGCGTGAACACAAGGTATGTTTTGTGCTGTAGTTACAAGCAACAGACTCCATTGCTGGACAGCAATACTTGGGTGCCGCAACTGTTGCTGACTTAGTCGTTCGCCTTGCACAGCTTATGGACTACGATCGATTCAACAATTCCTTGACCAAGCTTCGAGACAAGAAGGAGAAGAGTCTTAACGACGAGAAGCATATTTTCAAGGTACGTCTGTTACTAGTCATCAGTACTACCTTCGTCTGCTATTTGCCGTCGATCTTACTGGTTTGGGGTAATGTATTTACGGTGTGTATTACAGCTTGAGCAAGACTTTGAGCTTGCATCCAATGAGTATGATTACATCAACACGGCGATGAAGAACGACCTCCCTCGCTTCCTTGTCCTGGCCACGCAGTTCATTGAACCCCTGTTCCACTCTTTCTTCTACATGCAGTGCGTAATTCTCCCTTGTACATTATGGCTGCGTCATGCACTGTGTACCGATTGATACCGTTGCCGCTTTCGTGTGTCAGTGCAGACGCTCGTTATCTCATTTCCTCATTGCTAAAATCCATTACTAAAAAACTTATTATGTATGGGATCGCAGGTTGAATATCTTCTACCTCCTGCTCGAGAAGTTGAGCGGATTTGCAGAGGGCAAATACGACGTTTCGATCAGTGGTGCTGAAATTGCAACTGAGTACGAGCAGAAGCGTACGGACGCAATGGAGAACATCGAGGCGCTCAACGTCACACAGCGCCTGATATCGACATGTAAGCCTAACCTGAGGTGGTTTACCATTCGCTTTTCAATGATAATTGACTATTGTGGCCTACAGCCAAACTCGTCCAAACTCGCCGCTTAGCATCGAGCGGCTCACCAACCAGTGTACGCCCCAACTCCATGCGCTCGACCTCTAGCACGGGCTCTGCAGCCTCTCGTTTGCCCCCTCCCGTTCGCTCCACATCCTCGGCTTTCACGAAGAAGGCGCCACCGCCCCCTTCGCCGAGCCTGACCTCCGTTCCTCCGCCGCCCTATTCACCCCCGGGGAGCGGTGGGTTAGCGAAGAAGGCTCCCCCTCCCCCTCCCCCACTCAAGCCGAAGCCGAAACCAGCTGCTTCGTATGTGGTGGCGGTGTACGACTTCAGTCCACAGGCGGGCGGCGATTTGGGGTTTAACGCGGGGGACCGTATTGAAGTGGTCGAGCGCACTGAGAGTGCGGAGGATTGGTGGACAGGCCGAATTGGTGACAGACATGGTGTATTCCCAGGTTTGTTTTCCATTGGAAAATCGTATACCTACGACTGATGTAATATTATCCAGGAAACTATGTTCAGGACGCTTAGAACAAGATCGTCGACTATTGGAGGGGAATGCATCCTAGCATCTGCTTAAATTTCGCGTATGCTTTCCGGATGTAGAATAATCGAAGCAGGAGAAGCTAATTCCTGAATGATGTGGCAGCACACCGTTTGTATTACCACTAGGTTATGTTGTCATGTTATTCTGCCTTCCATTCGTCTTTTCTCTCGAACACCATGCATCTCCATGAGCACAGGTCGACTTGAGACTACATCACTTTTTCACCGCTTGGGTAAAGTGAGTCACTCACTCTGCAGTCAGCCGCTTCGCACTGGAGGGTGAGGTAGATGTTCCAAGTCTATTCGCATCCAGTTTTTGTTCAATCTTGGACAGCCTCTTGGTCAGATCGAGGTGCAACTTGAAGCGGATCTCGTGTCCCATGCCGAGTGGCATGCCTCAGGTCGTAAGATCCTGGAGATTCATCTGTCGGCCCCAGAAAGCGTGCCACAAGCTTTCAGTGAGTTCCTTCCCTTATCATCTGACATTTCAACCCTAAGGTGTCTGTAGAGACTATGCGAGAGTGCCAATGACCACTTTGCCACCTTCTGCCACCTTTGCGAGAAAGAAATGGATTCGCGCCCTTCACCATCCGATTTCTGCAAACCCAGCATCTGGCCCGCCGTGCAAGGGGAGCATCGTGACCTACTGTCTCCGTCCCACCGAGAGGAAGGATTTTACACTCGCTACTCTGCATGATGTCTTCCGGACGTTCCGGGTTCGGGCGAATTCTTCCCTCCCTGAGCAATCTCTTGCTGCAGATGCGGCTCTTCGTATCGTGCAGAGTGATGGAGGGATTTTTCGAAGATGAGTTAGAGCGGTCGAGGGAATTCGACGAGTGTGTCCAGGAGGTCTTCCCATCGTGGGAGTCATTTTATCCGCCTAACCCTCCTCTGAACTCCATAGTGCAATTATTGGTCGACTTCTGATGCTTGACAGGGAGGCGGCGATGTCTACCTCCAAATTGCACGCGACTTTCAACTTGTTATCAATGGCCTTCGCGGCGACTGCAGTCGGGCAGCGGCGACCTTTTTACAGCATGGTGCCCTAATGCTCCTTCTCTGTTTGCTGGGTATGTGTATGTCTGCCGTATGATATGTTCCTTGACACTTTCTCAATGGACCCTTACTTTTGTTGTTGGTGGCTTCTACGATGGAAGTTGAGTGATCATGGAACCTTCGGCTTTATGTTGGAGGATGGAACAGACCAGCGCCAGCAAGAGCTTGCTCAGCTGCTCTATGCATTAGACCAGGGCATAGGTGAACTCCGGAGGTATATATCTCATGTTTATGTTTGGTGGACAGGATCTCACCTCAGTCTCTTTCCTAGGGTGTTGCACATTTCCCCGCCGGATCAGTTTATTGGTGGTGTTCCTCGGCTATATTCTTCCTGTATGTTGTTCGCACAGTCAGCAACAAATGCGATAGCGTGTCTCACATTTCACCACCCTCTCCCCTGCGAAAACCTGCCCCTCTATGCTACCTTGTCGCCTTTGCCTCCGACTTCACCTTCGTCCCCCACCTCGCTCTTGCCTGCGCGTACTCCTGCTCAATTATCCTTGATAGTCAAGCTAGTCAAGGAATGCTATGGAGAAGATGTACACTGGATCTTAGCTTGCTATGGCTTCGCGCCGGCCCTCCATGGGTACTCATGGCTGAAAGGTGCTCCGACTGCGTATGTTATAGAGCATCTCAGGCCTAACTGGATGTCATTGTTTGACTTCGGGCGGAGCGCTGATGCGGCGGCTTTCAAGGATACTCTCTGGGCCACTCTCCAGAAGGTGGTCGCAGTGATGGGAGTACTGAAAATGTTGTACATGGTGACCTACGATCCAACAACATTATGCTGCAGGCGGCAAAGTTGGAGATGGTCGACTTCGATTGGGCTGGGAAGGCTGCACAGGTGTTTTATCCCGTGCGGCGTCATGATCAGATCAACTCGTCTGTGCCTGCTGGGTGCTCGCCAGCGATTGAGGCCGGGCATGATCGTCAGACGGATAATTCATGGTGGCAGTCCTTCGCAGCTTGATCGGGCCAAGTACACATGTCATTGCCTATGGCGGCCTGTATGCAGCCTCTCGAACGAGATACTTTTATATATACTGCAAAGAGGCGGGATTTACCATATACGGATACCGACTCTTGGTCCGATCGACTGACCGAAAGGGAAGGTGGTTCTCCAAATATAGAAGCTTTGCATCTATTCAGCATCTATTCTACTCACACTGCTCTCTTCGTGACGTCACGCAACCTAAACTGCGTACGTCGCCTCATTAGTACAGTGTATGCTGCAGCATACGAAGCCGTCATTATTTGAAAGGCGTCAATTTCCCAGCTCCTTCTCTTGGCTCCGACTGTTGATCACTTTCTTCCGTTTTTCCCGAGGTATAGATCTAATCCGTCAAGCTGTCCTATATCAACACAGCTTACGACTTCCTCTTTCACGCGTTGTGTGGATTATATTCGCTCTGCACTTGCAGAACAGGATCCCCGTAGTACTATGACCAGAACACCATAAGTGACAGTAGTACCACCTCGATGCCTAAAGCGTGCTATGATATAACACACAGAGTTTAAAATATTCGCCAGGCGAGCGCAACAGTGAAGGCATTACCTCGGATTCTCTGGACAGCCCGAGCCTCGAATCTGTGGGAAATCCTCTGGGAGACCACTCTAGGATGTCATTCAGTCATTCGCAAAAACTACTGTATAGGCCCCAGCAAAAAATCAGGCCGTAAGTCGGATATCAAACAAAAAGACAAACAAATTTTGAATTTGAAGGCCCACGCCGGCCTCGCTAGCAAGGGCCGTACATCTCCGCCCATTGAAGTGGCATTCGTTCTAATGTCCGTCCAAGATGCCTTTGGTGTCTTTTTGTTCTCGCAAACGATTATAAAATCGGAGAGGAGCATATGGCCCTTCTCGCAGACGAAGACTAGCCGAAGAATAGTACTTAATTATAGCATAGGGATACGTGGTGGCCAAGTTGATAGCCTAGGTCTGAACGTTAACTGTACAACCTCAAACAGTTTTCTGGCCATCTTATGTCACCCGTATTATTTTATTTAGCATGCCAGCAGAATGTCTCCTGCAGGCTGCAGCAAGTAGTACAGTGAAGCATCACGGTGGCTATTCATCTCGTCAGTCTCCAGCAATTGCAGGCGAAATGAGAAACGACTGTATCGGCGAGTGGTGTAGGTGGCACTTTGTCGGAGCCGGCGCTGATGCGCGTCAGCGTGACTGGTGCGTGACCGAGTGTCAGCTTGGTGACGAGAGGGAGAAAGGCCGTGCAGAAGCGCGACATACAGATACTACCCAACCCCGGCTCCCTCCATCTCCTTTGTTTAATATTTCTGACGGTGGCACGCTCACTTCGCCTCGTACACAATTATTCTCACCGAGGACAACCGCCACAGCCGCAGCACACCGCGAGCAATATAAGCTGCGAGCACTGCATCGCTTCTGGGTGATCCACGCCTCATCCGCCACCTCACCTGCACCCTTCCGCCATGAACAACATGATGGGTCTTTTCAATCAAGCAACATCTAAGGTACGGCCACGCGTAAGCTCGTCCGCAGAGGACAAAATGCCTGAAGATACGGAACCGGACGATACATCGATCTTGTCTGTCTCCCTCCTCTATGCACTGCTACACTGAACCCGATACTGAAGAGGATGCTTACTGCAGGGACGAAAATGAAGGGTCTATTATTCTGTCCATGATTGCACAGCTAAGGTGAGTTCTTAGATGGATGTTGATTGAATGCGCTCGCTGGGATCGGGAGCTGGGCCACCGTGGAACGTGGCCCGCGTTGTGGACGCTACAAATTGTAGCATGTCCCTGACTACAACGAATGCAGAGTGCATCTGGCTGCGCATATTCTGGAATGATATTGACGCTAACTTTCTGTAGGGTCGGAATGGACCTTCACAGGGTCTCCTTCCCCACCTTCGTGCTCGAACCCCGCAGTATGCTCGAGCGCATCACCGACTTCATGTCGCATCCGGACCTCATCTTTGGGCAAGTGCTCACGGGTACGCTCTCGCTGTGGCCCTGATCTCACTTCTCTGCGTGCGCTTCCAGGGCTGAGAACTGCGAGGATCCTGAGGAGCGCTTCATCCGTGTACTGCAGTACTATCTCGCTGGCTGGCACATCAAACCCAAGGGCGTGAAGAAGCCGTAAGTGCACTACAATACTGTGTCTTCGCGCCAGTGCTGAGATTTTCGCCGTAGATACAATCCTGTGCTGGGCGAGTTTTTCCGCTGTAGATACGACTACCCAGACGGCACGCAGGGGTTCTACATTGCCGAACAAGGTATGACGGTGGGGCGGGGACGCGAGCATCCGCTGACGCGCACTCGCAGTGTCACATCATCCGCCCGCGTCGGCGTTCTATTACATCTCCCCGCAGAACAAGGTCGCCATCGTTGGCGAGCTTCGCCCCAAGGCCAAGTTCCTCGGCAACAGCGTCTCCACACAGATGGAGGGCGAGAACCGCGTATACCTCCTCGGCCGGCCCGATGATGGCGGTACGTAGTCCACATTCTTGACGCGCGTCTGCGGCTTATCGACGCGCAGAATACGTGATCTCGATGCCGAACATGTACGCGCGAGGCATCCTTTGGGGTAAGATGGTGCTTGAGCTCGGGGACACGTGCACCGCGCGCAATGACCGGAATGCGTTCTATGCGGACCTTACGTTCAAGACCAAGGGCTACTTTTCCGGCACGTACAACGCGATTGCGGGCCGGATACGACGGGGCAGCACAGACAACGGTGAGCTATCCGGGAAGTGGAGCAGCGTCATGGAGTACAAGAACATTAAGGTACGTAAAGTGGTACAAGATGTATTTTCTCACTAGAGCTGTGTGATAGTCAGGCGTCAAGCGGGTGCTGTTTGATGCCAGCAAGGATGGGTTGAAGATCGCACCGAAGTGTGTGGCTCCTGAGGAGGAGCAAGAGCCGAACGAATCACGGCGGTGAGTATCCTATCCTCTTTATCCGCGTCGTCCTCATAGCATCCACAGTCTATGGACAAAGCTGACACGGGCTATTGTCTCGAAGGACATGGACGCGGCGTCGAAGGAGAAGATAGCAGTTGAGGAGTCGCAACGCGAGCTCCGCCGCAGACGAGATGAGAGCGGAGAAGAGTACATCCCGCGCTTCTTCATGCAGAAGGATGGGAGGTGGGTACCTAAAATCCGGTAAGTGGCGACCTGCTTTCTGGTCCTCGTGTGCTCACTACTTACCGCTACTTATGCAGGGTGCCAGACGATCCTCAGGAAGCCGTGGAGTTCGTCAAGGCTTGGATCTGGTCGCCGCCACTGTAGAGGATTTCCGTTTTACTCGCTTTCTTTTGCTCCCGCACATTTTCAATCTATGTTTCAGATTAATGCATTTATATCGGCCAGAATTGTACAACAAATATGGTATCGAGCGGTGTGAATGAATCAGACGACGCAATGTAACCAATCCGGGGATGAAGGGAATCATAAGATGTACTTGGCTGCAGATGTGGAAGAGATGAGGCGGCGAACGTGCATATGATAGCGAGGAAATGAAACTTAGCCACAAAGTCAATGGTATAACCGGGTCAGATGCTAGTGAGTGTTAGATGCGAGAGTTCATTCCCACCACCCATCGTTGCCGAGAGTAGGTGCGGCAGAGACGTTGCTGGGTGTTGGTGATGGTATTTCAGAACGATAAAACGGCGAGAGGCGCTGAGCTTTGGGCGTCACCGGCAGTCGAATTGGGACCTGGTTTTTGGGCGCGTGCATTGAGTCCCATATTGAACTCTGCCTCGGCGTCGTGGCTCTTGCGGTAGGCCCACCAGGTGCAGTGAAAGATGCTGGGGGCGTACCTGCCCGACTGTAGACAGTGCTGGCACGAGACTCCGGACGTGCTACCGGGTGGGCATGTCCGTTTTGTTGGTAACGCGCAGGAGGTGCCGAAGTTACAGCTTTCTTCGCTTGGTCAACTTCGGCTTGCAAACGCGCAACCTGTCCTTCAAGCGCTGCAATCTGATCGCGCAGCTTGCTCTGCCGGTCCTAGACGCACTGTTAGCGCGAAAGACGGACGTATTTGGGCGAAACTTACCTTGTCGAGGCGTTCCTCCGCGTCTCGCTCTTCAAGCTGCATCTTCGCCATGGAATAATCGCCGTCTAGCTGCGAGTGCGCCTGCTGCACTTCGTCCAACTTGGACCGAGTGGCCTCGAGATCGCTCTCGTATTCCTTGGTGAGTCTCTCCCATTCCACTGCCCGTTGCTGAGCCTGTGCGAGACTTTGACGAGAAGCCTGAGCCATCTTCTCGCTGCTCACCATCTTGTTCTCGTACTCCTTCAGGCGTCTCTGCAATGCCGAGTGTTCGCCTTCCAGAACTTTGCTCCGATCGCGGATGTACTTTAATTCCTTCAGCTCTTCATTGTCTGCCTGGCCCATCAACGTTGAGAGCATGTGGATCTGCTCTGTAGCATGACGGAGATCGTCCCAATGGCTCTGCTGCAAAGCGAGATCTTCGTATTGCCGGCGCTGATTGGCAAGTTCTTCGACCAGACTTTCCTTCTCGCGAGACACGACGACAACACGCAAATCAAGCGCCTCGGCCTGCATAAGATATGTTAGCAAATTGATGCACTACCAGGACGAACAACCACAGAATATCGCACCTGAGATTTGAACTGCTGGTTCTCTAAGGCGAGCTCGTGATTACCCTTCTCAACTTGGGCAATACGGTCATGCTGAATTTGTGCCTGCACGTCGGCAGCCTTGAGCCGGTCGAGAGCATTCGCAAGCGCCTCCTCCAACTCAGCGTTCTTCAATTCCGTGGTAACGACTTCGGCATTCTTATTCGTGAGCGAATTCTGCAACTCTTCTACCTTCGAGATCAGATGCTCTCTTTCGGCCTCAGAAGTCTTGAAACGATCCATGATGATGTCCTTCTCGACACGAACTTGACCATGAGCAGCACGGGCCTTCGCCAACTGCACCTGGAGCTCAGCGGCGGTCACCATCAACCTGCGGATTTCTTCAGCATCCTTCTGTGATGTGTCCCGGGCAGCGAAGTCCGCGTGCGCATTCTGCAGGATGCTCGTAGCCTCCACCATAGCCTCTGGCAACGTGTTAATATGCTTGATGATGTCCTGGCAGAAATCAGAAAACTCCTGATTTTGAGAGGCGAGCTTCTGCTGTTCCCTCGTGACGTTGCCCAATGCGGCTTGAATGTCTTGGATGTTCTTCGCTATAGGCTTAACCTGGTCACTATCCTCTGTTTGTTTCTTGACTTCGGCTTGAGCGACGTTGAGTGCTTCAGTCGCAGCGACCAAACGTTGAGGGAGATCAGACAGGACACCGAGGATGTCCTCCTTAACGGAAGCCAGTGCCGGCTCAGATGAAGTTCCCTGCTTGTCGACCAGAGCATTCACAGCACTCTGGATCTCTTGCACAGGTGCGAGGAGATCGCAGATGCTGTCCACTACCTTCTCGGAGAGAACATCAACATTAAATGCCTTGTCTCTCATAGCAAGGCGGGAGTCGAGACGTTCCACCACCAGATCGGAGACCTGCTCTTTGATCTCATGCGCGTCCAGAGGCGCGACGATCTTCCGCACCTCTGTAGTGAGCCGACCTACGATAGTCTCCGTGTCAAACGGCGGAGTTTGTGCATGCAAGGAAGACAGGATGGGGATGAGACTGTCAACGATGAGGCCTGCTGTCTCGCGCTTGTCCGATGCAAGGTCGATGAGTTGAGATATATGGGGCTTGACGGCTTGAGTGAGCTGTGCGGTAAGGCCCTCGTAGTCGATAGGTTCGGGGCGAAGCGCTGCAAGCTGCGGCACCAACAAGTTCATGAGCTCATGAACGATGGACTCCATCTCTACTTGCGGAGAAGACCTCGAGATATCCATCGTCTGCATTCGGACGGCGAGCTGTGATGTTGCTGAGACAACTGCGTTCACCGTCCGATGACTCAGTTCCTCGACTCTCTGGATCATAGTCGGCTCTTGTGCATGAGTCCTGAGGATTTCGAAGAGGTCTCTTTGCATCAACGCACGCGTCTCTGCATGGCTCTGCTCAATGATGCCCTTGAGAACCTCAAAGTCCAGCTCGCCGCGCGCATCCATCTCACTGTCTGCAAGGCCGCGGGTCGCAGACTCTTGTAATTGCGTGCGAAACAAGGACACCACTTCGGAGATCATGTTCTCCGTAGATGGGTTCAAAGACGATCCACTGGACGCTTGCTTGACGTCCATTAACGTTCGCTTGATGAACTCGAGCTTCTCGTCGAGGAGCTCCTCCAGCCTCTGTTCGTACTGATGCATCTCCAAGCGTCTTGTCAGATTGACAGGGGGGATGGAAATATCCGAGAGAGATGAATCCTCGCGGTGCCTTGGGGGTAATGATGATCGTCGTCGATCCGCACTGAAGACATCTACAATTGAAAGCGGCGAGTCCCGCAGTCCGGGATCTGTGAATAGACGGCTCTTCGATACTCTGCGCGAGATAGTAGGAACATTCAGGTCATCCAGCGATTGATGAGGGCTATGCTCGAAGATATCCCGCGAGCTAAGTCTCGATCGGACACCGCGACGTGTGCGCTCCTCACCGTCACCGTTGGCGAGCGACCTGAATAGCCCGGCGGGAACGGTATTCGTGGACACCGGGTGCTTGAAGTCCAACGGGATCGGCGCTCGCTTGGGTTTGGACGTGGGGGGGAAAGGCAGCTCAAGTGCCGATTCAGGTTCCGCAGGTTCCGTTGGGCTCTGTTCCAGAGGCTTGTTCTCGTCATCCCCTTCATCCTCGTCATCATGTTCATCTGAGACAGGTGACTGGGACAAGACATTGGCCTGCTGCGAGATTGATGGTAATGTCGAGAATCCAGAGAAGTTGAACGGCTTCGCGCCAGCATTTAAGGACATCTCCCTGCTGATTAGACCCTGCGGCGGACTCGAGGGCGCAGAATGCCTCATTACTTTCGTGTTATCCGCAGAAGGAGGGAACTTGAAGGATGACATTGTGTTCACGCCGTCCTCATCCTCAGAGACATAGCTACCACTTGACACACGACGCTGCCGCTTCTCCCTGCCCTGTTGAGCTCTAGGCACCACATCTGGGGGCACCGGTAATGGTCGAGAAGCCTCGGCACCGAACGCTAACTGCGGCACTCCGGGTGGCGGGCGGAACGTGAATGAAGGCTTGAATTCCTGAGCGGCAGCATTCAGAGGTTTGCCAAACGATGCTGTCCGTTCATGATCAAATGTCGACGGCAAAACAGGTGCCGATACAGGCGCCTGGTTCGACGAAGTTGTCTGCCCACTTGAGTTAGCACCAAAGACGAATGGTTTCGCAAACGGATTGAGGGAATCTCGGCGTGGTAGAGGTGCTGTCTGAGACTGTGGTGGGCGGGACTGAATACCTCCAGGCTGGAAGTACGACACAGATGTTTCCCGAGAGTGTGCCAATGCAGGGTCGTGGTATGAGTATGGTGCAGATCCTGGTCGGGAGTTTGGCAAAGGAGGGAGCGGTCGAATCTTCCCGCTGAGATTTGAGCCCGGTCTCGAGTGATATCCCTCTTTCCCAAGGCCCAGGTATGCTTCCTGCACCTCTGCATGGTCTTCCTCGCTAGGATTGGAGACAATGTCATCATCCTTCACTGCCTGTGTCACAGGTGGGATCGGGAACTTCGGTATCCTCCTCGGAACCTCAGGATCTTCCTGCTTCATGCGGCGAAGCATGCGCCGCTCAACACGATGCTGACGCGCCCGTTCTTCGTCGGACGGGTTAGACCACTCGCCTATGCTCTGCACAACCACACGCTTCATTCAGTCCTGACGGAAACAAGATAACGCGTCTACACACCTCGTCCTCAGACGTCTCGGCACCCGTGCGTAGGTCCTCCGATCCCGTCCATTCACCCACTGCGTCCTGATCCGGGTCCTGGTCCAAATCTTCCGCCTCAACTGCTGAGGGGCTCAGGGACGGTACGACATCCAATGCGACGCCGGCTGCCTGAGTGAAACCGCCTGCCATCCCACCTACGGAGCGTAAGGAGAGAGCAGCGGAAAGACGAGACACATGTCGGGAATGTATACGACTTTGCGCCACAGTGCTTACGCCATCCTGATCGAGATCCTCGTATTCTTCTTTAGCAGCTTCCGTCGCGTCGTATACCTCCTCCTCCTCCTCCTCCTCCTCCTCCTCCTCCTCCGCCTCCGCCACACTGGGGCTATCAGCTCCGCGAAGCCCCTCTCTAGCTGGAACATCTTCCATGGGCTCTTCCTCTTCCTCGGTAACATCTAAACCAAAGCCGCGGAAGAAATCGGGGCGGCTCTCAGGCCTCGACGAAGCCTGAGGAGGGGCAAGAGTTGAGAAATTAGCTGGGACCCGTCCTTGTGGTGCATGAATATTGTCTAGTGAGGGTATAGGTGCGGGGGATAAACGATTAATGAGCATTTGATCAGAGCCGAGGGTCGCGGTCGGTCCGAAGGGATTGAATGCACCAGCGGGATTGTATACCGGCGAATGAGATTGAAATGAAGGTGGCTGCGCAAGCGACATGCTATGCCCGTGACGATTTTGAAGCCGTGGCGGTAGCTGGCTGGGAGATGGAGACGAATTCAGATGCGGCGACGAGGATAGTGAATTCGACCCCGACGCATTCTGAGACTGCTGCAGCTTGTTGAGCTTGAAGTACAGAAGCGCTGGGTCAGCAGGAGATGAAATCTGAAGCAGCCAATCAGTCACGATATGCGCGTCTTCCTGAAACATATGACGCACCGAGGCAGCACGGGCATGAGGGGCGTGAATATTTGGGATACTGCCTGACCCCCTTTCAACCCCCAACTTCTCCAGCCTTTCCTCAATCAATGTTCGCCTCATGTCGTCCCAAGCCGACTACGCGTGATTAGAGCCCCGATCACGATTGAGGATAGAAAACTTACCTTGCCAGGCAAAAACACGTCCACGGTATTCGGCAAAGTGAGCCGCCATTCGTCTGGCGGATACTGCTCAGCAGATGCCAACTCCGGAGGTTGCACGTCCGGTTGCTCTGGCACTGGGAAGAGCGGCGTCCTGGCCCAGGAAGGACGCGCTTCTTCGGGGACTGACTCGCGCGGGAAGTTGACAATCACTTTCTTCGGCCTTACCACTGGCGCCGGAGGTGGTATCACCGCGGCGGGAGCAGGCAGCGGACTCACCTTGCGCTGCGGGCCCCCCAGTACAGCTTTCGGCGGTCCTCCAACACTTACGCTCAACGATCGTTTGTTCCTTGGCATGAAAGGTTGACCGCCGAATGGCTGCATCGGCCCAAAATGAAAGCCATTCTGCCCCAGAGGCGTAACAGGAATGCCGGGTGGCAGAATGCCTGCCGCTGCGAGCTGGGCGACGCTGGGATGGCTTCTATGCAACGTTGGTCGACCCGGTGCACCCGGGGGCTGGGGGAAGAATGCTGGCTGCATAGGTGTCTGCAACGGTGGCATGCCCTGCATGGTTTGCATGGCTTGCATGGGATTCGGTACGTTCATCCCATATGGTGGGTGTATTCCTTGATGAATAGCTGTAGGAAGACCGGGTGAATATGTAGGTGCGGTGTCGGCGAACCCATGACTAATTGGTGGGGGGATAAAAAGGCGGGAAAGCGGTTGGTGAGGCTGCGCCGTCATTGAGAAAGCTGGGCCGCTGTCGACGACCGCGTCGAAGGGGTATAGTCCGTAGGGCAAGCCGACAGCGTTTGAATGAAGGGTACAGGCAAAGCAAAATCCCACACCACGTGGTCACCACATGGCCTTGTAGCGAAACACACCGTGACCGTGACCATGATATGTCCTTGAGACAACTCCATCGACACGCCCCTGCTAAGAATCTGATACCAGTGAGATGCACTGCGTGCCGTTGTTGTAAAATATCCAATCGTTTCCCAGTCTGTTTCGGTGCGGTGATTAATTATTATTTTATTATTTACCTCGAAGTACGCGAAATCCATTCCTTCCATGGATAACGACACAAGACAATTTCTAGCTTATCATTCAAAAAGCCCTACCGATTTCATCGTGCTGATTTAAGTACGTATCTTACGGCACGACTATCGCGGCGATATGCAGGTAGACACCTTCTACCTTTTTTCCTTGAGTTTTCCATGACTTGCAGACTCGGACCAACTGGAAATCACTCATGGCAAGCAGGGCAATACCCTGGTAACAATTTATCCGTGGTCTCTCTGAACCTCTCAGCGATACTTACACTCTTGACATTGTAACGACCTCTGGACAAGTTTTGCGCAATCCAAGGGCCGGTATTGCATCATGAAGTATGCCACTATCTGAAGTACATTTCTGTGGTCAGTTCAACTGCATAATCGATGGACCAAATTCTGCGCATATTGTGAGTTCTGTACCATGTCTATTTACCTGGTTCAGTTCCTTATCCAAGTCGTGTGACTCGTGTCAAACCAAATTCCGATCATACCAGGGAAGTAATTTAACATCTTCAGCTGTGTCTTCACATTGTCTGCGGTTACGGAATAATAGGAATCCCTCGCTTCAATTTCAGCTACAGTTCGGGTTCCGTTCCGAAGATGTCTTTTGTGGTCTGATAAGTAAATCCACCGAGTTGCGTGTTTTGATCGAAGCTGCCTATACTGTATCTAATGCTTATATTCCACGCCGCACATTCTTGTGTCTTACCGTTAGACGTACGAGGGACGGAGCACCCGTCAAGTTCTACTTACCCCGCGCCTTCCAGGAAGAGCTGTGGCGGATAAACTGGGCGGCGTCGCTGCCGCTCAGCGGTCAGTGGTGCAGACCCGTCACTAACATATATGGCAGAGCATAGGCCCGAATATACCTACAATAACTCTGCCGATGTAAGCTCGCCATACATCTCCTTCTGCTGCCTGTCATTCGGATGCAAAAAACGACACATTCCCTGCTCTTTCGACATTTGCTTGTCTTTTACAACGCTGGAATACATCTGACGTTGACTACCTCATTTTCACTTCTGCGACCACGCAAGTTACATGCTTCATTCGTAGTGTACTGCAACATTGAATGAATGTGACTTCCATGCAAACTGGACTTGATACTCATGATCAGCGATGCTCCGTTCATGGTGTGCAACATTGAATGAACATGACTTCCCCAATCAACAAGTTTGCTTAGCAATTCGTGCCTCCAGTGTACCAGTGCCAGCGAAGCTCCGACCGCAATTCGAAAGCGAACGGAGTTACCGTACCACATCACCTCTATTGACCCAAGCATATGTACCTATATGTACGACAACGATAGATGCAAACATACAATACAACTATTAACAAGTGTTACAGTACCAACCAATCAATCTAGGCAGAGCGAGTACGCAAGCAAAGGTATACACAAGAACGTCTGGCCTGCGCGCAGACCAATAATACGGAATAGAAAGGCGGGTAACGACGGGTCAGGTATACGGACGATAACGAAAGCAGCAGAGACAACAACACAGAGACATACATGGACAGCCGGCACGCGGCACGGGCTCAGAATGTAGAGAGGCAAATGGGGCCGGCTGGCGAGCGCGGCTCGACTTCGCGAGGGGCACGCAGCTGGAAGTCTACAGGAACCATAAGATTGGCGTGCTCAGAAACGCGAAGGGTAATACAACGCACCTCCATTGCGAATGATGGGGTTAGCGCGGCGGCGGCGGATCTCATCCTCCTCCCGCTCAAGCTCAATCTCATATGGCGCCTTTCCACCGGGCAGCCTATCAGACACGAGCGCCACGATAGGCTTCGGCTCCCACCGTCCTCCGCCGTTCGCCTTGCACACGACGCTCGAATGTTTGAGTGGGTACGACTCGAGCTCGCCTAAACTAAGCTCCGCGTCTTCGATGAGCGCTCCCACGACACTGGGCGGCGATGATGAAGGCGTACTCGGGCGTAAGGGCGAATGAAGTATGCGCGGCGACGCGTGTATCCGGCGCATCGACGGGCGGAGCGTCGACATCTCGGGTGACGAGGATACTGAGGATGAAATGGAGGAAGTATCGGAATCGGACTCGCGCACAAGCGCGAGCGGGCGGGTCTTGATCACGGAAGGTCGCGGACTGGGGCAACCGTGGATCTGATACCAACAGTCGTCGCAGACGCGCCAGGAACGCACTGGGGACGTCGGAGAATCGAACACCGCAATGGGGATATCGCGGGGTGGGTTCAGAAAACCTAGATTCGCTGTGTCAAGAAGCGCTGTGAAGCGCGTGGAGCATTTCACGCAGAACACACCGCCACATTTGCGACAATGCTAGAGGCACCAAGAGGTACATTTGCATCAGCCCGGCGAGATCCCACACAGTGATGCTGATGGAACGTACATGCTTTCGCTCCCACATTGAGAACTTCTTGTGGCACCGAAAGATATCACAATGAGATGCCTGCGCGTCAGGCTGTGCAACCGTGACATGAACACGATCATGACGGACATGATGAGCCATGTGATATCACTCAAGGGGAATCAAACTCACCTTCCACAAGTGTTTCGGGATTAAGACTGCCAAATGCTCGTGCTGTCTTGTACGAGGAAACTGGCAGTCTAACGGGCGAAGTGATCGGTCTGAGACCGACAACTCGACTGAAGAACTCATTGAAGAGCTTCCAGACGACGAACAACTGCCTGCGAAAGTCAGAGGGAAATCCGTTAGAAACAGTTTACATGACACATAGAACAGATAGAGATGGTCGCTATACAGTCTGAGAAACGGAGACTCACCCTGTGACGAAACAATACTGGCCGTTTCGTCCTTCGCATCAGTCGAGTGGCGATACAAGCTGAGACGGGATAGAAGGGTGGAAGAGAGAGACATTTCCCGGCTTGTGGCGGAAGGGATGGCGCGACGAGGAGGAGGGGAGGCAGGAGACGGAAGTATCGCGAACTAACGTTTGCCTCCGTCTCCGTTATATGGTTTCAGAACCGCACGGGAAGCTTCCGGCCGGTGATGCCTGATAAAGACTTAAATTAACCTTTCCGCGCTCGTTGTCCATTCCACTGGCCCGATACCCCTCCTGCCATATGCGACAACGGCCCCTCGGGAAATCCATCTCGGTTGATGGACCTAATTTTCAATAGAATCCCAATTTCTCAGGCTTATCTGTAACGTATATTCATCTCGCTCAGTAATTGCTCCACAAGCACATGGAAATGAGCTCCCTGAGATGGGCACATTTTCCTGTCAATATTTGGTCTACGACGACACAGCTTCCTTATGTAGACCTGCGCACAGCAGAGCTCGGACCAAATAATTCCAGTCTCCGCTACTACGGTGTGTTTCAGCTATTCCCTGTAGGGCTATGGCAAAAGTTATCAAACACATTTCGATCAAACTCCGAAAGAATTGGCGTTGGTATCCAGCCAATCAGCGGTGGACCTCTTCTCGGTAGAACTCCAACCCTAACCAGCACGGGCCACATTGGCCGAAAATGCGAGTGTCCAAAATTTGAGCCGATGACAGGCTCAGATTTCTGCCTGCGACCCTGCAGCACCTCGCCGCACGTCACAGCCAGATGCGATTCCTGCCTCCAACGAAGACGCGGCTCTGCATCAAGCTTTCGTCTTCCAACCAGACTTCGTGCTCTCGCAGTGGTGGTAAGATTTCCTCTTCATCTCGTTCGAAAGAGAAACAGACCTTACTTGACTTGAAGCATTTTATAATAAGCCGGAAGGACAGGGAGCAAGCTTGAGAGGAGTTCGAACCTGCTTGTGACACGCTGGCTGCTAGACTGGTTTGACCCTGGTCGCGTAACCACGCACAACATAACTATCATGGAAGAATATTCACCCAATCCGGCTGTTTGACAGCTCCCCCGAAACCTTCCGATAGGGCTCTCAATAGCACATATTCAATATGTGCTCACATGGGTCCATGCAGCCAACTGGTCTTCAGACATGTTGTGCGTGCGCGTGAACTTCAATGCTAGAATGGATGGCCTCTGGTTGAAGAATGCTCGCACGCACGTACACCCAAACACCTCAAAGGTCACAAGCTATAGGAAACCTCCAAATGTGCGTACGTACATAGATAGCACAGTTGAGGTAATTTGAGGCGGACGCGCAGGTGCAGAGGCACCGTGGTACGGAACATGGAGCTCATCGACCTCCCAGCATTGATCACCGGGAGCCGGACGTCGGTAAACTGCACCAACGGTAACTAGAGTTATTATGCCCACCAATGAGAACACAGCGGTCGACCGCGCCGGTGACCAGCCCTGACCTCGTATACAAACTTGTACTAGCCTAGACGCATCGACGCGGCGACACCACAGGATAAGCAGCTTGGACGAGCAGCCCCAGCTTGTCGCGTTGAGCTCGGGCAATCTGCCACCTTTGTGGTGTAAATTGCAGAGCGCCCGCCACCCTAACAAACGCTAGCCACAACCAGCAGGCAAGACTCCGTAACGCACTTAGACCACAGTGGTGCTGGTGAGCGACAGGCCAGCTCGGGCGGGACCGGTCGGACGTTCGCACCTGCACCCACGATACGCGACGTAGCGTGGCGCATACGGTGCCAAGTGCTACCGCTCGCCAGGAGAAACTTCGCTCTATGTATGCCGTCACAGTCAGCTCATCAGCGCCGCGCAGAAAAGGAAACCTCACGTACGCTTCCCCCGAGCAGAGCGGCCCTCTGTAAGCCACTTCACATCGCCAGCCAGACGCGCTCCACAACTGCGAGCAACATCCCACGCTCGACCTCGCCCATCACCGAGCCGCGCCAGGGGGCCTTCGCGCTCCCGTCTGAAGCAGCAGGCCCACGGTCACCCTCCTCCGCATCGGGGCGCTGCGCCTGCGGACGTGTGCCCCGCAGCAAGGCCGACAAGCCCGCGTATACGGCTTCTTCCAGAAGCCCATGCGATCCGTCCGACTCGTCCGGGAGATCCACAGGCGCGGGTGATCGAATATGAGGCGTGGTGGCGAACATGAGGTGCAGGACGTTGCATAGATACCACAGGGTGTCCTTTCTGATCAGCCTCTCGATGCGCTCTGTGAGACGAGGGCGGGCCCAAGCTGTGCTTGCTGCACCTTGAACGCCGTCAGGACTGGCATACGACTCCGGGTACAGGCTCTGTAGCTCGCGGAGTGCTTCCAGGACGAGGAGGTGCTTGAGATTGTGGATGCTGGGCGCGGACAGCATTGTAGTGGTCATGAGCTCGTCCAATGTGATTATCGTGGCCTTCAGAAGAGCAAGGGTCTCTGCGCGAATATCAATCACTTCATGCCGATTGTGTGCTTGGGAACGCTTCTGCTTGTTTCTCTCCGGCGACAGTAAGGTGGACAGATGGAACCTAGACAGGGGAGCAAAGGAACGAACGAGAGGAACCAAGATCGCAGTAGTCAACCGCCCAAGAACATCATCAAGTACAGCAAGGTTCTCTGATGATTTAGTCTTCTGTTTGCGGCCGCCTCTGTCCGGCAGGGGCAAGACAGCTGTGAGTAGGCGAGGAACGAGTGTTGTCAAAGCTTCAAGGCTGCCGACAGACGAGGAGATTATGTGATTTGGAGGGACAACAGAGACGAAAAGTGCGCCCAGAGCGTCGATAGCGCGAGCCACCATCGCTGTGAGAGATGCAGCGGGAAGCACAGCTTTGTTAGCAGCATGTACCGCTAACCATAGGTCCAGTGTTTCCAAAGCCGACAGCAAGCTTTTTGTCGAAGGACCAGGAGGTACACTAACAGCTGGGCTCTGTATCAGACAAGCGAAATCATAGAGCAAATCCAAAAGGATTCAATGAGCGTAAAGAAACGGGTCACAAAAGTCGGATGGTGGAAGGAGTAAAAATTGTAGACGAAAAGTGAAGGCGTTTCGTTCTGCGGATAGAGTTCCGATAAAAACATACCATTGCCAGCACCATTCAGTACCGTTTGTAAGGTAAATTTCAACGGCTTTGCTTTCAGCGATGACACCGGAGATACGTGCGCAGGCACCTTCTTTTTCTGCTTCTTCTTGTTCCCAGCTGATGCTGGTGGTTCTACAGGCGCTTCTGATGATTGTCGGGGCTGGGCTTCACGGAGAGAGACTAGTTCTGCAAAGTACTCCGTTGCTGCTCTTTCCAATATGTACGAGTGATTACTTACCAATATGCTCACAGTCATACTTGATCTGCAATTCTTTTAGGCTTTCCTCAAGCTGCAGAGCGCGTTCTCGCCATATGTCTTGTTCAGACGAGCGCAACTGGTCTTCTGGAAACTTGGTGCGCAGGTCAAGAACATATGCTGTTGAATAATTATTCTTCAAACGTGTGCAATCATCTCCACTAGCGCACTGGCACTCACCATGGTAAGGCTGTTCCGGTGGTTTGAATCGGAGAGCAGCGAGAGCCTAAGGAAGAAGAAGACGGTCTCAGCAACGCATGGCCGTCGCATAATCAACTGTCAGTACTATTGTTATCCTCAAACTTTCCGCAGGCGTAGGTTGAGACCGTGACATCTTGGTCAGACTGGCGGAATTTGACAAGTGTGACGCAAACGCGTCTGTCACGACAGGGTCACAGTTCGTCACGAAGATGTAACGACGCGACCGTGACGACGACGACGACTCACTCGCTCTGATATTCATCATATTCAGCAAAGAAGCTCGACAGGAAACGTTTCGTATCATCTCTAACATCCAGGGAAAAATCACCGTGAGCTCGATAGATCATTGTCATAACACTGCAGCCGAAGGGGATCCAATCCACCCAGGCGCGTACGATGATGAGATAAATGGTGAGTGTGTAACCAAGGTGGCGCTACAGGCATATTCTACGTGCTAAAAGTTCATTCAGGTACTACTTACGTTATGTGATCACAGACAACAACATTAACTGACACCATAATATAGCAAGAAACGTTGCGTCAAGACCATCATCATGACGGAACGCAGTGAGCGCTCGTAACGTTGGAGTTCATAAAACTTAAATATGATGTCGTGTGAGTATCGATGCACAGCACGTAAAGGAGATTACGCACCATCGTCGCTGCCCACAGACTGTGGCACTGTCCTGTTGCCAAGCTGCTCAAGGGATCGGGGGAGCAGTCTGTCCTCATTCATTCTCGCAAGGGATTCCTGTGGTAAGGCGGCCCCGAATTGTGCGGGCGAAGATGAATCCCACAATCGCCTGCTCACCAGCCCTTTTGTGTCCTCCCGGGGCTTCGAGCGGCGAACGGGTGTGTCGTCGTATGAATAAATATTGCGGTACGGACTGATCGCTGGGCCACCGCTGTCATCAAAGGCACCGAACTGCAGCCCACTGCCGCTTGGCCGTCCAGCACGTATAGGTGTCCGGATCTGCCCACCGGAGCGACTTGGCCAAAGGAGGTTCCTTGGGGTGGTCACCGGCGCTCCAAACTTGATGCCGCGCGATGGTGTAGTGAACGGATCGAAAGGCGATTCGCGTGGATGTAGTTGATCGAAAGGACCAGGACTCGAATATACTCTCACGCTTTGGCTAGAGGAGAGGGGTGTGGAAGGGCTAACTCTGCTTGAGTCCCCCCAGGTCGAACGAGATGAAAACAATGTCAAGTCACGACCACGTATGGGTGTTCTGGGGGCTCTCGACATAGTCCAAGGGGTCGATGGCGATTCTTGCAGTGATCCCTGGTAGAAGAGCGGATCGTATCCCCTCACTGTTGACAATCCCTCGTCTGTAGGCACGAACGTAGGCTCCGATGCAGGATCGGATGCCAGTTGGCCAAGTCCAAGGCAATCGGCACAGTACCAGGTGTCTTCTAGTTCTGCAGGATCACGGATGTCGACGCACTCGAGATGGAACCACCGGTCGCAGTCATCACATTGGACCGCTGGACCCCCATCGCGTCGGCCCTCACATATACAACAGTTTTGGCTAGCTCGTTGTCTGAGATGCATTGCAAACTCTCGCGCAGATCGCCGAGACTTAAGGGCTACTCTGGCATCAGCAGGATCGAAGTTCCCCTCCCAGTCATCGTTGACATCGGGTCTTCCCCTCGGAATGAAACTGGGACGGACCATCTTGCCCCACACCGTACGCATGGGCGGCGCCTCCTTGTCCGGTTCTGAATTAAGGTCTTCGTCGCCGGAGTCTTGATCACTGTCCAAGTAGCGGTCAATCCATTTGAAGCGTTCCTCTTGTTCCAACCGCGCCGTTTCAGCCCTTTCTTGTACGCGCATGCACCATGGGAAAGATGAATCAGGCCAGTCAGGCTTCAAAACTTCGCCCTGGTCTGGCACCGACTCAGTGACGTGCCCACGCTTCTTCGCGCTCGCAACGCCACCCCTTCTCCTGCGTCGACTGCCACGCTTCTTCGCCGGAGTTTCATACTGCGAAGGCATGTCTTCGGGTAGGACGTTCAGCAAAAGTCTTCCTTTACCCTCTATTTCAACTGGGTGCAGCTTTTTTGGCGGTTCGGAAATCTCAGGGTGATCTTGGAAGGCAGCCAACCGCTTCCGCTTCAGGATCTCCTTCTCGCTTGGCACCCAATCGCTTTCAGGGTCTGAAGGCACGTTGGAAGGGCCGGGCTGGCCAGGAGTCGCTTGTTGGAGCCACTGCACCGCACGTTGAGACAGGGGATTTTTGCCTTTCTTATCGGGCGTCTGAGGCTCGCCGTACGCAGGAGTGTATCCATAACCAGGGTATCCTCCTGCGAGCAGACTCTGCTCAAAGCTCTCTTCCGACGTTTCCTGGAACAACTTGAGTCTTCGGCCTTTGACAGGACTCTCGGTCACTCCCAGACCGGACGGTAGACCTTCTTGTTCCACCTCGGTCACGTCGTGGTCCGCTGAGGCATCGTTAGAACTGATGCGCCTCTCGCGCACGAGATAGTTAGGGCGCCTCGCTTCTGATTCGGATTGGCGAGCGGCCTGTTCTGCAACCATTTGCAAGCGGATGCGATGAATCTCCCCGCCAGCTGGACGTTTGGGCACGGGAGCCGACAGAGGTGGGGGAGTACTAGATATTCCTCCCTCATGGGGGAACATGTCGTCTACATGCATGGGTACCGAGGATGTTCTCTTAATAGCAGGGCCCACAGATACGTCGTGGGGAGTCCTGCTCCTTGTGTCAGCGCGGTCTGCCAGTGAAAGGCGCTCCATGAACGGAGAGGAGAGACCTGAAGAGGGGGTGATATCGCGAGATGACGGGAAGGGGGAAAGTGTGGGTGATTGAGTGAGTAATATAGTGCCCGCGCCAGATTTAGGCCTGGAAATTCACAAGTTTAGGAAGGTTAGGATAATTGCAGTTTCACATCGCTCACTCATTCTGGCTACGAAGGGGCGGCGTGTGTGGGGTAGGAATGACGGAAACATTTGCGCTATTGAAAATCGTCAGCATCCCATAATATAACGTGGTTATGTGCTCACAACACAGAAGCCAGATCCTGATGTCCCAGAGGTAACCTCCGTCGTGCCTCAGGACTGGCACAGGACAAATAATGAGCTCATTATCAGAGACGAGACGGAGGTGCACACCTCGGCTCAGGAGTAATAAACGAGGCTGCCGCGGCAACAGGCCGTTTGTCCCTATGATCGCCCTCAGATAACGCTCGTAACGATTGCTGAAACACCTTACCTGGACGCCATCCGAGTCATGGATGGCACCGCGGTACGCAGCCTTCAAATGTTTGATTAGGCAGGCTGTAAATATATAATCAAAAATGCTGCGCACCCATACGACAGTGGCGATTCTGGTGGATGACCCTTTGCAGTGGAATATGCACCACGGCTTCCAGGGCTGCACACAAGTCAGCGTCCGAACTCATTAAGGCGTGGGCTGGGGAAGTAGCTCGGAGGCCGACGAGGAAAGCACTTTCGTCTCGGTGTTGCTCATAGAAGTAGCAGCGAGACCATAATCACTTTCCGGGGTCGGTCCCCAGTGCGTACAGAAAGCCACTTTGTGCGAGTTCGGCCATATATTTAAACTTACCTTTGAGGGGTCGGAAGATGGGCCGGGTCGCGCACTCCGAACGGTGGCAGGAGACCTCCTCGTGAAGGAGATCTGCAAGAATACCGTGACTTGTTCGGACGGTGAACTCTCAGATTCGATTAAGAACGGACCTTGCTCGCGGCGTTGTCTCAGCCCTGGGGCTCGACTCGACTCGTCCACTCTCTACTACTTCTCCTGCCGCTGCACCTGTCCTTATTTTTGGGGCATGCGATGGAGACGCGATTGGCGTAGAGGATATATGTGCAGACGACATGTTGATGGCTAAGCAGATTGAAGTGTATAGATCAAAGAACGATGCTTTCAAGCCGGAGCGATAACGTTTCGAAAAGCAGCAGATAGGTTATCTCAAAGCACATGCAGGGGTGAAGAAACGAAAGGGCGTGCCCAAACGCTAAGCCAGTGCAGCCAAATAGTAGCTGGAGAGAGGTATCGCGGAATGCGCGGGTAAACTGGAATACGGTGGAAATGAACAGGGTCATGGCTTACGTAAACACCCATTATTAGTATGATCGTTCAACTGTTGTCAAGATCATCATCATATTTGTCTCCGAGTCATAGCTGCAGTTCACCACCGAAGTGCAACATTAATTACCAACCAGGCCTCGGTAAGTTTCTAGAAAGAGATATATCATATTGTTCGAAGTGGTTCTCCCTCGCAAATTACAATTTTAGCTCGAACTTTTTGCCATCCACCTGTGTGCTCTCATAAGCTCAGATGGCAATTCGTGCTCTCGAATTTTATTCAGGCTTGGGTGCGATCATTCAAGAACGTTTCCATTGCAACGACTGATTTTTCCTAGGTGGGCTACACCGTGCATTGTCGAGAAGCAACGTCGATGGCACAGTCGCAGGTGCCTTCGACTGGGATCAGAATGCATGCCGAGTTTATCGGGCGAACTACGGTACAAATGTTATCCACAAGGTCGTGCATTTTCTCCTGGCTCTGGGAACGACTGAGCAAAATTTGCACGTCACCGACCATATTTTCTGTAGCAGGTCGACATCTCGACGCTTACGGCCTCGGAGCTGAGGTCATACAAGACAGAACTTTGGCTTTTATCTCCATCATGTCAGCCGTATACCGTGCTAAATCCCCTAGCCAAGGGCGCAGCAGATCCGAGAGCCAAATCCTTCATCCACCTTGTTGAAGACGTTTTACCAGAGTTAGCCTCATACGGTGCACACCCACATTATCTGTTGGTGGAAAACGTCGCTGGTTTCGAGGTGATTTTACACCATGCTTCTCCGAACTGTATACTAATGTTTTCGGTGGAGACTTCAAGTACCAGGCAGAGACTGCTGACGACTCTGCATTCCCTGAATTACGCAGTACTAGAGCTTCTCCTCACGCCTCTCCAGTTTGGCATTCCAAATTCCCGTCTCCGATATTATCTGCTTGCCAAAGCAAATTTTTTGACTTTTGCACACGTCCAGGGATGCGAACCAAAAACATGGCGACATATCCCTGGGCACGGCCACGACTGGATCGACCCAAGGCTACAAACAGAGGGAATCCAGGAGACTTACTTCAAAGTAGCCAAAATCAGGAAGTTCCTAGACACGGATGCCCCAAAAGGATACATGCATCCTTGCGCCGTTCCAGGTCATGTGCTGGAGAAATGGGGTAGGCTCTTTGATATTGTCCTCCCCTCTTCCTGCAGGAGCTGCTGCTTCACTCGAGGTCAGCGTTGAGCTACATGGACTCAAAGATCAATAGACCAAATCCAGCAGGTTATGCGAAAATGGCAGAGCGTTCTGGCTCTGTCCTGCAGATGAATGAAAAACTAGACGTACGTGCCTTCAATGCGCTTACTGAGTTACTCTGCAATCCGCTCACGGGTGTTAGACCACGAACGTATTCGACCGCTTCCTCGAGGCTCAGTCTCGTGGAGAGAAGGATGCCGTACGGATCCTCGATCCGCTGGAGCTGCGCTATTTCTCGCCCCGAGAGCTTTTGCGGATATTCTGTTTCTCACCTCCCGCTCAGGAGGAGCTGCAGTCAGATTTCATATGGCCTGATGATACGTCCGTAAAGACCCAGTATAGGCTGATTGGCAACAGTGTCAATGTGTTCGTAGTGACCGAGCTCATCAACTATTTGTTTGAGTGATACTCTCCTTAATTCCCACGTGGTCCAGCAATGGGTTTGACTTCGAATCGCCTAAAAACGTGAATCCCGAATTTCCTGTAGCACCTTCCATATATCTACACGCCAGAAGCCTAGCACAAGGGCATACACGCGTCGGACAAGTAGACAGACAAGTTTTGGTGAGGGGGAGATCCGGCCTTAAGTTGGAAGACATGCCGACTGAGTCAGCCGGCATTCCCCGACGAGGTATGACCTGTCGCTCGCTGCTCCGGCTTGTTTTCGTCTCCCTTCCACTCGACTAGCTGTCCGCATTCCCAAGTCGCCGCTGTCGTCCTGTATTCCACGATTTCGTCCTACTCTTTCTCCCCGCTTGACATCTTCTGTGAAAGCAGAGGATTAATGCTTCGTCCGCCAATTGGTATATCGAGACACAAACATCTACTCCAGCCCAATACGTTTAGAACTGTGCGCAAATTTTCTCATTGTCCTTACGAATCTCATGAACGAGCCCGCGTATAGCGTTAAATACTGCCCAACATGTCTGCTGGTATCGTGAACGTTCGTCGTGATGTTGACGACAAGTTCTACCGCTACCGGTGCGCAGACTCCTTTCTGCCTCGTGTTACCTTGCCTGACCTTTCTCCTTCCGCAGCATGCCCCTTCTGTTGACTAAGATAGAAGGCAAGGGTAATGGCATCAAGACTGTCGTACCAAACATGTCTGACGTCGCCCGCGCGCTAAGCCGACCGCCCACGTACCCCACCAAGTTCTTCGGCTGCGAACTTGGCGCGCAGACGTCGTTCGACGAGAAGAACGATCGCTACATTGTTAACGGCGCGCATGACGCAACCAAGCTGCGCGAGCTCCTGGACGTGTTCATCGACAAGTTCGTGCTGTGCAAGTCGTGCAAGAACCCCGAGACGGATCTCATCATCACCAAGAACGACGAGATCATCCGTAACTGCAAGGCGTGTGGCGAGCGCACTGGCGTCGACATGCGCCACAAGCTGACGACGTTCATTCTCAAAAACCCGCCCAAGGCCAGCTCGAAGAAGAACAAGGGAACGAAAAAGGCCAGCGGCGATGGCAGCCCGAGCCCTAGCGCTAACGGCAACGGCCATGAGAACGGCGATGCTGCGGACGAGGCGGCCGGTAGTGACGATGAACTCACGAAGCGCATCAAGGCAGAAGCCGCTGAACTTAACGACAATGCTGCCATCACCAAGGACGATTGGTCTGTGGATACTTCGACCCATGCTGTGAAGGCTCGCGTTAAGGCGGTGGAGAGCAGCATGGCCGCCATCGCGCTTGGTGGTGACGACGACAGCGACGAGGATGTGGACAGCCCTTACTCCCAGCTCGGTCGTTGGATTGAGGAGAACCGTGACAGCGGTCCTGTCGAGATTTACAAAATGGCAGAAGAGTTTGGCATTGCGAAGAAGCACAAGACTGTGCAGATCATTGCCCAGGCACTCTTCACTGCCAACATTGTCGCTGAAATCCCTAAGTACTCACTGCTCTTTGCGAAGGTGTGTGATTTGGTTGTGCCAGTTTTCTTTTTGCTGAGATTCTGGTCAGATGGTGACGTCTGAGAAGCACCAGAAGTCACTGCTTGGTGGCATCGAGCGTCTCGTCGGCACTACCTACCCCACCCTCATTCCTGCCGTCCCCAAGATCCTGATGGAGTTCTACCAGGCCGACATCATCGAGGAGGACCTTGTCAAGCAGTGGGGTACGCATGTCAGCAAGAAGTATGTTGACAAGGAGACCAGCAAGAAAGTCCGTAAGGCCAGCGAGCCCTTCCTCAAGGTTTGTCCTTTGTTTTACTGCTACCTTGTCCTCTTACTTATTTTTCTTTGCAGTGGCTTGAGGAGGCGGACGACAGCGATGAGGACGAGGGCGATGACTGAGGATCGAGTTGTTCGTTGCTGTTTAGATATTCTTCGCTATGTTGCATGCATGTCATGAGTTTGTTCTGCGCTCGTCCTGTTGTATGTGTGGACCGTCATTGCATCCCTGCAATGATGTGAATACATAGTCCGTTTTGTATTTACATCTACCTATACTCATCTATATGTTGTCCTGCCGAACTTCAATTTTGCGTGAAGACTCCCGGTCACATGCTTGCAACATTATCTGCAAGCTCAGCTTCGCAGTTGGTAACTTGGCACCGCTGTCGCTTCCACCGAGTCTGCTTGCCATACTGACCGCCATGCGACCCTTGGTCTCCTACGACGACATCACAGCTCCGCAAGCTGAGCCGGCAGAGCTGCCGGGTCCTCATTCTCCCCCCACAAATCCTCCGCCGTCGAAAAAGCGGAAGACAAACCAGAAACTACCCAACAGGCGTCCCCAGCAGCAGTACGCACATTGGGATGACCCAGGTGCACAGGCCCCGCCAGTGAGGTATGACGATGGCGCGGCGGGGCCGAGCACAAGCGGGACGGGCGAGGGTGAGTATACTGAAGAGGAAGAGGAGGAAGAGAAGAGCCGGGAGCTCACCCATGACGAGATCTGGGACGACTCTGCGCTCGTGGATGCTTGGGACAGCGCATTGGCCGAGTATGAGGTATGCTCTACGTGATGCGCCTGTGCTGCTGGTTATGCTGAACGTGGTTTTCGAGGCGTACCATGGTCCCGGGAAGAAGTGGAAGGAAGAACCGGTCAAGAGATCTCCTCTGTACGTTCCCCGTCAATTCCTATACGTCCATCTCGCTGAAACGTTCTATTATCAGATGGTACAACGTCCCACCCTCGGACTCGAAGCTTAAAAAGATAGCAGCGCACAGCGCGCCAGCAGAAGGGGCGCCGAACGGCACTCATGAGGAGCACGCAAATGGCGAAGCCGATTCGACGCCTCTGAACTTTGACACGTATGTCCCAACCTACGATCCATCGCTCACGCAAGCCGTGCCACCGCACCCGCCTGCAGTCCCAGGTTCAGATTACGCACAGTACTATTTACCTAACCCACCTGGGCCAATGGTCAGCCAGGACGAGGCGTTCTCGCGCGCGCTAGCGGCAATGTACTGGGGCGGATACTGGACTGCGGTTTACCACGTACGTCTTTACCTGTCCTAATCATCGCGTGGGCTAATTCAACCACCTTCAGTACCAGCGTAACGTGGCAACAGGTGAGATAGCTGACGGAGAAGAAGGGGGAGCGGAGGCACAGGATGCAGATGTAGATGCAGGTCGGTACGACGAGGACGAGGATATGGTATCTGCTCAGCGGTGACCGACGATTTTCGATGCTATATCTCAATTTGTGGGTATCCCTCCCGAATGACAGCCGATTTGCCATGTTGACGCGTTGGGCCCTCCTAGTCATATCCACGGACCACGGTGAGTGGGACCCTCATTCATTATGGTGTTAGCTGTGTCGTTCGGACGTATGCCCTTGCAATGATTTCTTCCTGTTCTCGCCGGAATTTGTGGTCTATTGCTATTGCTTGCTGTAATCCGTGTCTGCAAACAGCAAAAGATATACCTCACGTCTTTGGTTCATACTGTGCAATCGATTCGACCGAATGAAATCTGCGTTTGTCGTGCACTGCAGGTGAACCAATTCTATGTTCTGTCAGAAGGCATGAAGAGGATGAGCGGACCCTTCGACACCTCAGTGAGGGATCAACGCTTCCCAGTGTAAAAAATGCTACCTAATCCTCGCCCATCTTAGATATGATTCGGATAAAATACAGGTGAACTATAGAGCGATCTCAACATCTAGCCTAGCTAGATACGAATATACGTCGGGCGACATGCGATATTTCAGGATACCAGCAAAAATCATTAGGGATCGCGACTTCTTGCGGAGACCAGCGAGGGTCTGCAGTAAAGCATCAGCATCCATGAATCGATGTGCAATGCGTACAGTCGACTTACCATTTGGCGGGTGACGTCCGCGACCGCGGACGACTTGACTTTTTGGTGGACACTAGCCAGCGTGTCCATGATGAGCGTGAGGAACGTCTGCAGGTTGCGCTGTAGCGCATCTGGGAAGTCGCGGAACTCCTCTGCTCTGCGCGTGATCTTCGCGACATCACCATCCATAGGGATGAGATCTGTCGATTCCATGATCTAGGCTCACAATATTCAGACAATGTCAACACCGTCCGTATCGCGGGGGCTCACCTCGAGTGCGAGCTCCGCCCTGCCCGCATCCTTCGCGTCCATCGCCTCGCGCACTCGCAGCAGACGAATGACCGCCTCGCGCTCCTTGCCGACTGCCCTGTTCGTGCGCTCATAGTGGCGCAATATTTCTGCGGCAGTGCGCTCGATGGCGCGCGCCTTCTCGTCGCCGCTTGGCTGCGCGATCGTGTTCCCTAGCGCCTGCGCGAGGCACACTATGACGGTCCTGTAGTCGCCTGCGAGGTTGTATAACTTAATGGCCTCAGGCACACGGTCGTTCTGCTCAGAGTTCTTCGCGGCGCGGATGAGGATTTGCTCGTTGTACTCGCGCGTGTCGTCCAGTTTCAGCAACGGTGCACCTTGCTCTATGATACCGCTCTACATCACGAATCATCGGGCAAATCGGTAGAATGAATGTCAGTGTAGGATACGGCAGAGCAACGACGCGAGACGCACGAAACGCGTGCCGTCTGGGCGGAACCCGCCGACGAGCTCTTCCCAAGCGGCGCCAGTGTTTGAGAGGACGATGATTCGTCGCACGAGCTCCCATGCGCTCTCTACTTGTTCCTTGCCCACGCCAGCGCCCTGATCCGCGCTGAGGGGAACACAGCACACGTACTGCAGCGCCTCTTTCGCATCCATTTTGACGAACTGCCGCACGTAGCGCCATATGAGCGTTGAAAGGCTCAAAGCAGGCGGAGAGAGGGGAGACAAAGAGACTGGCGAGCGCGTTAGTTCAAGTGCATACAAGGTAGATGGAACCGCTTACGGGGAGTCACGTCTGATGTTTCTGCGCGCGAAGGAACACGCAGGAGACCATGATACGCAAGTGCGATGGCTAGATGCACAGCTTCAATCTCTGTTTCTTGGTGGTCCCATAATGCCGCCACAGCCTATTGAGAGTGGTCAGCGGCGCATCACAGGTACGAAAAGATGCTTACCCGTTCAAACTGACCACACATTAGGAGAACACCAGCCCATACACCTCGCCTTGCACCCTTCTGCCCGGTGACGCCGTCAAAGTGCCGCTCGCCATAGCTGAGGAGCACCTCAGCCAGGCCACGCAGGCCGCCAGTCTCATCCTCTTCTACCTACAGGAGCCTCTCAGCACTTTAACGGAGTGGTGAATGAGATAGAATACGAACCATAGCGAGCTGGAACCACAGCCAGTCCTCCGTGGTGACCGTCACATTCTGCACGCTGCGTCGCGCGGGGTCGATCTTGCCCATGAGCTTATACAGCGCGAGCTTGAATGGATCCGCCGTCGAAGAGTGTAGCATGTGCGCATTGTAGACCGCGTGCAGCTGGTCCCGGTGTGGCTTCGGCAGCCGCCTGTCGGGCGACCCGAGCCATGACCTAAAGTGTCCCAGGAAGCTCGACTCATGGTGTTCGATAGCTTGGTGCCAGCGCGCTGCCTCTTCAAGTGCTTCCCGAGTATGTCCTGTGCGAACGAGGTAGAACAGCTTCGCCCATATAGGCTGGCCCGCAACCAGCTGCGAACACTGTTATTACGGTTAATTATGTCACAGAATGGATATTCACCTCAATTCGATCCTCCCATTCCCCATTCCTATAATGCCGTACGAGCAGGAATGCGCGGATCTTGTTCGACACGCTGGGATCGCCGCCTAACCGTGCCTCCAACGGACGCGCCTGGAGCGTGCGTTCGAGGACGTCCCAATACTGCTCCTCGAGGGCTTCCCGAGCGCCACGCGCGATCTGCCTGCGCAGCTCCACCGCCTCGCGTGTCTCGGGCTCACCCAAGTACACGCGTGCATACTTGCGCTCGAACAAGGGCGCGTTGAGAATGTGAGCGCCTGCGTGCTCCACTGGGGGTAAAGCGGGAGGCTCCGCGGTGATTTTGGATAGGATGTGGAAGTTCTGCGTCAGGTGCTGTGTGGCGGATAAGGTTAGCAGGCACAATAGGTGAAGGGACGACTTACGTCGGGGTTGAAGGAGCGAGAGGCTTGGATGAGTGCATGGATGATTGGGTAGGATATACCGCGCAATCTTGCTGCGTTTAGCTCTGAGATAACACGGTCGTACGCCATCATCCTACTTTGCATATGCAAGTTCAGGCCCGGACCAATGCTCGTCTACGCCAACAATTTGAGATGCGATGCAGAATGAAAATAGCAGCAAACTCACTGACAACGCGCCCTTTCCATGCACGCTCTTCTTCAACTCCCCGAGTGCCGCACTATCCCCTCCAACGCGTCCACCCAGCTGCTCAAACACGCGCTTCTTCCGCGCGTCCCAGTCACGCCGCCCGCGGTCTTCCAACACACGGTAGAACTCCTCCTGTGTCTCTTTCCGTCCCTCTTCGATAGTGGAGATGAGGTTCTGCTCGTGCGCGTGACGGAGGTAGCCCGCCACATCAGTGTCCTGCAGCGCCTGGAGTGGCGAGAAGGTAGTAGAGGTATTCAGGTGTGCGATGGAGCTCGCAAGCGCAGGGGCGTCGACATGGGCTTGTGCGAGGAGGTAATTGCTAACATTCCTGTGAGTTTTCTATGCGCAAAGCGAAGCTGTAGTAGGGAGCTTACGCGCGATCATTGTCGGTGGATGTGCCTGGTTGGCGGGCAACGAGGCGTCGTGACTGCGCCTCGATTTGGTCAAGCGAAAGGTTTACTGATGGAAGATCTGGACGAGCAAGGTGAGAAGTAAGAGCCTTGGACGCCGTTAGAAGCGAGGATAGGTCGGAGGCCATTGAGTTCGTCTTGCGCCTCGTGAGGTTCGCGTCACCGAGTCCCTTCACCGCTCGTCAACGACTGAAAAGTAGTCTCTAGGCTTCGGAGAAAGCAAGAGAAATAATGCACGATGAGGGTGAGGGGCGAAGTGGTGGAGGTCACGGTAGGTGGACAGAGACGTCTAGCGCGCGTCGCGATTCGCGAGCCGCGTGGTTTGAATTTTGAGCATTAAATAATATTGTCCTCGCGATCTCGTCTCGTCCTCTTTTACTTTAAAACACATCCTTTTCCCCGACAGAGAGGAGACGGATAACAGCTCAGCATCAATTCTTGCCAGTGATATAACAGTCAACATTCAAACATGCTGAACGATACTGTATTCCCATCTTTTCTGCTCCGCGCAGCCACGGAACAGACGGGTATCTGGAGGCTCTCTCAAAGAATTCCCTGGGATGTTCAAAACGTTGGATGATGCGATCTGCTACTTCAGGATCACTGTAATCTCGGTCTCTCGCGACCGGTGTCGACTTTGCAGTTATTATCCGCATTGGTTCATTTTTTCGAGTGATGTGGAATGCAATTTAGGCCAGGAGACATCTCAAAAATTTCTGTTAATCCTGTATACTCGTTTGCAGCAAAATGAGATACAGATCATTGCAATTGGTGGTTGCGGCCCCTGCACGCTACTCAACGCCCAAAAGACGCCAGACATCCCAATTGAGGAAGGCAGCCTTCCGCATTAGGCAGGTCTTTTCGAAGACGCGGACTTTCATTTAGCGCAGACGTGCGCCACATCTAGCTTATAAGGCCGCTGTGTCTTGGTTCTCTTCCCCACCCTTTTCGTGCGCACTCTGCCACTCCCTTGATCGACGCATCACCGACATGCGGTCGAGAACATCTCCTCCGGCCATGCCTCCTCCGGCCACAGTGCCTTCTCACTGCTCTGCTACGTGTCACCTAGGCCGCGCGCATGCAAGTCATACGTATCGGCACCAACTTCCGTGTTGGTCCTTCACTCAGCCGCTTCTGAGTCAGTCATTCGGATTAACGACGATTGTTGGCGAACGTGTCTCTCAGGTTCGTCCCTGTCAGTGTGTTTTCTACACTTGTCTGACCTTCTCGCCGTCTCTCTCGTAGTGGTGTAGCTCGCGTGCAAGATCAAACGGTGGAGACCGGAATTTTGATGCTGTAGCTTCTTCCTCAGCAAACATCTGCTGACCTATTTCAGCACTCTGGACCCCGTTTGATTTCAGGGATTGACCGGGAGACAGCATCGTTGTCTGCAGAACATCGAAGCAATGCACGAGGCACTGGAAGGAGTCGAAAAATCTAGAGCCAGACCATCACTATGGCGTCACATTCTATGGCGACGTGTATGCACGTCTTGCGCTGACAGTCAAGCGTGCGCCAGGCCTTGACGCTGAGTTTATGCTTTCTCATGGCTGTATGCGCCTTTCACCGGAGTCGTTGCTACGTTCTTCGGCTGATCAGGCCTCAGGCCGGGGTCCAACACTCAAGCATGGGTCCATCGGCGGGATAACGTTTGAAATTCATGAATGTGCTGAATAGCTCTACTCCACTGGCATACCAACCTCTGTGCCCTGGAAAAAAGGATAAACCAAGAACTCCCTCATGCTAGTCAAGAAGATGCCCAAGACGCACATGTGATATCGAGGCGGAAGCAAGTCTCTCGGCCTGGTATGCTACTATTCTGTTATCATCTGGCAAACTACTTCGAGGATCGTAGGCGTATCACTTACACGCTGGACAAAGACATCGTCTGCAAAACCTGTCCACGTTATGGCCATGGAGAAACCGATGACAATACCGGCTGGAAAACTGCAATGAGCGAGGACAACTGATCAAAGAGGAAAAACCTTAACTGAAGCAACCAAGCCTATCTAACTGGCTTTCCTCCCTCTGGTCACAGTGATGATATGGCAGGTGGCTCTCATTCAAGTTTGTTTCTTAGGCAAGAACACCGACGTAATAGAGTTCTGCCTCTCCGACCATTGGGAAACACGCCTTCCTCGGGGTGAGAAGACATACTGAAGTCGATTAAAAGATGTTTGGCAAGATGAGCTTGAGGAAGAGAGTGGATCGCACACAAAAGGGTGCAGCCTGCGGATACGAGAAGCGGCCATCTGTCACGATGTGCGCAACTATATTTGTCCAGTCGTACGCACTACATTCTTTCATGTCCACGAATCCAGCAGCATACAAAACTGATGTGTGACGCATAGACCGTGCAGAAAGCCTCATGTTCATGGCAACTCAGTCAGTGGAATCATTAAGGTCTTAATGGACCGCTTTCCGAAAATTCAGAACGATCCCAACAAACGCGTGTATGGATTGCAGAATGACCTGGAGTCGGTAGGCAAAAATCATTGGCGTAAAAACCGGCGAGAATTTCCAATCCATTACTGATACGATGATGACACTGAGATTGATATACTAAACACGACGCAGACGCAAAAACGACAAAATAACCAAGCATATAGCAAGAACTGCCCGGACCGGATTATCCTTCAATGAACTGTAGGAATCGCCTCTCAGTCATAAAGTAAAGAAGACATCGAAATAGACCTACTTCAATAGACTCAGCCTCAGATATGTTTGACTTGCCACCAAGCTTCCTCGCCTGTGGCTTGCTAATGAGACTGATATCTCGGCCAAGCTTCTTGACACGCGCCCAGAACGCTTTGTTTCCAGGTTGTTCGTCTACGCATAACTTGCGCAGATCGGGCAAGAAACTGAATATCATCAAGATGAATTAAGCACGATATGAACAACTCAGACGACGTACCCATTCCAGGCATCAATCTCGTCCTCCTTGAACGGGTCAATCCAGTGAGTTTTGCGTTTCACTGCAATAATAAAGACCACAGGCGCACCTCGCACGACACCTTCCTCAGCTCCTGCATGCACTCCAGAAGCTCGTCCATCCGGTGAGACTCAGACGGACGAACGGTGATCTCCTTGATCACGGCAGCTAAGTCTTCCACAGACTTCGTGACTATATCGCCCCGGGCAAGGTTATCATGGAAGTCTTTCAGTGGATGCCTCGACCCCACGACACGCCCCGGCCTCAAACCGGCCTCAAATCCAGTCTCAGAGCGCGCAGGAGTGGGAAGCACACCACCTGCGTCGTTAAGCAACAGGTCTTGGTCGTCTTCGCTCTCCGACTCTGTCTCGCTATCGTCATCAACCCTCTTCGGCTTCTTCTCCTCAGCCCTCTCCCTTGGCTGAGACGTAGCGGCAAGTTGGGAAGAGACGAGTGCCTGGGATTTGGTACGCCGAGGCATCCTATCGAGGAGGAGCATATCTTCGTCTTCGTCTCGTGCGCGGACATGTCCGTCCTTGCGAGTCTTTGCTATCTTTTTCGGGACTATTGATGGAAAATATCATTAACTGGTTGGAAACGAACACGACTCATGGATATACTCACCCTCCTTGACCTTGAACTTCTGATTGCATTCCTCTATAGCATCATGTGCCCGTTTCAGGACACGACGCGGTGGTTCGAAATACTTCAGTAGCTCGGGATGTGGCGGGGGTAAGGGATACATCCCGAGATCAGAGACAATGGCGCTATGAAACAGTGCTTGTTTCGTGCGGTGCACGGCGGGATTGTACGACAGCCGATTGTCATACCATGGCTGACGCACCCTATGACAATGAATGTTGATGAATCACGCATAGCCTGTGAACGACTGACTTACCCATCTTCATCCTTCTCACCTGCGTCCGAGAGGTCCATGGCATCCACAAATTGCTCCATTGCATCCACTTGTTCTTCTGTCGGTAGATATGGATGTTTGGCGAGTGTTTCGCCCTTCTTGGAAATGAGAGTGTCCAGAGAGGCGAATGGAAAGTTGCGCACATCGTCTGCAAAGGGCATCTGAACTTCATGTCAACTCGAGCTCGCATGGCATAATCCAATATCCTTCTTACTTGCACCCATAGCAGGCAATCTGCATTCTGGAACATTGACGGAGCCAACACACCCATCTTCGGATCCGCCCCATCACGGCCGACCCACCGTGCAATGGCTAGGGCGCCCTTCTCGTACATAGCTTGGACGAATGAGCTTAGCGCGACCTGTTGCATGGGTGAAGTGGGGTCCGCCCATACATATGACACTTCCCCCATGCAGTAGTCCCGTCGGAAGAAACGTTCCTTGAAGAATCCACAGATATCGATGCCCTTTCGAGTGACCAGCCGAGGAAACTGTCCGTCGGGACATGGTGCATATGATGCGCCATACTTGAACCCTCGAACTAGTTGCTCCTTCTCCACCTTCAACTTATTGTCCTGTTTCTGGTCTTCCTCGCGTTGTTCGCTTTCAACGTTCTCCTCGTCGGTATCTTCTCCTTCTCGTTGAACGAAATATTCTGTACGCATCTGCAACTGCGCAAAGACCGCCTTCGGTGCCTTGTTGTCTGCTTCCTCCTCTTCGTCCTCAAGACGGTCACGTCGGGTGAACTTCTTCCAGCTCTTTGGGCGAGAAAGCGCTGTGCATTTACTGGTCTTTACATGTATCTCAATTGCATCTTCTGGGCGCGCGTCCACGTCGCCAAGTCGTAAGACCGTGCCTAACAGCGCAGATTTAACTTGCTTGATGTCGGGCCGTGCAAGCTCACGAAGCGCAAAATCGCAATTGCCCACTATGCCATTGTTGAGAGACGAGACAAAGGTGTGGAAGAACGATTCATTTTGGTGCTGTTTGTGCACTCAATAACCAACGAAAAAAATATACATGATCGTGAAGACAAACCTTGATTTCTGATTTATCTTCCTCGTGGAAGGGGAAATTTTCATCATCGAAGTCAACTCCGCTGTGCAGGCGTAAGAGCTAGAGACACGTAGCTGGAACGAATGAGACTTACACAACGGTAAACCGGATGTCAAGGGAGTTCATCTTCTTGGCAGTGGTTTCCCAATCCTCGATTTCTATGGGGTTCTCTCCATCCGTAAGGAGCACTATTTTCCGCGTCCATGTTTTCTTGGAAGAGAGATACTGGTTCTGTGTCTCGATTCCAACTATCAGTGCATCGATAGCTATGGCACAAATTTATCAGTGATTGTCCAGAAAAGGTGAAAAGTAAACACAGAAGTCAGGGCCACAGTCACAGCCAGCAACTTCACCAACGTAATGGGTGGACCCTGATACAGAAAGCTAAATGAATGAGATTGAGATGCTCACGATCCCCGATGACTTCAGACGGTCTGAGGGCCGCAAGTTTCGCGAGAGTGCCCGCATTGGGCTGCGCGATAGGTATATACTCAGAGACATTCTCGTATCCACCGTTCTTCTCATTGATCATGTTGTCGGTTTCTATGTCGTGGTGTAAGCGACAGGCAAGTCAAATTTCACCAAAGGCTCACCTTCGGAACCGAAAAGAATCACACCGCATTGGTCTGTCTTCCTACTGTTGAATATCTGTTATGAGTGTTCAGTAGATGCACCACGCTCAACATAAAAGTATGCACCATTTCCTGTATCTTGAGCATTACGAACTGAAGGGACCACTCTAGGTTGGTCATCTCGATTATGTCTGGTTCGTCATTCCGTTCGTTAGGTATTTCAACTTGCCGCATCTTCCCCATAGATGAGGAGATGTCGACAAGAAACATTGTGACTGTGTACTGCATAGGAAGTCAGTTACACGAAGTATGTGTGAGCCTACAGACTTACTCCTGCTCGCTCTGCCGGCATGATTGATATTGGGTGGATAGTACTTAACAGTGGCGGTGACGGTCGCGCGACGCGTTCAATCACGTGTGAGCGGAGATTGTCGGTATAAGAATTATTCCCCAGCTGAGTGTGGCGGGGATTGAACTTTTCACATTGGCTGCGGCTGAGTCAGCGCTACTCTTCCAAGTTACCCTCTGCCGCCGCCGAAGTTCACGAGATCTGCGCGAGTTCGTCGCAATTTCAATCGACGCGCCAAAATGGCTGCTGCAAACATCGCCCTTTCCACTCAATCTCAGCCGTTTCTCGCCAACAGACAGCCTGCTTTTCCGAATGTGTCTCGCGAGCGGTTCCAAGCTCTAGTCCAGGTATGTTGGTCGTTCGTTACTGCTTGATCGCGAGGCGTAACCATTTCTAGCGGGCGCAAGCACTTCGCGCAAGTGGACATACGCCGGAAACATCTCCCGAGCTCGACAAGATCTACAAGTTTATGCATGCTTTTCAGCAGCAGCAGCAATCACTCCGTATGTCCTCTACTTTCGCGCGCGGCCATAGCTGACACCTTGTAGGACAAGACAACGCTGGAGAGCACTCTCAGCTCGGTCCCAATGGCCATTCCTCACCGACGTCCCTTCCCCTTCCAAACGGCACCCCCCTTCCCAACGGGAACGCTCTCACGACGGGTGCTATCCCCAGCCAACCGTTCCCAGCGGCGCCTCAGTCACCGGTCTCGTTCACGCCGGAACAGATAGGTGCTCTGCGTGCACAGATCCACGCGTTCAAGCTCCTTTCGCGAGGATTGCCGATACCCGAAGCGATCCAGCAGGCAATGCGGGTGCCGAACGAAGCGATTCCAGAGCTCGAGAAGCTGCTGCATGGGCAAGACGTGAACGCGATGGTGGTCGACAGTGCGGTCAAGATCCACAGGGGCAACGGCAGCGTTGCGCCCGAGCAGTCTGCAGCGGTCGAGGGGAGCGCAGCGGCGGCAGCGCCGGACGGGGTGAAGGAGGAGGGCGAGGAGGTGGAGATGGAGATGGAGGTCGACGCGGCGGACCTGCCGAAGGGACCGTTCCCGGAGGACGACAGGAAGTCGGGGATGTACCCGTACAACGCGTACACGCACCCGTTCACGCTCTTGCGGCGGAGTGCGGGGATGAGCGAGGCGGCGTTTGCGACGCGGCTGCAGCGACTGCTAGTACCGTCGGTCATGCCGGCGGGGCTGGACCCACAGCAGGCGATCGCAGAACGCAACCGGTTTGTCGACGCGCGGATCGAGCAGCGGATGCGGGAACTGGAGGAGATGCCGGCGACGATGGGGGACGGCGGGCTAGAGAGCATGCTGGATGATGCGGCAATGGCGGACAAGGAAAACGCATCGATGGAGCTCGTCCCCGCGGATGCACACGGGAAGCTGCGTGCGCTGATCGAGCTCAAGTCGCTCAGAGTGCTGGACAAGCAGCGGTCGCTACGGGCGCTCGTCGCGGAGCGGCTCACGCATGGTTCGCTACTACCGCTCAACAGAGCAGACTTCCGCCGGACGCGCAAGCCAACGATTCGGGACGCACGGATGACGGAACAGCTAGAGCGTAAACAGCGGGTGGACCGTGAGCGCCGGGCGAAGCAGAAGCACGTCGAGCAGCTTGGCGTGATTTGTGCGCACGGGCGCGAAATTATAGCTGTCGGGCGTGCGGCGCAGGACCGCGTTACTCGACTTGGGCGCTCAGTGTTGTCGTTCCATATCCACACTGAGAAGGAGGAGCAGAAGCGTATCGAGCGTATCTCGAAGGAGCGTCTCAAGGCGCTCAAGGCGGACGACGAGGAAGCATACATGAAGCTCATCGACACCGCGAAGGACACTCGTATCACGCACCTACTCAGGCAGACAGATTCGTATCTCGATTCACTCGCGCAGGCCGTTATGGAGCAACAGCGTGGTGGCGAAAGTCTTGGAGATTTTGAGGTTGAAGAAGGACCAACGAGCGAGGCGACGTTCGGTGCTAAGAAGTTCGAGGACGAGAACGAGAATGAGGACAAGAGCAAGATGGATTACTATGCTGTTGCACACAGAACCAAGGAGAAGGTCTCCAGGCAGCCAAGTCTATTGATTGGTGGTACATTGAAGGACTACCAACTCAAGGGCTTGCAGTGGATGGTGAGCTTGTACAATAACAGGTTGAATGGTATCCTCGCAGACGAAATGGTGAGTGCCTTCAAAATGTGCGCGTGCTCAGTTGCATATTAAGCTTGTTGTGCAGGGCCTCGGGAAGACTATCCAGACTATCTCGCTCATTACCTTCCTGATCGAGTCCAAGAGGCAGCGTGGACCATATCTTGTCATAGTTCCCCTGTCCACCATGACCAATTGGTCCGCTGAATTTGCCAAGTGGGCCCCGGATGTGAGGATAATTGCTTACAAGGGTAATCCCACCCAGCGCAAGGTCTTGCAAGGCGACATTCGCACGGGCAACTTCCAAGTTCTCCTCACCACCTACGAATATATTATCAAGGACCGTGTCCACCTCAGCCGCATCAAATGGGTACACATGATCATTGGTCTGTATAGCACTTTATATTTCCTGCTTATTATCTGGCTCACTGGGTTTTCCGCGCAGATGAGGGTCACCGTATGAAGAACACGCAGAGCAAGCTTACGCAGACTCTCACACAGTATTACCACTCGCGTTACCGGTTGATTTTGACGGGAACTCCATTGCAGAACAATCTGCCCGAGTTGTGGGCATTGCTTAACTTTGTCTTGCCTAAAGTTTTCAACTCCGTGAAGTCCTTTGATGAATGGTTCAATACGCCTTTCGCGAACTCTGGTACTGGTGACAAAATTGAGTTGAATGAAGAAGAGGCCCTCCTTATCATCCGCCGTCTGCACAAGGTGCTGCGTCCGTTCCTCCTGCGCCGTCTCAAGAAGGACGTCGAGTCCGAGCTTCCCGACAAGGTGGAGAAGGTCATCAAAGTCCGCATGAGTGCTTTGCAGTCTCAACTGTACAAGCAAATGAAGAAGTATAAGATGATTGCCGATGGGAAGGATTCCAAAGGGTAAGTGAGCCTGTCTGGTTTATTATGACTGGTTTCCTCATTTATGGTTTACTTGACAGAAAATCGGCCGGTGTCAAGGGCCTCAGTAATGAGCTCATGCAACTACGCAAAATTTGCCAGCATCCCTTCTTGTTTGAAAGCGTTGAAGACAAGATCAATCCATCGGGACTTGTTGACGAGAAGCTCGTTCGCACATCCGGCAAGATTGAGCTGTTGTCTCGTATTTTACCCAAATTTTTCGCAACCGACCACAGAGTGAGCCAAATAAATATAGGGTCTGCTCTCAGAACTGAATCAGACTGCACCCGCAGGTCCTCATTTTCTTCCAGATGACAAAGGTCATGGATATCATGGAAGACTTCTTGAAGATGATGGGCTTCAAGTACCTCCGTTTGGACGGTGGAACGAAGACGGAGGATCGTGCCGGTCATGTCGCCCTATTCAATGCCAAAGATTCAGATTACAAGGTGTTCATTCTTTCAACTAGGGCAGGTGGTCTTGGTTTGAACTTGCAGACTGCAGACACCGTGATCATGTACGTATATGTCTCCACATTGTTGTTGGTGCATTACTGACAGCATGTCCCCGTTCTTCAGCTTCGATAGTGACTGGTCAGTCTCCATACAGTATTGATTTGATCAGTTGCTGACGCAGCTTCACAGGAATCCACATGCCGATCTCCAGGCGCAAGATCGTGCTCACCGAATTGGCCAAACGAAAGTCGTCCGCATCCTGCGTTTCGTCACGGAGAAGAGCGTAGAGGAGGCAATGTTCGCCCGTGCTCGCTTCAAGCTCGATATCGACGACAAGGTCATTCAGGCTGGTCGTTTCGATAACAAATCCACTCAAGAGGAACAAGAGGAGTTTTTGGTACGTCCTGCGTCTTTTCGTTCCTGCTCGTCGTTTGGCACTCACGTCTACTTCGCAGCGATCGATCTTAGAAGCAGACCAAGAGGAAGAGAACGAGGAAGCCGGTGACATGAACGACGAAGAGCTTAACGAGCTCATCTCACGCGGTGACGACGAGGAGCGCATCTTTCGCGACATCGATATACAGCGTGAGCGTGAGGCATTGGAGCGTTGGAAGGCTGCTGGCCACCGCGGCAAGCCCCCTCCACCATTGATGCAGCTAGAAGAGCTCCCCGACTGTTATCGAACAGAGGAGCCGTTCGAAGATAAGACCGAGTACGAAGAGGAGGGCCGTGGACACCGTCGCAGGGTCGCCATCAACTACAACGATGGGCTTAGCGATGATCAGTGGGCGATGGTGGGTACTGCCCGTCATGAAGGCGTAAATGCCTTGCTAACAATATTACTATGTTAGGCACTGGAAGAGGGCGAAGACATCCAGGAGTTGTCGGAACGTGCACGCGAGAAGAAGGACCGACGTACAGCAAACAGGCTGCTGAAGGAGATTGATGCCAGTCCTGTACCTGATTTGGATGCTCCACGCGGTCGCAAGGGTAAGAAAGGCAAGGGCAAGGCCGTCGATCAGGACGCCACTCCTGCCAACGGCAAGAGGAAACGCGGCATGAAGTCCATGTCTATAACCCCTTCTAATGACGACGATGACGAAGAGCGTGATACCGTACGTGCTTGTCTTCTGGTACTGCGTTCCTTACTCATGATATGCCGTTAGAAACGTCGGAAGACAAAGGCGAACGAAGTACCTCCTGCAGTCCGCGATAAGATGAAGAAGGCGTTCAACGAATGCTATAAAGTCATGCTCAATTGTGAAGATGAGAGTGGTCGCAAGCGTTGCGAGCTGTTCAAGGAGGTGCCAGACAAGAGGGTACTGCGTCTTCACCCTATAGTCCGTGATCTCATTTCTGACCCAACACTATGTAGGAATATCCCGATTACTACCAGCTCATCAAGCGGCCCATTGCAATGTCGACTCTCCGCAAACGCATGAATAGCAATTATTACAAGAATGTTCTAGACTTCCGAGAAGACTGGAGACTGATGTTCAACAATGCTCGGACTTACAACCAGGAGGGTTCCTGGGTATATGTAGACGCGGAAGAGATGGAGAAGCTGTTCAACGGAGTGTTCAACCGGGTCATTGCTGGGACTCAATTGCCAGGTGCACCCCCAGTCCCTGAAAATGCATTAGCCTCTGGAGCGTACGATTCTGCGCTGACCCCGATGGATGAAGACGAACGGCTTCCGGTTAGAGGGAAAAACGGGCGGAAGCAGATCCTCAGCGATGACGAATACCTGACGCCGACCGATGACGAGTGATAGATTCAGGACCGTCCTCTTTTTCTCTGGATATCGTATTCCTTGTGTATGTACTGCTCTCCCTGTATTCTCTAGCATATGTCGAGTCACTGGTCAATGGGACGTTCTTGCTGTGTCGTTTTGCAACTGTAATTGCATTTTATCATTTTACGGGATCATTTCCTGCCCCACCAACCTCCAAGCAAGGTACTCAAACCGCCGCGAGGGAGTGCGGACGGCTCCGGTGTTGCAGGTCGCTCGATTTCCTCGAGCTTGGCCTTGGGCATTGCTTTCTGCGGCACCGGCGCTGAAATCTTGGGTTGCGCTTGTGGGACGACCTTCACCTCAACAGGCCTCTTTCCCGCACGCTCCTGCAACCGGGCCATATCAAGCTGCACATAATTCAGCGCGATATCGAAGAATAACGGCTTCTTGTAGGTCTTGTTGTCTGCGCCGACTTGGCCGCCGTTGTACGCGAACCAGTCTGTCTTGAAGCCGAGACCATCGGTAGCCACCTCCTCTTCTAGATCATCGACGTCAGAGGTGGTAAGTGGGTAGAAGGAAGAAGTGCCCGCGGAAATGAGGTCACTGTCTGCGATGAGGGAGAGGACGGAACGGGCCTCTCGCAGCTGGATGGTGGCGTGCTGCGTGAGCGTTAGGGCCTCTGCATATCTCTTGAGCGGGGAATAACAGCGCGCTGCATAGCGGCACCTGCAGGGCGAACAGGTAAGTCCTAGATGGGGCGTGGACGATAGATGAAGCTAACCTGCGAGCTTTCGTGAACAATAATCTTGCGTCAGCAGCTGAGGCGAGGTCGGGGCTTTCGTCGACAACAGTGAGTGTGCGCATCTGCGTCAGACTCTGTATTACGCTATCCAATAGCTTGACGACCGCGGGGAAAAGTCGCGCATCCACCTGCTCCTTCCCAGGCTTGGAAGGACTGGCGCTGCTCTTCTTGGCCGGATTCGCGTGGTGCGAGGCTTGCGACTGGTGCAAGAGGGTCGAAATCAAGAGTAGGTCTCGCTGAATCCGGCGAGAAAGTAATTGAAAGACGATATATGCATGCATAAACTGGATGTCGCGCGTTCCAGCCGCCAAGATTCCAGCATTTGCACCACTCAACTGGAATATCTGTCAGATATAGAGGACACAAACACCGTTGACCATACCTGTTGAACCTCAACCAGTCTACGGGCTACTTCCTCTGCATCGCTCAGGGCTAGGAGAACGGCATCGTATGCCGCAACTCCTCGCTTCGACCGCGTGCCCTTGCCGACCTTGCCTTTCTTCTTACTACGTTCTGCAGGGACTTGCTCGGCCGCTTTTTCCTCTGACTTCTCAGCCTCTGTCAGCCTCCGTTCCGCTTCTTGCACCTTTAGCAACACGTCCACGAGCTCCGGGTTGCGCACGGGTACAGGTTCACTCTCCCACATCAACGTGCCTAACTTCTTGCGCTCTTGTTCCGCACCTCCCTCACCTTTACCGAGACTGGCGACGAGCGCGTCGCAGTCTTCGACAATCGTGTTCCTGTGAGCGGGTGCGAGCTCCGCGACGATCGCATCGATGTCGTACGCCTTCTCGCGCCGGAGTTCATGTGCACAGTGCCTGATCTCCGGGCCAATCTCGTCCGCGAACGCAACGGCTAGCGCCTGGTCCCGGCTCGTCGCCGCCTTGGAGGCGAGCTCATCCAGAAGGTTGCGCGCGACGCTGAGCTGCGGCAGAGCGTCGTCGAAGTCGAAGCGGTGACGCAGGAAGCGGCCGTTCAGGATGAGTGTGTAGACAGTCGCCTGGACGAGGTCTTCTGCGGAGAGCCGCGACGCAGCATACAGCGCCTCACAATGGGAAAGCAGCTGGGTGGACCAGTTCATGGCGCGGCGGAGGCGACTGGTTGCATGGCGGTGGTGATTCGGCGTGCTTCCTGGAGTCTTGGTGGAGGCAGCCTTAGTTGCAGCTTGTACGGACTCCATCTCCAGCTCTTGAGAGTAGACCCATGCGCGCTCTGCCTCGAAGAGCAGCAATTGCAAGCTTCTCATACGTCAGCATATAAAGATGCAGTTTAATGATATTACTGACTGTCCCTCTTTGAGAGTCTCCAGTTTCAGCGGAGGCAGTTTCTTGAACTCGCGTCCTCTCCCATGGGTTATCTTCAGTGATGACCGTAGGCGATGGGTCCTGTTAGCACAGTGCTTCCTGTAAGAAAGTTTAGCTGAAAATGACATCCTGAGAGTGGAGAAATCATACCTGTAGCGTTCATAGTCGTTGTACCTCAGTCCGTACGCGTTCCGTTGCTCATTTGCAAGTAAAAGTGCTGTTTTCCCGTATATTTCTCGGTCTGTACTTCATCTGGAACTCTAACATACCTTGAAAGCTGATCTTTCCATCCATGAACGACTAAGCAAGAATTGTAGAAACTTATGGAAGGTTTACGAATGCACGAGATGGTAGTAGAAGGTATTGGCAAGATTGAAGATTCAGGCTGTCGTGTCGCGTCCGATCCGTGATGAGTGAGTGCACGGAGTGCAGACATACAAGAACCTCTTCCTCGTCTCCAGATTCCTGCCTCCTTCTTAGACTCTAAAATATATGGTAATGGCGACGGAGACTCTCGAACCAACATTGCAGAATGTCTTGGACCAGAGATCTCTGAAATGGATCTTTTGCGGCATGTCTCATCGCTGTTACATTTTTGTGCCATGCTCATGCGTTTACACCACGACCAGGTGGGAAGGGCGGTGTCGGTGAGTACAGTATTTTAGCCGTGTTGGAGGTGTCTGAATGTTGCTATATCTCCACAGGAAAGACTACGACATCGTGCTCTCTGGCAATCCAGCTCGCAACATGTCGCGAGTCTGTGCTGCTGATCGTGCGTCCTGTATTTTATCGTGCTGTGACCAACTGTTGAATTCTCGCGCGGTCGGCCAACATACATCCAGAGTACCGATCCTGCGCATAATCTTTCTGATGCTTTTGGCCAGAAGTTCTCGAAGGAGGCGACCAAGGTCAATGGCTTCGATAACCTCTATGCCATGGAGATCGACCCTACAAGTTCGATTCAGGAGATGGTCGAGCAGTGTATGTTCCTCTCGGAGTCGCGTTCTTCGGCTATCTGACGCGTCAGTGTAGCGGATTCGAACGGCATGATGGGGAGCATGATGCAGGACCTTGCGTTCGCGATTCCCGGAGTGGACGAGGCAATGAGCTTCGCCGAGATCATGAAGTACGTTGATTACCCCTCTGCGCAATTTTGCCCCTCAATGCCGTCGCGCTGTATCACTACAGACATGTGAAGTCGATGGAGTACTCTGTGATTGTATTCGACACGGCACCAACAGGACATACCCTCCGCTTCCTGTCTTTTCCCACTGTACTAGAGAAGGCCTTGGGCAAGTTGAGCGCGCTCAGTGGACGCATCGGGCCCATGATCAACCAGGCGGGTCCATTTTGAGAATTACTTGCACCAGCGCGGTGATATTGACCCAGCAAACATAAATGCAGATGACGAGCTTGATGGGCGGTCAAGCGGATGCCCCAGAAGAGATGTTCGCAAAGCTTGAATCCATGCGTGCCATTATCACAGAAGTGAATACACAATTCAAGGATCCTGTAGGTTCTTTTCGTAAACATCTGGCCAGAGTAGAGCTCACTTCTGCACACAGGAGAAGACCACGTTCGTCTGTGTATGCATCTCCGAGTTCCTCTCGCTATACGAGACGGAGCGCCTCGTGCAGGAGTTGACGGCGTATGAGATTGACACGCACAACATAGTGGTCAATCAGCTTCTCTTCCCCAAGCAGAGTAAGACGTCCTACTGCTTGTAGTCTCCTACGTCCTGACCCCAATTCATCTAGGCTCGAACTGCGAACACTGCCGCGTACGGCATGCCATGCAGCAGAAGTACCTCGGCGAGGCGCACGAGCTCTACGACGAGTTCTTCCACATCGTGCTGCTGCCGCTGCTCACAGAGGAGGTGCGCGGCCCGCTGAAGCTGCAAGAATTCAGCAAGATGCTCGTGACGCCGTACTCTCCGGAGCCTTAGCCGCTGCGTTACTGGAGACTTAGTTGGGGAAACACTGGTCTACTTCTGTTGTTCATGTCATGCTATTGAGACTTTCTTCATGTCATCACGTGTAAGGGTGACTGTTCTGTCAACGAGAATTTCTGACCGGTATGCTCCGTCGAGTTGGTCGATCCTCGGACTTACAGTTATCGTTCACCGTTCGACGTCACATCGAGGGTCCAATCTGCAGGGCGTTCGCGGATCTGAGCGACGACCAAGGGTTTACCCTTACGATCGCGCGGGCAGCATTACACTTGCACGATGATTCACTTCGCCGTACCTGAGTTTCTAGACCAACGAGCATGACGTAAGATGATGCGCTCCGTCTGCAGCATTTTCCGTGGCACTACGCCGCAAACACGGCCTGAAACCTGAACATGCGTGTGAATCGAAAAGAGGGCGTCATATTGTTAGTAGTATAACATACAGTACACGAGGGCGTTATAAAGCAACGATGCGACCATATCACGGGTACGACGGGACACGATATGCGAGTGCGAGTAGCAACGAACGGATCGATGATACAAGAAGGAACGAGGAGATACATAGACGGGCGGGCCACTAACAGACGGTTGCAAACGCACATCAGACGACAGCGCACCGACAAACGACCACGGCAGAGACAGATACTACATACAACATCATACCAGACCGAGCGCAGTGGTCACCGGCGGGGCGGATGGGCGCGATACGTATACGAGTATTGTAGCTACGCGCCGAGCGTCCTCGTCCGGTTTCCACCCAACACCGACACCAATTACCGACCCCAACATGGAGATTGATGCCGACAAACTCCCCATCTATGCAAATGCACGCCGGCCTCCTATGGCCAGTTCAAAATTATATCGATACAGAGTTCCGCCGGTTGGGCGAGGTGCCACTGGTGGCTGGCGCTAGCAGGCAGGTGTCAGAATAACCGGAATCTATTGCTGCATTTGCTGCTGCTGGCGCTTGGCAGCAAGGGCCTCGATAATGCAGTGTACGCCCTGCGGCTCGAGCACGACCTTGGTGCCGTCGCACCGTGCCTTCTTCGTAAACTCGCTACATAGTTGGTTGATATCAAGATCCTACCGGAACGGATATTATAAATGAGCTGTCATTCTGAATAAGCAAGCGACGCGACAGACCTTAAATTGGGGATTCGAGGTGATACTCCGCCACGCAGCGAGCACCTCGACGTTATTCTCGCTCTCTTCCGTAGTCGGGAAACTCGAGCCTTTGCACATAATCATCTGGCCATTGCCCTCCTCGCTATTCGCTTTACGGAGGAATGGCGCCACAGGCATCTCGCAGGCAAACTGCGAGTCGCCCTGGTCCGAGATGAACTTCTGGAGATCCTCTTTCGTGCGCGGACAATTTCCGTCATGGTCTGCTGTCGGTGACGTCGGGTTCCCAGGCGTCGACAAGGACGTCGACTTTATCGAGCCGTCGGACGACGACGGTGACGATGACGACGTGGAACGCGCAGCGTGCGAAACGGGAGATAACGAACTTGGCGGACTTGCCAGAAGCGCATTAAAGTCGACGCCGTTCTGATTAGTCCCGATATAGTTCCCACCAAACAACTGGTCCAGGCCGTTCGGGTCTGGCGGTGTCCAGTGGTCGAACGAAGACATACTGCTGAAATGATTCGAGCCACCGTTGCCGTTGCTGTTACCGTTACCGATCATCCGCTGAGGCGAGTCGTACGGAGAAGGCTCTGCGAACGACATGTACATGGGGTTCGCTGCAATCGTCTTGTACGGGACGGGCTGCCCAAAGGCGTAGTCCACGTTCATCGCGCCGTCCGTGGTTGTAGGCTCGTCGTTCATGTTCAACATGTTCGGGTCGAATGAGATTAACGACCCGAAATTGAACGGAGGCTGAGGAGGGTGTAGAGGAGGGGACGCCACCTTGCTCGGGCCCGCACCGGGGGTCGAGAAGTTGAATGAAGTTGGACCGTTGCTGAAAGACTGAGAATTACTGGCACTAGTATCCCGTGGCACCTGGAACGTGAACGCAGCCTGCTTCAAGGCCATATTCTCGTTCTGTAACCGTGACAGCAGGTCACGCAGGTTCTCGTTCTCGGACTCTGTTACCTGGTTCTTGGCTTCCAGTGCAGCGACCTTGTCTTCCAACTGAATAATAGATTGTCAAACACCAGAGAAGAACGGCGTCACGGCGAAACTCACATCTTTAACATGCTTCTCTTTGCGTTCGCGGAACGCACGCTGTGCGGCACGGTTCTGCTCCTTACGCTTGAGAAGTCGGGTCTCATCCTACATCGATCACAACGATATGTTACAAGGCACAGGCCCTCGATCCAGAGAAGACAAACCTGATTTGGGTTGCCCGTCGATTTGCGGCGGGAACTAGAGATGCCCTTTTTGCTGGTGTTGCTGGAAGTAGACAGATCTGCGGTAGGTGACGTTAGGCCACAAGGCCCGTCCGCAGTGTGCGATGACGTACTGTTAGTGTGCTGGCTCTTATGTGTGGGCTCGTCAACCATGCTGTCGTTGCTCGCCTTGCGCTTCAGGCCGGCATCGTCGAGCTCGCCGGTCGGGGACGTCGAATGGGTGTATACCCCTGATTGCCGGCGCGACGGGCTGCTATCATTCGGGAGGCTCGGCGGGCTGGGGCTGCTATCGCTCGAGGTCGGAGTGGAGTTGGACGGGAAGCGGGTGAGATTCTGGGGGTCGATAACCTCAGGCACAGAGACAGGTATGGGCGCCGTCGGGTCAAAATGCTGCACGGGGTTCGAGATGGTTGTGGGGAACTGTTTCTCGAGAAAAGCGAGGAAGTCATCATCAGGGAGTGAGGAGAAGCTATCTGGTTGTTGCGAGATGTCCCAGAAGGACTGGATGCCGCCGAATGAATCCATGGGATGAATCTCTCGTTGGAATGGAGACTGTGCGGTGATAGATCAAGCTAGCCGTATGGCGGACACGCACTCAGACAGAGGCGAGAGCGAGAAGGTCAGTTAGAAAGACAGAAAGATGCGAGCAGGTCCGGGGACGACGAGGAGGAGGAAGATGAAGGACGGTGGAGAGAGGGTCTCGGACGGCGACGGTGGGATGGTCGAGAGCAAGTGAAGCCGACGGAAAATGCCGATCTTGCTTGCGTCCGGCGGCCGCTGGCTTGGATCTCGCTGACCAAGCACCCTTCCCGACACTTCCACATTCTTTCCTCCTCTTTTTGTCCTTTTCTTCCTCTCATTCCGGCCCTCTTTCCGCACCGCTCGCCACCTCTCTCACACCTGTATTCTCTTCTTACTTCTCATGTTTTTGCCCATTCATTGCAGAGGTTATCTGACACGTGCATGCGCAAGCGCGTCGGGCGGTGAGCAATGCACACCGACCGCACCGGAGAGGAGCGCCCTCGGGCGGCATATGTGCTACGCCCCTGCGCATTGTACGCTGCGTTGGGGCCGAATATCGCCGACAACGCTTCCCGAGTCTATTAGCCCAATCACTGTGATCAAGAAACGGAACATCTGTCGGTAGGCTTGCGCGTCCTTTGTCTCGCTTGCCGCGCGAGTTCGGCTGTTATAAGCTCACGATGGTGAGCACATGCCGATGTTCGTCCTCTTTCGAATTTGTATTTTTACAAGTCCAGAATGCACGTAGACGAGTGCAATGATACCGACGCGTGCGTGGCACCCCGCGGGCTTATACGGGAGCAAGGAACGCTAGGGGTAAGTTAGCGGAAGCAACGTTTCACATGGTGTAATAGGCACATGGGAAGCGCGCCATCCGGCAAGGGGCCGCGTCATCTGCGTCTGCAGCTGCAGGCTCCGAATCGAGTCATATACAGTCGCAGCCGCCGTTGCAGATCGCGCAGCCTCGCAAATTAGGTACAGCCGTAGCGCCGGGAGCAGCAGAGCCCGCTCGAGTGCGAAAGCCTCTCCTCCCAGTGCCACCAGCATCGTATTTAGGAGCTCCGGGCAGCGGAACCTGGCCCTTGGCCAGAGGAGCACCTACGTATGACGCAAGACCTTGTAGATTCCGGCGGTTCGGTGTCCTACACAGACGTATCATCGCGTCCAGATCAGGTCTGTGTGCCTCTGGCCTTTGTCCCGGAAAGCTGCTTTTCGATTTAGAATGAGTGCAACGTGGAGCAAAATCTCTTGCATAAATTCATACGCATAGCGACAAGAACGTGATCGCTTTGTCATGGACTGGAAGTCGGGGGACTTTGATGTTATCAGGAGGAACTTTGATGATTGACCGCGACTCATCGATGAACAGAAGTCGATTGCAGATGCTTGCAGAGATATTCCCCGACACAAGCAAGCTCGATAGCTGTGGCAGAATTTTAGAATGCGCGTGCACCTACGCATGCAACGACACCCAATTGAGGTCTTTTCACAGCCCGCACTCGTCGGAACTACTGGCACTGGATGAAGTCGAATATTTGTGCGACGCGATCTAGATTAGAAAAATACGAAACGCTGGTCCTCGCAGAGTCCGATCCCCACTTCTTACCAAATTGCAAAATGTCAGTCTGCATGGCCTTCCCTGTCCATGCGGGGATCCGGTCTGTCGTCAACATGTCCCCGCAAAATGATATCCCGACAAAAATCGGATCACTGAGCGGCGCGCTCAGAGCACGTGCTCTGCTTCTGTCTGACAAATACTGAGAGCGAAAACATTTCTGTGAAAACATCCACCGAGCATCCCCGCTCATAACAAACGTTCTTCAAATTGCAGAGCGCCTCGGGAGGCACACCCAATCCCGTTCCGCTCGGGCCCGGTTTGTGCTAGTCTGAATATGTCTCACTCACCGGTGGGTTTGTGGTATCCTATATGGCTTGCCGTCTCCCTACGGCTGAGATCCGAGTCGATGCGCCCCCATGCTAACTTGCTAGGTGTTGACAGCGCGGAGTTGCATGCGGACATTGCGCCTCCCGAGCCCTTCCGAATCCACAGCGGACGCTCGGTCACGAGGATCCTTACAGGAAGAGTCTAGTAGAGCGCGGTGAGCGTGTTGCTGATGATTAATGTGTCGGCGGGTACCGTGATTGCTCCTAGTGCAGGTGAGCTGCAGATAGCGGTGACTCTGGGTGCATTGCCAGGCACAGTGCGAGCTGCATCCTGCGGACATGACAAAAAATGTTTTTGAGCACTCTGCTCTTGTTTGCGACAATTATCGGAGTGGAAGGCGCTACTTACCATCTACATCAGGTCTTCATTTTTTGAGCGGCCTGCGACAAGCAGAACCAAACGACTCTCCAGGCTTGGGGTGCCGCAGTGGTGGACATAGCTCGCAGTGCAGTAGCGCTGTTCTTCAACGGTGCGTTCGCCAAACAAAAATATCGGTAGATGGCTCTGTCTGCGATGACAATTCACTTTGAACAGTACTTCACGAGTTGGCAATCAGTGCTTCGTCTCAGCAGCTAGTCCATGATGTACGACACTTCTTTACAAATCGTTCTCGCGCTGCAATTCATTATATGTGAGCCGTCGCACTCATTAAGACGAAGTCAGGACTCACCCTTAGCAGGATATTCTTCGGTACGACCCAAAGGCAAGGTTGCAGCGGATTTGAGGCACTGCCCAGTGGTCGTCGCAGGCTCGCGGAAAATCAACCAAGTTTATTTCCGCGTATTCTTCCTCTGACACGCGACGTCGCACAGACAATGCTTTACTTTCTGTCTCTGTCAGAGATCCGTGGAATTGTTCACTGTGATTTTCGGAGCGCGAAAACCATGCGACTTGACTGAGAGCGGTGATATCCTGTGGAGCATTTTCGTCCGAGTGTGTCGTAGATCAATCCATGACCTCGACCCAGAATTCTCGCTCGGTCTGACCACCTTATATTTTACTTGTAAACATACGCGCAGTGAACACATCGTCAGTGAGTGCTTCTGTGATTAGGAATACAACTCACCAGGCCCATCTTGCCTTCCAGACCCTGGAACGAGCCTCTAGTTCGACTGAAAACGTCCAGCGCAATGAAATGAACACTGGACAGATGGAGCTTCGAAGGCCGGGAGCCTGGGTGAACCCGAAAGCTCCCCCACACCATCGCCCCGCAGTTTCATGGTCTCAAAATTTTCCTCACTGGATCGGTTGTCAGCCAATAGCGACGCATGCAATTGTGAGCGGAAGGCAGTGGAGCTTTTGGAATTCTCAAAGAGCACATCTCTCCTCCCCATGAGAACAAGACAACCCTCCGTCGCAACGCGAGCTCGTCAAATTCGAACCACTACCGAAAACAAAGACGAAGGCACTCTCGGAGGACGCGCACACGACAACGACGTGCCACCAAAGACGCATCGCCTTCACAACGACATCCCCACTCCACCATCACAAAACAGTATCCCGGCGTCCCGCCCCCAACAAAGAAAACCTGAGGCTCAGCACCCCGCGTTTCGCGGGGTATTGCCAACGATGGCACATCACTTTAGTGCCGCCTCTGGCGGAGCTCATGCGCGCTGTGGATCAGATCCATCCTGAGTTTCATCGCATCGGTGACCCTCGGTGACGGCAGCGTAAGCGTTGTCTACAAAAACAGAGCGCGGGATTCGTTGTGATTACCCACGACGAAGGCAATGGACGACGAGCTGTTGTCAATATCAAACGAGCCTATCTGGGTCTGGGACGTGAAACGACGCCTCGCCTGCGTCAGAAAGTTGGTTTGCGTCAGAAATGCAGTTATCGCAGAACACGCGGCAATACCATATGAGGGCTCGCAAGACACGGCCGCCGATACCTCCCATTCCTGAAAAAACCAGCATCTCGCGGCCAACAATCCACCATCATTGACTCACAGCAACATGAGGCAAGTTTCTGTCCATCTCCGGAAACCGGAATATAGCAAAGTCTCCGTCAGTGGACTGGATTAAGAGCGTCAATCAGCGCATGGGACACATAGCCGACAATGGGCGCACACGGACCCACAATGGATAGATCGCTCGATAACAAAGGGCACGTTCTGCGGGCGAAACCACTACGGAGCGCATCAGCAGGGTGACCGGATATACGCTGCATTCGCGCGCGGATCGCCTTCACATGCCCACTCCACCATCACAAAACAGCATCCCGGTGTCCCACCTCTGACCACCCCGACACGCACAGCCTGAGGCTCTGCACGCGTACTCCGCGGAACGTGGGGTGTTACTAACGACGGCACATCACTTTAGTGCCGCCTCGAGCTGAGCTCAAGCCCGCGGTGGACCAGATCCATCCTAAGTTTCACCGCATCGGTGATCCAGCGATGCTGAGGACCCGCGCGCCCACCCGAGTCCGCGCCCGATCTGAATCGCCCGCGGACGAGGCGACAAGGCGCCGCGGCGGTGACCACACGTATATCTTGGATAGCGTGGTCTTATACGGCAGTCGCTGTTGTTTCGAGGAGTGGACCGGCACGCACCTGATCATACTTTTAGCAAGTAGAACAGACTGGCTGGACCATGATCGGCGTGCACTCCTTGGGACGGGTGGCGGGATCCCAGGGGCTACGCGAAGAAGCTTGAATATTGAGGATGGTATCGCAAGGTCGCCGAAATGGCAAGTACTTGATGGCGTATCGCAAGGCAGGGTGACAAAAACTAAGGAGGGTGAAGAGAAATTGATAGTGTGTGTGCTGATTATAGTATGCGTATACACATAGAAGAAGGTGATACATGAATAGATGGCGTCCAGGATACGACAAAGGCATGTGATGCGGGAGCGTGAGGATGAGGATAAATACGCTTGATGCAGGGGTAGGAGGGGAAAGGTACGAAGTTAGCGAGACAAGGTGGACCGAGAGAGATGAGGTAAACGAGAGGAAGATGCATCTGGGGAATATATCGCGCAAAACAGACTAAATTGAAAACCGAAGAAATTAGAGAGACTCCGAATGTCACTAAAATTGGATAAGTATGAAACGATCCAGACAGCCAGCACGACACCGGAAGACTCACATAGTACTCTATCTCAAGCTGCGTGGATAGAGAAAACCAGTTAGACAAACTTCAGATGGTAGTAAGGACGAGGAAGGGTACGCACGAACAAAAACGCGACCTTGCGCGGCCAGCGTATATGGAGGCCGACGGGGTTGTACAACCGCGTATTGAGATCCTGAATTAAACTCTGCAGTCGTTGCATTTCCTGCAAAGAGGCAGTTGCACATCAGCAATAGTCCACCAGCACGAGACAGTATGAGTGATACGGCTAGAAAGCCCCACAGCGGGGGCAGACGTATGCGACTGGAGCGCGATAAATCACTCGGCAAGTCTGGAAGAACAAATACAAGATAGTAAAGGCGCGAGTAAAAGGGCAGACATCAATACAGAGAGAGCCACGTGGGCAATGGCACACCAAACCAGCAAGAGAGTAAGCAAATAGAACACGGCACAAAGATGGTCGCATCACAAAAATACACCATAGACGCACCTTGTCATAATGGGACATGAAAACAAGCCTGGATAGCTGTAGCGAGAAAAAAGCCAACGCGTTGTCGATGGCAGCGTGCCGCAGGCTGTGAGCCTCGATCAGCCGCTCGTTAATCGCGTTGACTGTCTCAAGGAACTGTGTTGGGGTTAACTACGGAGGAATGGTCAGATGTTATTCCGCGCATATATACAGACAAATGTAAACGACTGAGATTGGACGAGATGCAAAGACAACTTATTGGAGAGAAACCTGGGTATGAAGTGCAAAACAATTGCAACAGGGAACACGGAACCGGAACTTCTGAAAAGACAGAGAGGCACACGCACCCTGCCCTCTAATTCCAGCGGATACGTTGGTGCGAATTGGATGAGCTCGCCACCGGTGTAGTCACGCTCGATGCGGACGACCTCTCGCGGGTGGTGCATACCTATCTGACCCATGGGTGGAGTGCCGTACGCTGCTTCTGGTGGCGGTGGCCCAAAATAATACGAGGAGAAGGGGACCACGGGGCGACTGCGACTGTACCACAAGTCAGCTCCCAGGCAGAATGAACGGCGAGCGCTCCGCGAGAAGCACGTAATGAAATGGGACGCACATCGGCTTGCCAGTGAAGTCGTGCACCACGCGCGTGTTCGCAGACGAGAATCCGTCGCGCTGCGCGCCGGACGAGGGCGGGTTGATGTGCTCCCACGGTGGAGGAGACGGTGGGTGTGTATTGAACGCGAGCGGGTGTTCAGGAGCATCCCCAGCTGTGTCTGCGACGTCCTCTGGCACGGCGGGCGAGCCGAACGCAGCGTTCAGTGCTGCGCTGACGGAGGGCACGTCTTTTGACTCGGTGTCCTTCGACGAGTCTGAGGGGCTTTCGTCGCGGTGGCTATCCCACGAACTGTACGAGACCGCTATGCCATCCTCGGTCGGCGAGACGGGCTCGTCGTGTATGCGAAGTGCTGTGTCTGCCCCTGCTCTCCCCGCGTCTGCCCCTGCTCCCTGAGACCGGTCTGGTATATGCGCCTGCTCTGGAAAGGTTCCCTTGAGGCCATCCACCTGCATGATCCCCGTCATTGGTTCGGTGCGTATGTCAGCGCCCGAGTGTGGTTGTCCTTGGGATAGTGGTCGTGATCGGGCAGCGAGTGAACTTTCTGCCAGGTCAGCTTCGCGGGCGGCTGCGGTGTTCGAGGTCGACGGCGAAGGTGAGTGTGTTGGATGCATGTGAGGACTAGGTCAAGATATGAAGTGGTCGGGGCGAGGTGGGGGTGCGAAGAGGGCGCGTCGGACGACGGGAAGGCTCAGAGCATGCACGCATCAGCACGATTGCCCTGCGGAGTTGTGGTGAACAATTTGTTTGGCGCTGCGCGAACACTTTCATCTCTTTCTCTCCCACCATGCACATCCATCGCTGACAGTTATTATAATGGTCTCATATCGATTGGACATCATCATTTCCGACAGCTGCGGTGGTGACAAGGAATTATCTCGTGGCCGTGTGGAGTACCAACTTAAGTTCGCTGGGAACGCGACTTCATGTATGTATTGCGCCGCAGCATTTGACTCGCAACTGATCTACGACCATTTCCCAGGTGGCAGTGCATTGGGATGTAGTCAATGTCCAAATCCCGTTGAGATTGGCTAGGTATTGACATCGTTCGTTTCTAAATACAGTCAGGGTCGAATTTAAACATAGCCTGGGTGTTTTGGGAATACGACCACTAGGCGAGTCCCTTTCACATATTCTCCAGCATCTTAGGGTTCTCAAAGCATCCAAGTCGTCGTCGTCGTCGAACGCCTTACCATGGAATCAAACAGTACGTCTCCCTGGCACTAGTCTCCCGAAGGCAGATGGCAGATACTCTGCTTCAACCTCGTACCTCGGATATCCGTGTCCGACTGGCGCCAGATGTGAGACCAGAATACGATGCTGCACTGACTGACTGAATCCTGACCCCTTCCCGCGCCACCAAGCCACGATGACATGAGATCCGGGGACGCGCTCCGTCACTACTTCACTCAGCTTCCGCTCAGGGGACGAAAAGCGGATCGACAAGCATCAACCCTAGCAATCGCGATCCCGACCGCCGCAGCAGCCCGGCCCCAACCCGAATCCACTGAGGTCACAGGTCGCGGCCGACGGATGCACTTGCCCATCTCGGACAACGCAGAGCCCCGCGGAGGAACAACCGCACCTCAGCATCGGGCTACGACGTAGCCTAAATCTGAATCCGGAGGCGTTCAAGCGCGGCCCTAGCCCCTCTGCGGGAAGTCACTTCATCGGGTGACGCTAACTTGCTACGGGATACTAGTGAGATCGGTTTGCTCCTACCAGGATCGTCTGCGGAAACAAACGTGCGGATTGCTCATCGGGATGGCGCGGGAAGGCGTGGCCAGAGGTTGAGTACTGAGTGGGTAAGACCGATCTGTACGTGCTCACAGCCGTGTTTCCGAAACACGGTATGCAAGCTCGTCATTCACATCATCCAGTGCGCAGTGTACGGTGAGCATAATTTGCCTATATTCAACATGTTACTTTTGTGTAGTAAGACATATATATGCATGCACATGCAGACCACACCTATAGCATACTAATTACACAATACACAACGATGCCAACGAGCAGCCGGAGTCAGTCAGATAGAGCGAGAATGCTATAAAACAAGAGAAGAATGCTACAGCGGGGAACCCAGGTATGATGTCGCAATGTATATGTGGGCGTGTGGACGAGCAGGCGTGCAAGATCATAATCGTAGCGGAAAGCGAGCAAGAATAGACAGCAGCGGGACGAAGATGACAGCAAGAGAGGGTACCGGCGGACGGGGCAGGAATCATGGTACGGGCCCCACACGCCCATTGCTCGACGCCGGCGACGGAGTGGCCTTCGTTGAGGGCGACCCGCCAGCAGACGCAGGCGCGGACGTGCCGTGCGGCACGATGTCACGCTTCGCACCCCGTGGCGGTGATGCTGAGCGCGAGTGCATGCGCTCGTCCCCATCCGCGTCCCTGTCCCGCTGGGGGCTGACCACTGGCGGCGCCGGCGGGTGTGCGAGCGGTGGCAGGGTCATCGGTGGAGCGTGCGAGAGACCCGCACCGATCGGACGCGGGTGCGGTGGGAGCATCATAGGGAGCGACGGTGGAAGGGACGGCGAGGGCGGGTACGAGGGGCGGTCGAGCGTCTGTCGCGTCTCCGGCGAGTGCGACGACGGCTGTTGATGGAACGGGATCGGCGAGGGGCGCATCGAGGGCGTCGGCGTCGGGCGTCCGCCAGAGTTGCCGTTCGAGTTGGACGAGATGGAGTGCGAAGTCGGCCGCCCGCTAATGCTGCCCACGCGTGAACGTTTGTCTGCGTGCTCGTCGGTTGGCGCAGGACTGAGGGGACGCTTGGTGCCGACTGGGGGAGAGCGTGAGGAGATCGACGTCCTTGGCGACGCGCCAGGTGCACGACCGGGGCCGAACGCGCGTGGATACTGAGAGAGGCCCATCAGCGCATCCGCTACACCCTCGTCGTAATCCTCGTCCACAACACGTGCCGGAGGGAGGTGCGCAGAGCCTGTGGGTGACGGCTGCACGGATCTGCCCGATCCGGAGCTCGCGGGCTCGGGACTGCCAACGGTCTTGCGGTACTTGAACGACAGCGGGCCCGCGGGGTTGTCCCTCCGCTGCGGCTCCTCCTTAACGCGTTTCGTATTCACGCGACGTTTGCGCTCCTTCTTTGGCGGGGCTTCAGCCGCGGGCGCGGAGGTGGAGCCTGCGGACGATTCGGCGTCCCTCTCCTTCCCGGTGCGCCGTCTACGCTCCTTGGGCTCGGCGGGGCCGACGCTGACAGTCTGCAGGGGAATCCGCGGGCTCTCAGAGGCGTAGTGCCCTGGCGGCGGAAGACCGCGTGCGCGCACATCGGGCGAGGGCACGTACCGCGGGTCCCGCGGGTCGAGCACATCCATCGACTCTCTTTCTCTGTCGCGCTCACGCTCCCTGCCCCTCTCACGCTCGTACTGGTTCGGTGCCTCGCGTGCGTCGAACCGCGGATCGTACCTCCGCATGGGCTCCTGCATATCCATCGGCGGGCGGAGCGGCGAGCGAGGCACGCCCGGGCCCGACGTCGGCGGCTTCTCCCAGAACGGTCTGTACGTGGGATGCACGGCACGCGGAGATACGTCCGGACTGCGCTCGCGCGGGCCTCGGGGGCTAGGACCGCGGGGCGAATGCGGGCGGGACGCGTAGTACGCTGGTGAGGTGTGCACGGGGTACTCGCTCGGGGGGCGTCCACGGCGCTCGCGCTCCCACTCCGCGTGGTCGATAGGGATGGGGACAATGCGACGGTCCCAGGCTGATTCGCGCTCGTCGCGGGAATACGGTAGAGGGGGGGTGCGACGGGAGACGGGACCGGGCGTCTGACCAGGACCGACGACACGCTCGAAGGGTGGGAGGTGCTGTGGAGAGCGTGCGCGAAGGTGTGCGTGTGGCGGAGGGGAGGCGGAGGTTGAAGGCATCCGCAGCGGGCGCGCGTGCTCATGGTGGGGCTGACGCATCCCGTCAACGGGAGACTGCGAAAGCACGGGGTGGTGCAAAAGGAGGCTCTGCCCTGCTGGACCGCGCGGGCCGCTGTCGCGTGAGGACGGGGGGTACGAGGCGGAGTGCTCGCGAGAGTGGTGCGAGATACGATCAACGTCCATGGGCGCAAGCGGCGTGTGAGATGGTACGCGATTGTCATCGAGTACTACGGGCGGGGGCGGGCCGCCGCGGAAGGGACCTGGTGAGGAACGGCTCGAATTCAGCTGGGGCGGCATGGGCAGGGGGAGGTCGCTCGGTGGGCCGCGCGAGTCAGTACGGAAAATGGGGCGTGAGCCTCCAGGTTGTAGCAGCATTGGGAAGGCGCCAGGCGGCATCATCGGATTGGCGTAGGCCGTAGGGTGCACGTCCTGAGGGCCAGGTGCAGCAGGCAGTGTACCACCTGTTGCCTGTGCAGTCTTCAATAACTGGAGGCGCTGCGCAATCGCGGTGTTGCTGGGGTCGAGCTCTGCAGCACGCGCATAAGCATCAATAGCATCCGAGATCTGGTTGTTGCAGCTCTCGTAGAGACTGCCGAGGTCGAACCACACTTCTGAAATGTACGGGTTAATGCGGATGGCCCGCGAGTAGGCGTCCAGCGCATCGCGATACTGGTTAATTTGGAAATAGAGCACGCCAATGGAGCACCAGAACGTGGGATTGCGGCCGTCGCGATACACCGCCTGTTGGTATGCTTCGTACGCCTTGTTGTATTTCTGCCCGGCCATGTACGCGCGTCCCAGGAGGTACCAGCTCTGCGCGTCCGCCGGTTCTACCCACCGGTAAATAAATAAATAAAAATAAAAATGACGTAAAACATACCTGCTTCGAGACTCTTCGTTAAATACTGGATTGCAAGGTCCTGGTTCTGGAAGGAGGAGCCATCCTGATGGTACAACCAGCCTAACTGCTGCAACACCTTGGCATGCCCAGGGTTGTCAACGACGACCCGCTCATATGCGTCGCGTGCCCTCAAGTGCTGTAGACGCGCAGTCGGTGTCAGTTATGCATGGGAACAAGTGCGGAGAGAAGGCACGCACGTCGCGCTGCTGCTCGAAGACGTGGCCGATTTGGAACCAGATATCGGCATGGGCGAGGGGATTCGGCGGATTGCGGAGGATGCGGTCGAAGCAGTCAAGACTCTCAGTGTACTTGCCCTGCTGCTTGTAAATAATGCCGAGCCGGAAGAGAATCTCATTCGCCTTATCAAAGTCTAGGATAGAAACCGAACACCACAGGGTTCGCATTCGCGAGTGAGCAATGGAAGAAAGCGTGTGAGAGGAAGCGCAGACCTTTGTCCATACGAAGCACAGACGCGAAGGCCTCTTCCGCATGATCGAGCGAACCATATCGGTCATAGAGGATGCCAATACCGTACCAAAGTTTCGGATCTTCCTGGACACGCACACAAAGACGTCAAAAGAAGGCATTTGTAAAGACATTAAGCGACCCACTTTGGGATTGGGGAGGAGGTAGAGGGCTTGCTGGTATGCGTTATAGGCCTTCTGCAGATCGTCCTGCATCAGGTAGCAGTGCCCTATAGTGTAAGCGGGTCAGCAGGGGGGAGGCGGAATGAGTCACGTGTGAAACTGACCGAGGGCGCTCCACACTTCGCCGTTGTCTCGTTGCATATCGATGACACGCTGGAAGTACTCGACGGCCTGTGAGATTCCGAATCAGTCACTTCTGTCATTGATCTGCGTGCACATGACGTAAATGCCAAACACAGCCAAATAAAATCGCCGAGCTTATCGGGAACGCGCGCAGGCAACACCAGTCTCCGGAAAATGGACTGGAATTCGCACCTTTGGGTAATTTTCTTTGATCCGCGCGATGCCGGCGACTTGGGTCAGGCCAGGAAGAGACATGGGGTTGTGGCGCAGCGCATTCTCGTACGCGGACAGTGCATGTTCCAGATTACCCATCTGCTCGGCGACCCGACCTGTGATCCGACGGGTAAGTCTTGAGAGACACGCAGGACTAGCGCGGAAAAATAATTCCACGCGCACCAATGAGCAGCCACGTCTGTTCGTTCGCGTGCGCGAGCTTCTGGATGGACGCTGGGACAACAACGCCGTTTGGCGCTACTGCCGACATGACGGGGGACGCGAGAAGCAGTTGTGGGGCCGGGGGTACGTGGCTGGACACAGGTATGCCAACCGGTGTAGCTGGGATCCCGTTCCCGTTGATATGTGGGGGGTTGCCGTGGTGGTGATGCGCGGGTGGAGGAACAGAGTGGGCATGGGCGTGAGGAGCATGGGGGTCATGAAGGCGGACATCACGGTCGGACTGGCGGGGAGTATGCCGGAGAGACATGGCGGGAAGGGTGCTCACTGGGTCGGGGGACGAGCGGGATGTGTCGGACGACGAGGAGGGGGAGAGCAAGGAACAAGGAGAGGAGACGTGAGGCGAAGGGAAAAGGGAAAGACTTCCGAAGGTGGGGGTATATATGGCGCGGCGGACGCGAGATCAGGGCGCAGGAGATGCGAGATCTCACAGATGGATCTCTGTGTAGGCGCACGGAAGGCAGCGCGTGTGTTCCTTTCCCTTTCCGGAATCACGCGCATCCGCCAATGTTCGGCAACCTTCAATCAAATAAACACCGAGATCCAGATCGGGGAGGTATGTCTATCCTGCTTAGGTCATCATCCTCGATGTTCCTCCCCTCTCTTCGGTCCGACTGCGCCAAACAAGCGTCCCCTGGTCTCAGCCACCGACACCTCGCGCTCGCATCCTTCTCGGATATCCTCGCTCGCCCCTCACAGCCTTCGCATCACTCCCCATCTTGTGTCAGTCGATAGCCGCGGACACGGACACGTAGGGGCACGTCTATATCTTAGCGCAAGGGAAACGACAACACCCGACACCCGACAAACTAATTGACAGCCCAGAGGAGGGGATCGACTTTGCAGATTGCCGCCCCCGCCAAGATCACCCTGCACCCATATAATATATCCCAGCCTATCTCCTCCTCGGGCGGCCCCGCGTAGTATCACCTCCAGCGGTCACCGCCTTTCAAATTTCCTATCACGTGCGCGTCTGAACAGAAATGGCCGGCTTCCTTCAGCTTCTTCTCGGATGCAAACCGTGCCAGCGAGACACCTGCCTAGCTGCCTGCCTGCCGCCGATTCCCAGTAATTTCCCCACCCAACAGCCACCACCACCTTCCGCCCGAGGCTCTGATGAATCATGCCATGACACGTCTGACGCCACCATCGCCATCGCCATCGCGGCACCACCTCCCAGGCCCCATCCAGAGTCCCAATCCATTTCGGCAGGGGCGGCCCAGAACCCGCAAGATCCCATCTCCGATCGATGTCCATAGCATGTGCTGCAGCAGCGCGAAGGGGAAGGCGGAAGAACCAAAAACAGGTTCGCCCGTTTGGCATTTTGACGTCGCGCTACCGCTGCGAACGGCGAGGCAAGGCAGAAAAAGGGAACAAGCTGACAACGAAGACAGCTGCCCCTGGCTCTGCTGAGGTCATACAAGCTCTAAACACGCGTCAGAGGCAATCAGGCAGCTGCAAATTCACACTTCCACTTGTGGCTGGGCGGCAGCAGAGCGGGACCGCGGGGAAGCTGTACTGCAGCGACGTTCGGACGACGTAGCGGTGCTAGTGCGCCATTGCCCGGGTGCATGACAAGCGATGAGGCTGGATTTACTACAGCGAAACCGCGCGCAGCCGATCGCACCGCGGTCATAGATTTTAGGAGGAGGTGGTGGTATATTCCGGACAAGGTCCCAATCAGGAACGTCGGATTGGGTCAGCAGCAATCCGACAAAATATTACAGACCACACCTTGGCGCCAAACGAGTGAGGCCTATCATAGAGCGCGCGCTCATCTATCTCGTCTGGATCTCTACCATGACGATCTTTTTCAGATCGCGTGCTTTGGGTTTGGGTTTGCGAAATTGCGACCGGACCAATTTTTCTGATAGGTCTGTGACGGTGCGGGGCTCCGTGACGGCGGTCACGTTAGGTTATTCCGATCACACCCGGCGATTTGAAGCTGTCGTCGCGAAGTCCTGCGGAACCATGGCCGTAACTTCGCCTGCGCGTGCGCTAGCCGCAAAATTGCCGTCAACGTCAATTCATGTCACCGTTCTGTATTCGGAATATATCGTCGTAACTCTCGACATCTGGCGTATTCGTCCAAGTCGAGTATTTGTCTCGATCACGTCCGCCGTACCCGCGTCAGCAGCCACCACCACATTGATGCCTATCCCCAACTCCCGCCGTCGGGAATATCACCCAAATTGTGTGCATGCATGCTTCGGGCATTAAAGTCGCTCGTTCGATTGTCAATGTGGCAGGGACGTGGAGGCTAGCGCTCATAAGGACGGGTTTGCAACCACACCCACGCCTCCGAGAAGCGTGCATGCGTAGGACGTGTGGTCGACTGCAAGGGAGTGGAACGTGGGGCGGAACATTAACGGCAGGATTAAGTGTTTCGTTTGATCGGCAGCGGTAGAGGGGCCTTTAGAGCTTACAAGGCTAGCGCGGGAGGAACGAGAGCCCAGGTTGCCGAGATTCTCCCTGGCGCAGGGCTGGAGAACACTCGAAGCTGCGGAGGACACACGAACTCTATATGAGTGGTTCTCAAACTCTGTCAGCCAGGCTGGGAGCCCCATGTTGGGCAAGCGCTCTGCATGCAGTGGCGACCACACCAATTCAATACCGAGAAGAGAAGAGGAGACGGATATGAGCAGCGGAGTCGAAGCACGCATGCATAGCGTAACGCAATTCCGTGCTCCGGACGTGTCCAGACAAATGCCGAGAAGGTGTTGGCGTAGGTAGAGCGTGCAGATACACGCATGTGGGAGCGTCCTCCACGCTGAGAGCGCTGTGACTGTCAGGTCCTGGCAACATATTCAATAAGACAACGTCTGGGCGGTGCAATTCGCTATATCAGGCTGCTCTGCACCAGACGAACGAGGCCTGAGTCAGGAAGGCCCACGCTTGTGCATATAGCGTGCATATTAGCCGCATATGTTGACAAACGCACCATCAATCGGTGTCGTCTTGTATACGCTCATGCCATCACTAGGATCACCAGCTATCAGGGTGCGAACGCAGATACAATCGCGGACGCTGCGGACTGGGCTATGTTGTGCGGAGAATACAACTTGTTCCGAGGATGGGCGCCGACGTCGTACCAGTGAGTTCATCACCGAAATAAAGTGGTCCGAGCCGACTAAACCGCTCACGTCCTTGTTATCTGGGATGAGCCATCCCAGTACCTGTGCCAAAGTTCATTATAGCTTAGCCGTCTTCTGGCGCTGGAGGTCACTTGTGAACAGGGTATCCTTGGCAGTGCCGGCAGAACTTTGACAGATGGAAAAAATGACCAGGCAGATACTAGTAGATGAAGAGAGTTTGATTCAGACGTGCTGGAGACAAGTACGATACGTAGTGCAGTCATTTTCCAAAGACGTAGCTACGATGCAATAGATGAACTGAATCGAGACGCCAGTCATCCGAGGAATGCCGGCGAGTTGCCGGCGGCAGCCACGTGGCGAAACCACGACGTTCAGCTCACGTGTGACCCGCTGCCCGCCAACTGACAACTTGCTCTCAACAATCGCGACAAGATGACTCGTGAGTATGCGGCTGCCCTTCTTGTCGACTTCAGGCTCGATTCACGAGGAGATCTGCACTCGCGTACGGCCGTGCGATGATATCCAGGGGGTAATCAGCGAGAAACGGACCGTGTAAAGGCACAGAAGAAGGCCACCGCAAACAAAGGCAAGCCGAAGGAAAGCGCTTCGTCGCTGCAACAGCGCCGCGAGAAGTGAGTGCGGCCTGGCATGCGCATTTCTCCGCTGCGCCGTGCTGACTGCATACCCGCACAGGGATGCTGAGATCCTCCGGCTGAAGCAGAAGGTAAGCTTGCGGCACCCTGCAACGTTCATGTCTGATTGGGTTTGTGCCAGAAAAAGGAGGAGGAGAAGGCTGCAACTACTTCTAGTGGTGGCGATGGGGCGAAGAAATAACCCTGGTGACGGGAGGGTTCCCATTCGTGCGATCGTGATCACGGGTAGACAGGTAGTGCGCGGATAGAGGTGAACAGTACTTGGACAGTTGGTGGATGTCATGAGTATCGTCATCGGTGCGAGATCTTGTACAGATTCCTTTCAATGGTTTTCTACATCTACTGGCATTCGAAATGTGATGGAATTCGCCGTGGGCATGGACCTGGCTCTGATTGTGACCGTCCGTAGCGTGGGTGTAGGCTGGTGCGATTCCGTTGGACTCCCGATCATATCTTTCATTACAAAGGGCGATACACCAACCAATTTCAGTGGATGTGGCGGCGGTACGAGAAACTCCTTCTAAAAAAATAGCTATCAGTCAAATCACAGAAGAGAAATCCGATTCGAAGACAAGAACGAAGAAGCCAACTATGAATACGTGCGAATACGGCAGAATGGCTCCCTTCACCGGGTCAGTGGAAGCTCGTCTGCCTCTCACAGCGCGGCCACAGCCTTGCATGCTAGTGTAATACTTTTGGCAGATCTTCGTCCTGCGAAGCATACTTAAGGTGAACTTCTCGATAGGAAATACTCCGAATAGTCAAACTGAACCAGGGTCCCGAGGTAAAATGCTTGTAATGGGTAAAGCGATCCCATCACCCGGATTTCTCACAAAACTAAGTGCACCGTACAGCGGTTGCTTTAGGAGGGTCGTAATGTGTGAATAGATCTAGAGCGGCAGGAGCACATCGCGTTGCCGCTAAAGTCTGCCTATTGCCACTATGGACACCGCTGTCCGGCGTGGCGCAGCAGCATCCTAGATACGCAATCCAGACGAAGCGATCAGGCTGTTCTGTTAACGTCAGTTCGGTCAGTGCACGTCAGGCATATGTTTTTCCGTGATCCCCACAAGGACGCGGAGAGGAGAGCGCACAACCTTCATCAATCAGAGCGGATGGCTTCATCTGGAGACTGCTTGAAATTCATGTCACCCGACCTGGCTGCGCATGCAGCGCTCCCAGTACGGCGTCTTCATCCTGCAATTGTATCAGATTCAGATCAGAAGCTGGACATGCGGCATGTGGACAGACACTAAATGCGCATCTTTGTATCCGCGATTACCAATGGGATGGATCGGCGAGGCGTGCAAACCTTCGTGACATGTCGGTATGTCTGAGGGCTGCCCTTGGAGATGAGCGTATCGGGTTTAGCGTTGGTTCGATATGAGGGGGACAGCAAAATCAATGATCCGTGTAATCTCGCGCCTTCCCAAAACCCTGCTGCGTTTGGCATGAATGTGCTCGTCTCTCTGAGCAGGTGTGTCCGGACACGCGGAAACCTCCCGGAGAAGGTTATTGGTTACCAGACCTGTACAACGATGCATGAGAATTAGACTCATCTTGAGTTGATATGCCGGTGCGGCGTGCATTGATCCTTCATGAACTAGGTATTTGTTGAGTTGTCGAGCATATGATTCAACTGATGATCATGATTCAAATACTGAGCCATGACTGTCATAGACAACTCATTTGCCTTTGCATGAAACTCAAGTTCAGTCGAGGGCGGTCACGATGTCGTCAATTTCAGGCTGGATCATGCACTAGCAGGGAGTTGTGACGTACATTTATTCGTTGCCATTCGTTATCCTTCTCGGAAGACGCCAGAGCTGATCTGTTGATATGATCTCAGCAATCTGTGTCTGAGCCCGACTGATCAGATGGCTGTGGGAGAACGTCCGCGGGGCTATTCATTTCTTGCTTGGAGATCAGCTACAAGTTATCTTGGTGAGATCATGCCTAGAATAACTTTTTCAGGCACTATCGCTTTCCAAGTCTAGATACTTATATGTTGTCAGTTAGTGTGGATCTAGAAACCAACGCGTTTGGTAAATTTGGCCACCACTGTCGACTGGAATGGACACGAGGGCCATCGAAGCGTTCATCTCCGGAGCGTTGGTCAATTGCAGGGCGGGGCCTCATGCAGAATCGGATTCACCGATTGATCGGGCTAAAAATCGACCTCTGCAGGTCAGCACTACACGATGTAAGCGGGGGCTGGCTGATCGGCACTGAGCAGCCCGTGTCCGAGCATTTGAAACAGCTGGCCACCCACCACGACGTGACTTCATACTCCTAGGTCTTGGCGAGCCTATAATGCAATGACCCTCAATATTCAATGTGTGTAGGTTTGACAGACAGGCGATACGCGAAGTCACCTGGTGTGGCCTTATGCCTGCATAGATGTGACAGTATCCTTCTATAGAAAGTGGAGCTCTGGAGGCCGCAGTTCATTCTTCGAAGTGGTGTATTTTGATTGTGCATGCGAGAACGTGTGGCCGGGGCTGTAAGGACTAGCAGATCTCTCCCACGATCACCAGCAAACATACCTCTAAATGCCAGGCTTCTCATGGTGCATAGCTCCGTGGCTTTTACTTCGGGCACGGCGCTGATCCCCCTGTCGGCATGGAATTCGAGATCTTCCGCACCGAGCTAGGCGACATGGGGATGCCTCGCGAGCGATGTCGACCACAAAAGGGGCATCTTCTGCTTGCGCCATACATCGTATGGCGCACGCGTTTCACGACACTCTAATGCGATGCTGGGTTCAACGGAGGGACAATCTGAGCACTCTTGCATGGCCGCACAGCAACGTGCACTGCCATTGAATTGTGGTCGCCGGCCGTAGAATGGACGGCCGTCCGGAGTGCTAGCCACAGGCTGTTGCTCCTTCGTGGCTATCTGTCACGGTCGTAAGAGCTGCCACATCCGGCGCTGTGGACACAATGCAATCAGTGGCGGAAATTAATGGCCAGCATGAAGAAGTGCAACCACAAAGTGGACGACAGTACTGTTCAACAAAATGGGACATACACGTACTGTGAGTAGTTTGATTGATTCTGCACGCATTTTAGCATACACAGCTTCCAGTGTAGACATTCCAAGGATTTGCAAATTTTACCTTGATCCATGCATTTTCCTGGATTAGACCGTGACAGTTCAGTATTTTCTGAAATGCACTCACAATCTGAATTAAAATAAAGACACAAATGAAACTTGAACATCTTAGCGGCGTCAGGACACAACAGTCCATCAATGCTTGCAAGTTGTCGATGTGCTTACTATTGTGAGGTTGATCACTACTACTCACTCGGCTGTTAGGCCATGGGTCACAAGCGCATGAGGGGCTCATGCGGTTGGGGCCATATATTTATACTACACAGTAATTCTAGGAGATTCCAGTATGTTCTCCGACATACCTATGTGCTGACTAATATATGTTTCCTGATTGGGAAACCACCAGCCCTAACACTCCCCCTCAATCTGGAAACACTTTACTGTGCTCCCCCTCAATCCTGGCATCTCTTATGCATCCAATATATTTTTCCTTTTGACCCTGAATACCCCAAATGTTGTGGGAGCCCTATGCTCGTGACAAGAGAGCCAATGCTACCATCTCGCCAGATCCTTCGACCACGACAACAGAGCCGATGCTCCAGTATTCCCACAGATCCTTCCAATTCGGGAACTCTGTCCCTCGTCCGCGACACACGCGTAACGTTCGGCTCGCCATTTGCACACTGTCTTCAGTTGCACCTGGCTCCAAGGGTTCTCTGCACATATGCTAAATGCCAGTATACCCTGCCGCCATGCTTCACCAACTCCGGCAGTGGCGACCCTGCCTAGTTGCGAAGACTTTCGACTTGACCTGCTCGCGGGGTCCTACCCGTATCATGGTACTCCTACGCGCCTACGGCCTCGGCGACCTTTCGCAGTACACTCTGTTACCAGATCGGGCCGTATACAAACTATCCCCCACGGCGTGAATAGTAGGTATGCGCTTGTATTGTGAGGTTGATCACTACTACTCACTCGGCTGTTAGGCCATGGGTCACAAGCGCATGAGGGGCTCATGCGGTTGGGGCCATATATTTATACTACACAGTAATTCTAGGAGATTCCAGTATGTTCTCCGACATACCTATGTGCTGACTAATATATGTTTCCTGATTGGGAAACCACCAGCCCTAACACTTACACTCAGGTATGTGTACGTTGACACGTTGGCACGCGGCCGGTGGCCGATGAACTTGTCCGATCATGTGACCGCGACAGACACGGTCACGGTCAATACGCGCGCGTCTGGTCACTCTGGCGCGCCTCCCGCGCACTAGGTGGCACTGCACGCTATGGTCCAGGGCATGAGTACATTAGGAGGCCTATCGGGATCTGCGATAATGCGATACTCGTGGACGGTGGGCCCATCTGCGCTCGAGATAACTTGTGGTCCGATGGATAGCTCCATGTACAAGGTTCTCTTCTAGGACTGCCCCACTCAACTTCTTCGACATCACACACAGATGGTCGGAAGATATCACAGCCGCAATCTCTCGCATATTATTACATCGTAGAATCAGTCAAATACCCACACAGCCTTGAGAAGAAGACAGAAGGGAACACTCTCGGGCCGTGTTCGACAAATAGGAGCACCATCCAACATGTCAACCTTGCGAACTTCCATCACCACATACCTGATGATTAATATGAATAGCAGAGGCAGAGAACTTTGAGTGAACAAAATTGCACGCAGCGAGCGCCCGGCACTGTTATCGATCGTTCATGATGCGACAACAATATTATTATTAATGGCTTGATATCGAGTCGAGCTCGGGTGGCACTCTCCGGGTTGGTGGCGATCACTGCATGAACAACGGTGAGGGACTTGGCAACAGTGCGTTGAATACTCACCAGGCTGCAAGTGATTCTTGATCGCTGGCCGTTGGTGCTGCGGGTTTTCCGCTTCAGGCCCATGGCGCACGATGAACCTGTCCAGGCTAGCCGGAAAGAAGACTCTGTGGAGAGTGAGATTGGATACAATTCATATCCCTGATTTTGAATATGCTTACCTTCTTCCGTAACTTTGCTTCCCAGGAGTCCGTTGCTTCTCTCGGACCACACTGCTATCAGCACCATAGCTGAATAATGTTGACTGACTATGAAGGTGTGGACGTGCGGTAAGTATTGGTGCGTCCTCGGCAGACCCTGAGCACGGGTCGAACATGCCGCTCATGATACTGATTGCAGCGATTAAAAAAACTTCTGGTAGCACGCTATCAGCAATATTTCATATTCGACAACAAATCTCACCATCTATTGAAAATGCATGGAATCGGATCCACCTACGGCGACCAATATTCGCATCGCTGTCGTGCCACATCACTACGAACTACGTGAAATGCAGTCACGATCTCTCACACTCTGCCTGTAGGATTCACTGAAGGCGCGCATAAACGGGGGGCCGTGTGTGGAGTTCGATAGACATGCACGGATCGGAACCCTCAACTACTTCACGAACCTGCAGGTCCCGTGTCGTAGCGAGCTCGAGGATCACGGAGGTTAGAGCACACGCCAAGGCGTAATGCATATCCCATTGTAAACGTCGACAGGAACATCTCAGATCGCACTGTCTAGCTTGGGCCGCTTTGCCAGCACACTGTCTACTATGCCAAATTCGAGCGCCTCATTCGCTAGCGGATACGTATTTATCAGTATAGGGCTAATCGCTCTGACACAGCAAAGACGCACCCGTCATGAAGTAATCACGCTCTAGTGCTTTTCCTGTTTGTGGACGAAGATTGGGTCAACTATAGGCCTACTATGACAATAGAGGTATTACCGAAACGAGCCATCCCATCCTGTACGTCCTCACCGTCCTTCCCGCAGTGTCGCTGATAGATGCTGGTCAAGAGCTCGCGCACGCGCAGTATCTCCTTGGCGTGGATGGCAATGTCTGATGCCTGACCGGACGCTCCGCCAGACGGTTCTGTGGAGGTTGTCAACATCTCAACTCCAGGACGACCGCAGCGAGAAGTGCGCACGGTGAATCATTATCGTAGCGTGCGGTAGGGCATGCCTCTTACCCTTCTCACCCGCAGCCAATAGGAGAGAGCCCATCGAGCAAGCCTGACCTACGCAGTACGTATGTATGGGCGAGGAAACGTACTACGCTCAGTTCATGTCAATAAACGGACAGAAAAGGAGGCGGATGTCATCAAAATGTACCTGCATCTATATCTGCATGAATCAGCGGCGAAGACTCGCACTGCACGAAGACTGGGGTACATACTGTGTCATAAATGGCCAACCCTGCAGTGACACTGCCGCCTGGAGAATTGATGTACAAGTGGATAGGCTTTGAGGTCTCTTCTGCCTCAAGAAAGAGTAATTGTGCCACAATGAGTGCAGAATCAGTGTCCCGTATCTTCTTTCAGAGTCAGGAGATTAGATATGAGGAAAGTATGGTGAACCGTACCGGTCCATAAAGCATAATGACTCTTTCTCTCAGCAACCTCGAGAAGATGTCATAACTTCTCTCCCCTCTCCCCTGGTAAATGTATGCATGATCCAGGTTAATCTTGAATCCATATTGTGGTAAACTCACGGTTTTCTCAATGACAATCGGCACAAGTGACGAGGACGGCGGAGCAGTCCAATTCGCCGCCAAAGGATGAAACTTACGGGACGATGTGATTATTCTCTGAGAGCCTGGGCGATATGTAGACGCCAGAGACCGTAATATACGACCTGGAGATGCCATTTTGCGCGGGCAAGAGGAAATAAAAGACATCCTCGCCGTTGAGCTCTTCAAGTTGCTTGGCCACGTCCACGTGATCTTCAACCGCGTTTCATCCCGCCACACCCTGGATTCGATTCGCCTTCAAGTTGTCTGCGCTTTCACCAGCTGTGTCCTCCGAACATCGATTTTCTCACTGGCGTGGACTCTTCGGCATACGAATATCTGAAATACCAGGCTTTCACGACATTGCTGACAAAGTTACCTGCATTCGATGGCATCACGTATGAGGATGGGCCGGTCGACGGAGACTCCAATGGATTTCGAGTTTACCAGTCGGCCGAGCAGCAATGTGAGGCCTGTATGGGCAACGGGGGGTGATGATCCAAGTACTCCACGAAAAAGTACGTCGTTCATAAATATCAACAACGCCGTCGGTTTGGAGTAGTTAGTCGAGTGCGAATTCCCGGCCTTTCGTGTGGTGTGTTCTCTAGATCTACTTCTGCTTTGCAGCCTTGTATCATGGTAGAGAATTTCTTTGCTCGAAGCTCATGCATATTCCCTTGTGTGCATGGGTATACGGAGATGCGTGTGTTTCCTCGCGTAGGCTGTTGATCTATTCGAGCACTCGTGATCCTGTTCAGTTTGCTGAATATGTCGTCTGTTCAGGATCTTTGCAAGATACAAATTCACCAACACCATCATTTCCCGCTCCTTCTCATACGCCAGCATTTGCCGCCTTCGGCCAGAATTCTAATATACCATTTCTCTTCCAAGAGCCGCCTCCTCATTCAGCGTATAAGCCGGCATGGGTACCTCCGACAGATTTCTCTCCTCAGAAGGCCTTCCCTCAGCCAGAGTTGAAGGATGTTGACATGTCGGAGTTAAGTCCACTCCAACCGACGGCACCATTAGCAGAGAAGGATAGCGAGGGGGAACGGGCAGTTGCGCTCGGTGCGGTACGTCGAGTGTACAGGTCACGGCAGAGGGCGAGAGAACGGAGCATGCTGAGGAAAGGGAGGAGCAGAGAAGTTCACGAAGACGAGAGCGAGAGCGGGGATGAAAGCGACGATGAAGATAGGCGCATTCCCCCCGCGCAGAACATGTCAAATCATTACACCCTCAACATGTCAGGATCAGCAGCTTCGCGATCAGACTTGCCATATGTCTTGCTTGGATATCTGCAGTTCTTCTTCAACTTGTCGCTCATTCTCGTCTTTCTCTACCTCCTGGTCCAATTTATTCTCACTGTCCAGCGTGATGTTGAGCAACGAATCTCTGAATATTCCATGGGTATGGCAATATTTTTTAGGTTGTACGTCTTCCACGTGCTCACCACCTTCAAATGTAGATGTTGTCCAAGAAATTGGGCAATGTGCGATGCATTACAAGGCAAACCTTTGCGCATCCAATTCGATCCCTGCGATGGCGCACCAGTGTGCAACTTGGGAGACGTGCATGAACCGTGATCCATCCAAGGTGGGTCGCGCGAAGGTCGGTGCAGAGCTCATCGCGGAAGTCGTCAATTCGTTTGTGGAGCCTATCAGCTGGAAGACTCTGGTACGCTTCCTCGATCTATTTGCGTTGGGGACCTCAAGCACGAACTGACGGAAATTCGTTTACGTTCTATGTCTGCAGATTTTTGCACTGACTTCGCTGTCATTCCTTACCGTCTTCATCAACATGCTCCTCTCGCTCTATCGCTCACGCCACCATTTTGGCTCCACAACTTCGAACGCGCCCCAAGCACCTATCATTCCGTCATTTCCCATACCCCCGGCCACGCCATATTCGCATCCCCACAACTATCTGACACCGGCTCCCGAGTGGAACAAATCTTGGTCTGGCAGCGAGACCGCTCAGACGCCGAGCCGAAGGCGCCGACTTGAAAGTGGACTGGCAGCAAAGGTGCAGTAGATGATTGGAACATTGGATATGTCGTGCATCTGTATTTCACATGTTTTCCACGTTACTCACACATGATCGAGGGCGCCTCCAACGAATATAAGCTATTGTGTGTATCTATTTGTTCTTACTATTGGTTACTCTCACTTACTTGCTGTCAGATTATGCAGCATGATGCAGCTTTTTATGGGTATCGGATATCTGTGAATATCAGATGGACCCGCCAAAGTCAATTGAACGAGATTGCGATTCTATGGTACGGTCACACCAATGTCATTGGATTGAGAGCTTCGTTGAAGACCCGGTGGCAACCGGCATTTACGTTGGGAAAGAGACGCTGACATCGATTTGTCAATGGCCGGCCTTATCAAGGATATCCTTGCCACACGCGACTTGTTGTGTTCCTCATCACGAAGCCTTTGCATCTCGGAGCCAATGCTGACACAAGTGATCATGTGAGTACACACCGCCCTTCACCCACCTTGTCACGTTGGGAATTGCACGCTCCGTGCATCATTACATCTTTCCATCTGCTTTGTTTCTAGGTCCGAAGTTTAAGCCTTCGGAAGACTCTGCTTCGGTGTCAAATGGAAGAAATCACTTGCTGCTTGCGAGGAAAAGATGCTCATGAGGTAAGTGTTTTCCAATCCACATGTCCATCGATCCCGGACTCTACCGATCTTTTCACTGCATGCGCTTGAATAGCAATCTGAGATATTTCTTGGCCGGTCAGATAACTACAGACATCGATTCGGTTCCGGTTTGTGACTTTATATGCCAGCGTATGACAGCGCACCGCCTTGTCTTTCTTAGGGGGCACACTTTTGTCGTCCTTCACAGCGCTCACGTTCGTTACACAACACGTCAGTGATTCGTCTTGGCTATCTCGGAATGATCTGCGGGGACAGTTCACAGAAGTTAACGTGAACCCTACCCGTGGAACGTCCGGTTGGTGCACGAGACTTCCTTGTTCAGCTGCCGACAGCAGAAATACCATGTCTGTCGTCCAGGGACAAGCCTCGTGCCAGGCTACTTGTGGTAAGTAGTCCAGATTTCCCGAACACAAGGACCTAGTTTCCTCCTATCTGGGATGCATCTGAGGGCATGTAGAAGACTACATTGCGGGACACGTTGAGACGCCTCGAAACTACTTCTGCCGCTTTGGTGGTGCCTACCCGCGGGGTGGACTGCAGACTCTGGACTTGATCCTCGTGTCATCAGGAAGTCCGCGAATTCGATTAGACTCGCCGTCTCACGGGTGCCCGCGGGGGCTTGCTCGCGATTTCATCTCGGGCGGTTGAACCTCGCGTTCCGTGGCACGGGAATTGGCTGTGCTGCGGATTGCGCATAAACTCCATCATGCCTTTTGCATGCCTTTGTGTTGGCTCCAAGGATGTGAGTGAGATCGATCTGCGGTAACTTACCGTGTTTGCGATGACCTACTTACTGATTCCAGGAGCCTTATGAACGTTCACAGGTTTGATCAACTCCAGCAGAGTCTACCCGGGGCTATAACCCCGCGGGCTCCCTTAGCGGAGCGCTCTGGATAGTCCATATCAACGAGAAGGAACATGCTAAGTGACAGGTGGTCAAGCGACTCTCCTAGTCTCCACACCACGCAGCTGAGTAGTTCAATCTGATGCCGTGGCAAGACTCCCACAGGCAATGGCCCCATGCTGCTACGAACGATTGCGGCTTTTTTGCAGGGGAGGCACATGTCAAAGAACAAGGACTGATATGGCTCCTTCTCCCAATTCCCACATCGTATGGTGAGCATGTGCTCAAGTCTACATGGATCTGCTTCGGACGCAGAGCTTGATCACCGCGAACGCGGCGAGCAGCGCTCTTCGAATCCCGTCTCGCTCCGCATGTTCGTTCTCACAGAGCTTGCATGCACGTTTCTCATGTCCAATCGCGTCCGACGCTAGAGGATTGGGCCTGAGCCAGGTATGGGATAGTCGATCTGTGCACTTCTCGCATTACCTCTCACCTGTTTCTAAGATGGCGGGCATGGCACGTAACTCAGTGTGCATCCGAGCTTGTGGAAACCCAATCACTGGGAACCTGGGACCTGGGTGCTTCGCGGTCCAATTGTACTCCTCTTCTGTCGGGCCTATGCACTTCGCACATGCAAGATGCGCCCATCTACGGGCGAACCCCGGTAAGTAATTCCAAGAGCGCTCTGAGCAGGATCCGGAACGTCGACAGGAAGGCTATCCGCTTCGCCATGGCTCCGAGTTCGTCGCTGGTGCCGAGTGGGACCGAATGGTGCGCCGATGACAGTTCGCTGCATGGGCACAGTGTTCGGCATCTGGTAAACTTCTCGTACCGCAGCAGTTTCTGATGCATTATCGCATATAAGTGAAACCCAATGGCTAGGGAAACATATCTCCGTTCGATGATCCGACGCTGGGACGAACGCCAAGGAAGGCTTCGACCAGCGCGCTGTGCAGGCTTGCATGTGATCTTATCCGCCAACCTTGTGTTGAAGAATCCTCCCCGATAGCGGTTGGGCCACCGAGAAGGTGGACGTATATCATGGCAGCGCCTACTGTCTGGACCTCGCTCGATGCCGTTACCGAGAGTTTTGGTCATCTCTCTGAGCGCCCATTCGTGCTTTCGAGAGATGCAGATCAATCTCGTCGCAGATTTTGGATTGGTCCTCGCCATCGGCCTACTTGTCGCAGTCAAGTTCCAGAGGTCCGGGGCATGCGTGTTAGGTTAGCACGGCCTTGCAGACGTCATCCTTGCACCAGACGCCACACCTAGGTGGGTGCCTCATACAAATATGCCATGACCACGCAGTGTCTAGTTCTCCTGAGGCTCACGACCTGTCCGAGTTCCGTTGCCTCCATGCGGTCTTCCATTCAGACTGCAAATTTTCAAATCTTTTCTCGTTCCCCAGCATTGGATGCTTCAAGGACTGCGCACGCGACCATGTCTTGTGCTCTCCTTGTTTCTGCCTGCGGCCCGTCCGCGGACGGAAAAGACAAGTTTGCCGCTTAGGGTGGCATCCTTTTGTGCCTTCGGTATATCAGCAGGTACATCCTCGGTGAACGTTATATTGTCGTCGTGTGTTCCGGCTTGTGTCGCCCTGGGGACATTTGTTGCATGCATACGACCATTCGATGACGCCATCCCCTGCATGGTGTTTCCTTCTCGTGCTCCGTGCTTGCAATTGGGACCATCTACATGGGCTTGTATTGCGCCTTTTGTTCCTCCGTAGAACAAGCCTCGAGGTACTGCACTCTTTTTGACAGGCGAGGGAAATATATAGAAATTCACGGTAATTCAACTACCATTTGTTGCTCTCAACGTTGGTTTTACAACCTGCGCCAAACTATGCTGGGGTAACACCTGACCCACTCTTCAGTTCCATCCGTGAGTACGACTGGGGCAGAAGATGTAGTCAACGCTTTGGTCAAAGCTTTCCCGTACCGGGACACAGCCGCCGACCAGCCACATGGGCTCAAAGGGGCAGGGAAGTTGCTCTAATTAGCGCTTTTTTGTGCGCTTGTTCTCTTTGTTTATTTCTCCACTACGACCTTGCGGCATTAATATTCGTGTTGAGAAGCATACCACATCGTCAAATGGAACAATATTATTGTTGTTGCTGTTTCTGCCGACATGACTTCAGTCTTCATATTTTGCACTGCGCGTAAAGTACACGTGGGAGGCTCGGCTTACGACCGTGAACCCTCATCATCAGCTGTCCAATTCGTCTTCTTTGGAGCAATCCAGGACGGTGAGTTGTCTCTTGTTGTTTTCTGTTGTCAGCCCGCACCTAATCTCACGTCTCGTGCGCAGCGGCGCCTTGGAGACCTCGTCGTGCCTCTATGCGTTCTGGGCCAAGCGCGGTGACCAACGTCACCCATGCCCAGACTTCGCTTCCCGACACATATACCCTGCCAACAGGAATGCAGCGCGCGTTGCTTCCTGCACCATCCAGTTTGTTGTATGTGGGGCTCGCATTGGCCACCACGTGTCTTTGTCTCCCCTCTTCCATCTGCGCGCACAATACAACCGTGCCTCCATCTCAACCAGGTGTAACTAACCTGGTCCGTATAACATCCACCCTCACAGAAGTCAGTTTGGTTACTCTCAATTCTCAACTCACTGTACTGCCTCATCTAAGACACTGATACCGCATACTCAGACTCTCTGCATACCGTTTAAGAAACGCCATGCGCTCTGATCACCGCTCCCACAGGCGAATAGCTCGTTATAAAGCAGAACTGTCTACGCGGCCAAAGCGCGCGAACAGTGATGCCACAACGAGCAGCACCGGTTCGGGTTCGGACATGTCTGCGTTTGGCGACATGGATGTCGAGCCACCGGTGATAGAGTATCAGCCTGACGACCTCGATGAACCCTTGTCGTGGGCGTTCCAGGTGCGCATTGAAGGTTGAATGCCGCGTCTCTCTGCGTGTTGTTGACGCATGCACTCAGGATGGTGATCCAGTGTGGGTCAAGACCGAGGAAGGGGAGTGGCTCCAGGGAACCGTTAATGGCAAGAGCACCCGTAGAGGGGCCACTCGGCAGGTAAGCGTATTCATTACTCCCTTGGCCGAAGGTAAGTCACTTACGTTGCGTGCAGAAGGAGGGCGTGTTCTTTCCCGTGTCCTTCCGCATAAGCTCGCGGAAGTACTTCGCGCCTTTGAATGGCGACGTCAAGCCTGATACCCCGGAAGTGAGGCGACTGTTACTGGAGGGCGGCTGGCTATAGTGTTAGCTGACTGCTGCTACATCGGGGGAATGGGACACATTGCGTCCTGGACTGCAAAGTGTTTTGCATTGTGGAAAAACAGCCTGTACAATTGTATACTGCAGAAAGGGGACCTGAAGCATTTATCACTCTTAGAACCAGAGTTTGTAGAGTTTTCCATGATATGAAAGCATTTTGAAGCTACAGAGCTGTTACAAAGCTGCAGTCTCCTGTTGTTACAATCTACCGGTGACTCACCGCTGCAATGACAGTACGGTGTACGATGCACCGATCAGTTCTTTTTGATCAAGAGCGTTCAGCATCGTCGAGTTCATCCAAGGTAGCCCACCGAGCATTCAGAGCCACCCACCTTCCTTCAGTAGCTCTCGCACACGCGCCGTGTCGGGTTTCATCTCACCGTTCATAGGGGCAAAATATCGTCGGAAGGTGGCACGATGGCGGTACTCGACGGAATAGTAAACACACTCCTTGTCCTGTCCCTTCTGATGAGCACACAGGCACGGACTCAAGACAAAGGAAAATGCTTACACCACTGTGCGTCCTGCGTATGTGTGGCGGCTGCCTTGTGACTTGGCCCGGGAGCCACGAACCATGGGGAGCGCGGACCCATACGTAATCGCCGGGCTACCAGAGGACAAAGAACACGGAGAGATGTCAGCGCACATCTGACATAAAAAGCTGCGCCGCACCTCGAACGGGTGCTCCCACATCTCCTCCAGGCTGTCCGTATTCTCGAGGAATCTGCTCCCAGTCGGCGTGTCGGTGTCCTCCTCATCGGAGTCGTCCGCATCGGCGGGCTCGTCCATCGGGGGCAGCATCACCCACTCGACGGGCACTGCGCACGTGCTCCAGCCGGTGTTGACGAGTGTGAACGCGCCGCTGTCCCGCAGGACGTTCTCGACGGCGCTCTGCTGCGCGGTATGTAGTGGCACGTACACCTTCACTGGCATGGGGGTTCTGTGGCCACCACTTCGCGCTTTTCGAGTGCGGTCGCCTGTTACTGCCGCACACGGTTTGGATGGGAGAGGCGATTGGGGCATGGTGATTTGCGGGTAGGGAGAGAGGGGTGGCCACTGAGGTTGAGGTTGAGGGAGATGTGAAGCATCTTCTTTTGGATCCCGTATTTATGCGGCACCGAGGGACAATGGAAAGGCTTGATTTGGTCTGCTCCTTCGTCAATGTTCAACAAATTTGTTTTGGTTTGTTGGACCTCGAGGGCGTTATACGCGATGGAAGCTTGAGCATATCCCTGCCGGTGCAGAGCAACCCCAGGTTGAGACCACCAGCAAAACAGTCAGACAGATGACCCAGGTACCCTCAGAGAGTGGTGAAAGCGCGCCAGCTCTCTCTGTCCAAGGCTCTGCACATACCCCAGAAGCGACACTCGGAGTAACTATCAGGGAAAAGGCAACCCAAGAAAAAGGTTTAACAAAGAGCCACACCGAGCGGTCTCAACAGGTGTTCGTGTCGTCTCTCCACGCAGTCTATACAACGTCTGAAGGGTCATTCTGGTAGTCGAGGGAGTACGCCATGCCTCTTTCCAAAAATTCCCGCAATTTAGCAGTAAGAAGCCACGTCGTCAGGTAGTACCAACTGAACTGGAATGGGCCCCAGGGTAATTGAACACCGTATGGACTCGGAGAACCGCGCTTCAAAGCTCGCAACGTACGTGCATTTGCAAGCACACACGATGTCTGCTTTTGCCATACTGTGTATGAATGATCAAACGTACCTGGAAAGTCGTCCTGGAGAAGGTAATGCCTGGCCCTGGCAAATGCTATGGGGCAGATGAGGGCGCTCGCCAAGACTGCTGTGCTAGACGTCTGTGGTCAAGGTGCTACGTGCTAGAGATGAGTGGTAATATTAGGCTCGATTCCAGCCTCACTATGCAAGACCTTGAAACGTCAATATTGGTGCTCCATGCTTTCATAATCAAAGTAGTCCAATGTTTGCTACATTGCGGTTGATCGACGGCCTGTTGTTTTTGTTTCTCCAAACCTCTCCCCAAGTCGCTATAATCCTTCAAGAATCCATTAATGAATGCTCACATTGATTATTGGAAAACGACGTAGGCGACTGAGTAGGTTTTCGTTTGCGGATTCAACCACTGGCACTGAAACGAGTTTACAGTCCAGCAGTAATATCTGTCTGAAGTGAGCCTAGAATTCAGGTGCGATTCTCACTCACAATCTCCTGTCGTTTCTCATCTCCAACTCAGTCACATCAATGTCGAATATATCCCAGCAGAACTTGCGGTAGCACGTGGAAGTGGACGCTCACTGGTACCGCCGAAAGGGGAAACATGGCCCGAGCACAATCCGGCCGGGCAGGCGTGTTTCACTGCATCGCTTGATCATTGTCTAGCGTGTTCAATCCCTCTAGACTCGGCAGGAAATTTCCTCATCCTGAGCGGTGCGCTCGCGGGCTTGTTGTAATCCAGATGCTGGGGCTTTGTGTAAGTGGGCGGCCCCCGAAGCGCGCATTCCTATGCGCATTGCTCGTCTCTGCCGATGAGACCTTTCAGCCGACTGCGAAACGATAGGTCCTCGACAATACGTTTGCATGCTCGGGAGGATGTACTCATATATACAGTTGTATGGGATACAGACATCTCAAACCGGACATTCTCCGAGTCAGGCGCCGTCCATGCAACATGTCTTCTGGCTTCACAAGGCTGTAAGCACCCTGGATGATACAGATAAAGATGGAACTTCTATTGAATACACACAGAGAGAGATGACCGCTGGAGTAAGTTCTTCGATGCACCATTCCGCAGGGAGAACACTGCAGAGAAGGGTCAAGGCACATCATACGGCACTGTCCGAGGTCCAGTAATGATGCACTAGGAATTCTTCTTAGCGCCCATAGCTGTAACAAAACCGGACGCGGTGCAAGCGCCGGTTCCCCCGACGGTTTTGCACCGCTCCTGGAGGCTAATAGCAAGAGGGCAGGGCTTTGCGATTTCTTCCCCATCCTCTGGTCTCCCTTTGTGCGTATTTTTGCAATTTCTCCGTTCTTGCTTCATCACCTCCTTTCAGATTCGAGTCACGACGGTGAGTAGCGTGTCGGGTAAACACCCTGTGGCGTGCTCACTCCTAGGTGCTCTCCCAGCCCCTTTTTCTGAATTTCTTCGTCTTCTTCCAACACAACAATGTGGTCGCTGCAGAAAATATGTCTTCTTGCGCTCTGCCCGTCGCACCTCGCGTTCGCGGTACGTATAAACATGCAGAAACGCGACTCCGAGCCTCCTGCGCCCGCGACCATCCCAATTCAGCTGTCATACGATAACCTTGGGAGATACAATGTCCCTGTCGGAATGGTGAGCGATTCACGACACGACAGCGTCTATCCTGGCAGGATCTATCAACTGAGGTGATCGCAGTCTACTGGTCCTGGGGCTCAGAACTTCAGCTTCACTCTCACGACTAGCACCGGGCTCACTGCAGTTGCGGGAAATAATTGCAGCTCCTGCAGTAACACCAATTTGTGAGTATGTTTTGTTAGTTGCAAGATCGATTGTTGCTATAAGACGTGCAATAGGTACAACATGTCTAAGTCGACAACCGCTCAATCTATGAGTGGTTCAGACGGAGCGAGCTTGGCAGACGCTTCGTACAGCGGGAAAGTCATCAAGGAAACTTGTACCATGGCAACTACAAATGGATCTGACTGGAACTACAAAAATCAAACCAGTCAGTCTCGTCTTTGATTCAGCCGTCGTTTATCTGACTTTGTCGTTAGTCGTAGTCGCGGATTCGTCAAATACTGGCACCATCTTCAACAATGGCGTGTCCGGAGTGCTTGGTCTGGGCACAAACCGGAATGTTGCCGCAGCAAGTACACCAGGGAGCACCTTCAATGCAGGTTTCGATGATACCATTTTCGGGCAATGGCTGGATCGCAATCCCTCACAACCTGCTTTCCGCTATGGCATGCAGATCAGCTCACCTATCATCACGCCCAAGAACACATCGTCGACTAACCAGCCTACTGTTACGCCCAAGAGCAACGCTGGTACACTGCACTGGCTTTCCCCCGATTCGTCCGCGTACAATCCGAACCATATGGCATCCATGGCAGTACAGCCCAACACCGCGGCGAATTACTCGACATCCAGTGGTCAACCCGATTTCACGGTCGAGCTAGACGGTTGGCAGTTCAAGAGCGGGAACTCGGCATCTCAGAACAACCAGCCTATGGTCGCTACGGTTGACCCCTATTACACAGACATGTACTTCCCACTCGAACAAGCGCAGCTTATCAGTAGGTCCAGATTTTCTGGTAGATAGCTTCGTCGCTTACCGTTGTACAGATGGCATCATCTCGGGATCGGTGTACGAGCCCAGTCTGTCTTCTCTGGGGTCTGAGTCCGGTGCTTGGATGGTCCCCTGCGATGCGAAGTACACTTTCACTGTATCCATCGGCTCCCAGAGCTTTACGCTTGACCAATCGACGCTCATGACAAACTCGGACGCCGTCTGCACGAGCGGGATCGAAGGTTGGACTGACAGCAGCATCACCCAGTACATCCTCGGTGCCCGTTTCCTCAGCCAGTTCTACGTGTGCGTAGGCCGTACATTCTTGCTGTATATGGTCGCTCACACCTCCCTATAGGATCTTCGAGATCAATCGCAACGGCACCGACACTGTCACCCTGGCCGCGCGGAGCTCCACCTCCCACTCAACAAACGTGGGCGCGATCGTCGGTGGAACGATCGGCGGTGTCGCGGGCGTGCTACTCATCGTGCTCGGCGCGCTCTTCTACTTCCGCCGCCACCGGTACCGCTTCTCGGAGAAGATGGACATCATAGGCGAGCCCATTAGCGCCGTCGTCGAGCCATACATAGTCGGGGGTATCCCGGAGGCACAGCAGGAACAGCACGCGCAGTTCGTCTCTCCACCCGACTCGCCCGGGGTCGTGTCGCCCTTGTTGAGCAGCCACCTCTATCACACGGAGGCGCTTCCTCCCCCTGCGTACGAGGCAACTGAGAGGAGCAGTGTGGGGGATAGAATGTCCACTGCTCGCGATGCGAAGGGCGAGTACGTCCGGCCCGAGCCCGTGTCGGAGGGATCGTCGTCGTCTGCGTACACATCGTCTACTGCCCCACTCCAAATCGCGTCCCTTCCCGACCAGGCGTAAGACGCGTCTTTTTTCACATTATGCATTTTCATTCGTTGTTGCGTATCTATTGGTCCTCACTATCTTTGCCATGAATACTCTCGTGACATCATTCGTATTCGTAAATTTACCGTCCGGCGTAGTAGCTAGATCATGGATGCTAATTGTACAGTGAATAGTCGTACGTGGTACTGGGCTTCTTTATAATCCGTTCACGAGTTACATGTAGCTCCAATACCCTTCGTTGTGAATCACTGAATCAAGTAAAATTCCAGCCTCAACATCCTGCAAATCGAATAATCGTTCCTTAGCGACATCCAGAAACATCGCAAAAGCTCCACGGAAGTCCCATAGCGTTGGAGGTGTGGAGTACGAGACTATCACCGGCGTACAAATCCCACAATTATTGATGGCGAAAAGGTACAATAATAATTCAGTCCACTGCCTCAGCCAAAACACGATCAATCGCTCGGCGAACGCAAGTCGCATCGAACTGCGGCACGCCTGTCGTCCCATCGGCTGGTGCGTCAACTTCTACGCATTTGACACCCAGGCGCTGCGCGAGGCATATGAAACTACATTGACGAGCATAGAGCTGCAAACCCACCGTGATCTCCAGCACGTCCACTGCGATGGCTGCGCCCCTCAGGTAGAGGAGGTGCGTGATGAACGCCGACGCAGGGTACGTGGTGTCGGCGTTGCCAAGGCCTCCGTATGAGTGTTTGTGATACGGAGTATTCAGTGTGCGGACGATTGTGCTGGTGATATTGTGAGCCAAACTACAGAACCCCCACGCGAGAAACTTACTTTATGTAATCAACTGCTGTGTATCCGTGCGTCTCTCTGTCGTTTCGTGAATTTACTACAGATGCACGTGGGTCTAAGTTGTCAGCACAGTGTGGCGGGTGGAAGTTGTGATCTTACACAGGAGAATCTTCGCGCGCAGAGAACGCGAGCGTGCAATCGCATTCGCGACACCTTTGAGCGCCAGGCACGGTATAATGCTGGACTTCTCATTTTAACCTAACCATGATGCGCGAGTCGAGGTACATGCGTCCTACCTCGTCCATAGCGACCCGCACGAGTACACAAGGACATCTGTCAAGGACAGATTCGTGATGTAGTCAGAGTTCGGTGAGGGGTGGATCTCGTTGCCGTAGGCGTTGATATAGTACAGCCCTATTGCGCGCATCAGCGCATCCCCGCACGAACCTGTGAAACCTGACACACTCACGCGAAATCCGTGCGTCAAGCGGCTCGTACGCGCCCTTGGCCCTGGACTGGAACATCACATTCTGTGGCGGTGAAATCATCCCGTCCAGCGCGTCCATCGAGGAGACCGCATCCGGATCCACGTCGAAATCGTCCGGGGCGACGCTGATGGTAGGCGCGCCGTGCACGGGGTGAGAGATCTCGCACTGGCCGACGAGCCTCCTACCGTTCTCCTTGTAAGTCGCGCGTCATGTGAGTCATGCGGCGGGCAGCCTAGGAGACAGAAGCTGACTAGTTCTGCTGCGATCGTCACTGTGTGGTTGGTCACGATCACGGGGAGGATGTTGGCCTGCAGAGAGGGAGCGGCGAGTCAGTGCACGGACGAGGCAAACGCAGGTCAGCAAACCTGGCTATTTGTGATTGATGAAAAGAGAAAAATGGCCGAGGGCAATGATCGGAAGAATTCCTGTGCGGCAGAAAGGAAGTAGTTGCCAATGCTGCGTGAAGACCGATTAGCACCGTCAAACGATCCGCACACACGACCACCGCTCCAAGCAGAAGGCGCACAGTAGACAGCGCAGATCTTGTCGGAGTCCAAGAAATGTTTATGAACCTACCCACGCCCACCCCCGTTTTTGGGTACAAAGCGCAGAATTTGCGTACTCCGTTGCATAACGGAAAATCAGGAAAGCACCAAGGATTCGGACGCACAACGTTGACTTGTGCCCAACGGAAGCTCAACAGGGAAATATGACTCGCCTTCCATTCACAAACGAGAAGTTCTTGTGCGCGCGTTTCAATACCTCGTTTTCGAAATGTACAAGGAACCCTGCGACGCGTTTATCATCACATTTAACCTGTAGATATGTTCTAGCTCACCTCTGATAAGTTCCTTGCGGTCATTTGGTATACCCGACCAAAGATGACTCCTACCTTCGACGATATCTCTCCACTCATCCCGTGCTTCGCGCTCAGTTCGATCAGCTGGAAGCCGGTACGCGAGCAAGGTGCGTATTGAATCCAGGGGTGAAGAGGGTGGTGCAGACGGTATCAGGCGAACTAGCCGCGACCGTATATCACCTAGCCACGACAATTCAGAGAGGCTCTCCTCCCCGAGACGTTCACCACTCACCGATCGACGGCCCACCCAAGACACGTATGATCTCGCTGGACGAGCCCCCATCGTCCGACACGGGCAGCACGTAAGACGCGTTCCCGAACGCGGCGCATATCGAGTTGCAGCCCGTCCCCCCGGAAATGACCAGGAAGGATTGCGAGCCGTTCTGCGGCACGTCTACCTGCGCGGCGGTCTTGCTCGAGCTGCCGTTGCTAGCCTTCCGTTCTGGCTGCGTCGGCAGGTCGAAGACTGACGATCCTGGGCTGTCTGCGCCCGAGACGTATGTCCTGGGTGCCAGATTGAAGTAAGACATGTGATGGACGTCGGGAAGAGAACTACTGCGCCCGCTGCCTTCTCATGACACCACTACCCTCTTCTCCTCTTCCTTCGTGCTGCTTTCGCTCTTCTGCAGTCACGGATAGGCTGCGTGCTTGCGAGCATTAAGACATAATTGAAGAGCTATTCGCGTGTAACACGTTGTAGCCATGTCAGACTTCCCTGCTCTTCCTGGATTCTACAAACTGCTCTTCTTGCATATAGAGCCAGGTGCGGGTTTACTTCTATGCGTTCAAATTCAAACCATTTCAATATAATGTTTCCGATTTCCAGCCTCGACCATCTTGCCTGCCATACTGGCATGGTTCTTCCCCGGAGCGACGTGGTTCCACCACCAGCTTGTTCCGGACGTTAACCTTCCGCTGGCGGCGCTCACGGATACACGGACGATTATGGCCATCCGGCAGCTGGGCAACTGTGCATCCACACCAATATTCTGCTACAGTTCCTCGTATCTGAAGGTCAATTTGTAGGTTACCTGTTACTGGGTCTGATCTCAACGTTCGTGTTCCGAGCTGTGCGAGATGCGCTGCCGGACAACCCAGTCGCGCAGGAGCGCATCCTAGGCGCGAGCTTCACCGCTCTAGCACTCGCAGACGTGCGTGTCTTCCAGCTGATTTCTTTGCATGCGCTAATGCTGGGTTGCAGGTAACGCAGTGCGTAATATGTCCTGTGTATATTTATCCCGCTAACCAAGTATGCGAAGCATCATTTGGTCGTTTGTAGGGCTTCCGAAAGAGCTGCAGTATGACTTTGGCAGCTGGAATTCCATGACGCACGGGAATATCACGTTCGTGATCGTTCTCCTCAGCTGCAGGTATGATGAACATTATGCTGCCATATACCATGGTTAACTATTCTCCTAGGCTGGCATGGTTTTTGGGTATCGGACGAACGAGATACTACTACGGCCAGCAGCTGAAAGCCAAGGCGCAGTGATAATCAGCTTAGCAGCCCCTCACTACGTCTTGATGACACTGTTGCTATACTTCTTGCGTTGCCCCCTGGTGATTGCGGTCATTCCTGTCCTGATCAAACAGTGCCTTCTGTGGAAAGTATTTGCTCTGATTGGCCCTGCATGATAATTGGCCCACCTTTCTGGCGTTGAGTGAGAACAGAAATGATGTGAGAGTGCGATTGGCCGCGGCCGCTGGGTTGATTCAACTTGATTGGTGGCGGGTGTGATTAACGCATGTCTGCTTGCAACATGACGTCTAAAACCATCATTGGATACTAGATAGACTCTTGCTTCAATTTGCTTTGTCGCTTTTCGTCGCTTTCGCCCTCTCCTCGCTCTGCTGTCTTTTTCTCCAGCTTTTTTGCATAGAACGTTCGGGTTTCCCGCAGGTCGGTTACCGTTGCATTCACCAACCCTCAGAAATTCCAAGTCTGTTGGTATGCAGTACTAGTGGTCGCCGCCGCCGCCGAGGCCGCCATTTTGCACCGTTAACATGTATTTCTACTGTTGGATACCCGCGCTAGTTATTGCTCTGTTCCTGAACCTCGACGTCGTTTCAGGTATGTTCTCTGACCGTTTGCGCGTGCAATGGGCTATATACGCATTGCAACGCAGCTTCAAGCTCCCCCGCGCGACCATTGAAGCGTGTTGAGCACCCATCGATACTCGCTATAGAGATACTACCCCGGAAGCCATCGTCTCGTCACGGTGGCAGACGCGCCCTTCCGCTCGACTCGTCTGTTCTTACACACTCTGATACCTTTCGGCTGAAGCTTTCCGCGTTCGGCGACGTATACCATCTGCATCTACGACCTAATGAGCACCTAATCCACCCCGCTGCTCGTATTAGTCATTATCACACTTCACCTGACGGACAGAATGTCCGGATACACACTGAGCCATTACTGCGGGGCTCCGTGAAGGCCTACTGGGGGGAGGTCGTACCCGCGGACGCCTCCCCAGACCGACTGCGCGAAGATGCTGCTGGAGTTATCGCGCGACCGTGGACGGACCCTGCACTCGGCTGGGCGCGGATCGTTGTGCACCACCAAGGCGACGCCGCGAAGGGGATTGCACCACTGTTGGAGGGCGGGTTCTCGGTGAATGGTGTGGTGCACCATGTCATGACGAAGGACAACTATCTCCGCAACAAGCTCGAGCTCGATCCCCACATCTCGCTCTCGGACGCTGACGCGGACTCTACCCTTGTCGTCTGGCGCGATTCAGATATGATGGGCCCGCACGAATATGCGGAGGGGAACGTGCACACGTGTGGGCACGATAATCTGTCATATAACACTGACCCTTCGCTCAATTCGGTGCTTCGCAAGCCCTCTCCTTCGCCCTTGAATCCGTGGTATGATCCTCTCGGATTGCTGAACACTCGCAATGCCTCAGATAGCGGCCCGACCAAACGTGATGATGTCGCGGGAGGCAGCATGTCTTCGAAGTGCGCTTGTGTGGTTGTAGCTGTCCCCGAACATGTATTGACGTTCAGAATAGTTTCTCGGGCAACATTGGCTCAACCTTTGGCTGTCCTACAACCGAGATGATAGTTTACATGGGCGTTGCTGCGGATTGTGAATATACCAGCCATTATGGATCCAAGGAGAATGCGACACAGCAGATCCTTACCAACTGGAATTCAGCCAGCGCTTTGTACAAGGTCAGTGTAATATAATCTGAGCAACGCAGCCGCATTCATGCCATTTAGTCAACATTCAACGTCACTCTCGGGATTATCGAGCTGCAGGTCCAAGACTCAAGGTGATCCAACTGCATTTCTTGAAAAATAGCTCACTGGGCCGACTAGCTGTCCAAATGCCACCGATCCTGCGGTCCCGTGGAACGTTGCCTGCTCGTCAAGCATCTCACTCAATGAGCGCCTGTCGCTCTTCTCCGGTTGGCGCGGGCAAAAAGGAAATGATGGCGCAGGACTGTGGCATCTCATGAGTGGATGTCCGAGCGGTACAGAAGTGGGCGTTGCGTGGCTCGCGACACTGTGAGTATTCAAGACCGTACGGTGAGCTTGATTCTGAGATGGATACATAGATGCCAGCAGTCATCTTCAGGGAGTGCTCCCTCGATTGTGTCGGGCACCGCAGTGACAACTGCTGGGCGCACTGAGTGGCAAGTAGCATCACACGAAATCGGCCATAATTTTGGCGCCATTGTGAGTATGCGTCTCATAGCACGGTGGCTCACTTAATTGATATGCGTGCTGCCCAGCACGATGTACGTTCTTCCGAAGAATGAGTAGCAATTATAGCTCAATGATCACCATTCGCGTTCTAGTGCACCAATAGTTGCGGCCTAGCAAATTCAACTGTTTGCTGTCCCTTATCTGCAACGACATGCAATGCGAACTCGCAATTCGTCATGAACCCTGTGACGGAGAGCAGTGAAATGGCCTTCTCGCAGTGCACAGTCGGCAACATTTGTACGTTCATTTCAGAACCTCTGCACAACCTTTCTGAAGTACATAACAGGTTCGTTGATGATGGGAAATATCGGCGCGGAGGAGATGACGAACACCACCTGTCTGGTCGATCCCAACCGGTCCCAACAACTCATCACGATGAACATGTGCGGGAACGGCATCGTCGAGGAGGGCGAAGAGTGCGATCCGGGAAGAGGCTCGAACTCGACATGTTGCGATGTCAGCACCTGTAAGTTCACTGCGGGGGCGGTATGTGATCCGGACAGTAGCCCGTGCTGCACCGCGCAGTGTTCCTTCTCCCCGGCAACGCAGGTATGCGGAGCGGCTCTGGATCCTACGTGTGACACGACGGAGATGTGCACTGGGAACTCGTCAGCGTGCCCTGCGGACTTGACGGCACCGAATGGTTAGTCACACTCGCTTTTGTTTCTTCTCTGCATGAGCTTTGCTGAATACTGTATTAGGCAAGAGCTGTGGTTCGAACGGTCTTGCCTGTGCAAGTGGACAATGCACGTCGCTGAATGGTGAGCGTCACCCATTCTGTCGTTAAGGTTGAGGCTCATTCTCGTCACTCCAGTGCAATGCCAGATGGTCGGCGCGTCGATGAACTTGACAACAGCGTGTCCTAATAAAGACAGCAAGTCTTGTCAAGTATCCTGTATCAACCCAGCAGATCCAGGCCAGTGCATTATCCTGCAGTCAGATCTCATCGATGGCTCTCCATGCGGTAGACTTTTTCGAGTCGGTCTATCATTTCGTGGACATTGCTCATTTATGTCCTCTAGGATATGGAGGCACTTGCAACAGCGGCATTTGCCAGCCTGGCAGTGCAATTGACACTTTTGACGTATGAACACGAACATGTTCTGCTTGGGCACTATCGCTCACGACCTTGTGCAATAGGCCTGGTATAGGCAGAACCTGGACATCTCCGTCCCTGTCACAATCGCGCTCGCCGTAGTCCTCCTACTCGTAATTTATGCGATCTACCGCTGTGAGTGCATATTAATTATTTATAGATCTGAGCTAAATCAACCGGCATGTCGACTCTCAGGTTGTACGGCTGAGCGTCGCAAGAAGGTACAGAAAGGAAGTGACAAAAGGGCGCTGCACTCTTCCGAGCCGGCACTAGCAAGAACACGAGCATATAGGATTGGCGACGGGCCTTCGGGAGCGCATGCGGCACGATCTGTTGGGCCTGTACTGAGGTCATCCCCCGAGGGTCGTTGGACGCCACAGGTGTTCCCTAAAACTGTGCAAGCTGCTCGAACTGGCGCTTCTAATTAGGTGACGATTCTTCATCGCCGTGGGGGGTGCTGCCTCTGCTCGAAGTTCTCGCACCAATTTCACAATATAATTCATGCTCATCTCGAAGGCATGCTCCTTTTTTGCAATTACAATGCAGAGGGCGGATGAACACCGATAGGACCTATACAGGCAATATACCTACGGCGGGGTTCTGTATATACGTGGCTGAGGAGCCTACGATGTACAGTACAGAAAACAACGTTGCTGATTGAAGCCCCTGCGGTGTAACTTTGTAAGCATTCACACAATCGGGAGATAGCTGGAAGGAAGTGGAGAGGAAGGATAACTTGTGTACAGTGATACCGCAGGATCAAGCTGCATGGAGGAGACTCATTTCTATCGAGGTTCTGTTTTCCACAAAAATAGCAGGTCCGAATCGTCCAATTGCGAACAGTGTACAAACCAACGCATAAGCACAAAATCTTCGGGGTACTGATCCCCGCAGTAGCGTCCCAGATCTCCCTTTCGTTATCGCGGGCTATTGCCTGAGGAGGAATGAAGTCGGAGACACGACATCCATGGAGAGAAAGTCCGGACCTTGCACCCCAGTCTTGACGGCCGCATTGTTAAGGGATTCCATCGCAACAATAGAGCTTTGAGTCCCAGCACCAAGGGTTTTCAAACACATCGGTGTCGTCGTACGCTTGGGAGAACACCGTAATCGACTGGCAGCACACAAACTCTGGCGCTAGGATGAGAGAAGAGACATGGTGCCGAATGCCATAGGTATGGCGCCCTTGAAGTCACTCTTGGCACGGATTGCGCCTTTTGGCGACTTCATCAGCGTCCAGGGTGGCGGATGCGGCCTCAGAGCTATACGGCGGCACAGGCTCTCCAGGCGTCATTGATTTGGCCTCTTCATGAAGAACAGACATGGCCACAGCAACCGCACATGTACAGTATTTCGCAAACTCACCAGAGACCGGCGTAGTCCTATGTTGGGCATCGAGAAGAGGTGCTTGAGTCATCTGAGTCTGCATCTTGAGTGCCTGGCACTCTTGGTAGAAAGCTGAAAAGCCTGATTTGTCCGATAGCCCGAGTGGCAGTAGAGCGGTAGCAGTAGCACGGCATCTAGATACGGGGTTAATGGTGCAGCTGACCTAGCCCTGGCCTCTTATCCGACTTCACATTTCGACAAATATTCACGGCGCTGACCTGCCATGTTCATGACCGACTCATGGATGGCGGACCGTCGAAGACTGAGGCAGCAACCGCCCCCCAACAACCCTATTCTCAACCAAATATCTCCGAGCTTTCGTCCACGCTACTAGGTGCGTGCAATCACTGATCTCATTCCTTATCTCCACTTTACACACGGTTGTTTCAATATTAAATTGCCACGTTCAGGAGACAACACGAGACACGCACAGAACGGACATACAGTCAACTGTAAGTCAGACGAAGGCCAGCATGAGGTGACGGACGGCGAGCGTCAGCCTCCAAGGCTTGTACTTCACACCGAAGACGACGTCCCCGGCGATCAGAGCCCCAGCACCCGCGAACCCAGGATGCGCCCGCGTATGACCCTCGACCTCGAGTCCGATGACATGGATATATTCTACGACAGCAAGCTGTCTATTGAAGACTCTTCTCCAAAGCCATGCATCACGCCCGGGAACGCGCTTCACCTCATCGACGACGACCCTTCGCCGCGCTCGCAGACTCCCTCCTCCGTCATTATCATTCCCTCAGACGAACCCGCGCATGACCACGATTCCAACGCGGATGGCTACAGGAGCCCATCTGAGCCCCCACCTGTGCGCCCGGTCCCTCGCGTCCGCTTTCGGTCGCGCGTGCGCATCACTTCGGGAGTGCACCGGCATCGGAACAGTATGAGTGCTGTGAACGGTACCTCTACACCCTCGTCTGCCTCAGACTCCCCGTCCTCGTCGATATCTGCGCCACTGCGATATCAGGCGGACGAGAATACTGGGTGGGGCCCGCTTGGGAAGCGCCTCAGTGCGTATGCCAGTGCGGGAGGCTGGCAGAGGCGCGGTATCCCCTCGGCGCATGGAACGCCGAACGGACATTCGCATGGGACACAGACGCGCGTAGGTGTAGGTGCGGGACGTGTAAATGAGCGGACTCCTCTAGTACATTCACGGCGGCGCCCACCATATGACGACGACGATGTTAGGGAAGATGAAGAGGAGGACTCGCAAGAGAGGGAATCACGCGTCAAAAGGGAGCAGGACTCAGAGTTCGGGACATGGCCGATGAGGATACTCAATCCGCATGTGAGTATTGTGCAGTCTCCGTTTCTGCGTTTGCACTTATGTCCATGTCGCGCGTGCAGTGGTGGTGGTGGCATCTTGAACCCGTCGTGTGTTGCTTCTACTGCTCTGAAGACTCCGAGTATGAGGAGTAACGATACCTGCGACGATCTGCATACCTATCTCTCGTGTCAGTGCTGTCTGTCATCGCTTTGCTTGGTTGCGCCATGTATCTCCCATCTCTACTTCTATAGGTGCACGGGTACACATAGGATATTTGATACATAATCTGTGAGATAAATACCCCTCCTCGAGCCCTGGTTGAGCAGGTTAGATCGTCTGTCCTTGTTTCGTGTTTTAGTCGGACTCTGGTGGCTTGACCATGGTTGGCGGAAGCGTCGTGATGGGCGGGAGGAGCGCCGCAGCTGTTCTGCGCGCATTCTGGATGAGCAGCTGGTCGAGGATGACGATCGCCGCCATGGACTCGACGATGGGCACTGCACGAGGCACTACACACGGGTCATGCCGGCCCCTCGCTTCCAGCGTGCCTAGAGTGCCATCATACTGTGCCGTCTGCTGTGCCTGCGAGATCGTCGCGGGAGGCTTAAACCCCACCCTAGCGTGCCCGAGCGAGTTAGCCCCCACGCATCTGCACGAGCCACACAGTACCCACCTGAAGTAGATATCCTCCCCGTTCGAAATCCCGCCCTGGATGCCGCCGCTCCAGTTCGTCTTCGTTCCCAGAGAGCCGTCTGCTCGCCGTTCGAACGGGTCGTTGTGCCTGCTCCCTGGTACCTCCGTTCCGCGGAAGCCGGAGCCGATCTCGAATGCCTTCGTAGCGGGGATGGACAGCATCGCGTGCGCCAGCGTCGCCTCCAGCTTGTTGAACACGGGTTCGCCCAGCCCCGAGGGCACCCTCCGGATTACGCACGTCACCGTCCCGCCGATCGAGTCGAGCGCGTCCTTTGCGCGGATGATACGCTGTGGGGCAGGGGGAGTCAGCAGAGTACGAGAGGGAGAGCAATGTTAGTACCTGTGTCATGCGCTCTGCGGTCTGGGGATGCGGACAGCGCGTCGGATGCGCGTCGACCTGTGCTCGCGTCACAGTGCTCAAGAGCTGGCGGAACTCGGGACTCAGCGCCTCTGCTGTCGTGTCGTCATCTTCATTCGAGGGAGAAACTGCCGCGGAAGGAATATGGATTTTCCCAACGGATGAGACGAACGCGACGATCTCGACGCCGTACGCGACTTTGAGGTACTTCTCAGCGATTGCGCCCGCAGCGACGCGACCTGGAAGAGCAGTTGTTGGACACAATGATTGAGAGGGAAGTTAACGAGTTTACCGATGGTCTCTCTCGCGCTGCTTCTGCCTCCGCCGCTGCTCGCCTTCACGCCGTACTTCTCGAGGTACGTCCAGTCTGCGTGGCTCGGACGAGGGTACAGATCTGTCTGTATGGGTGTATTTTGTCACCGTCACTGCGACCTTAGAGAGCCTATAGCGCTCACCTCAGAATAATCTTTCGGCCTCTGGTCCTCGTTCCGAACAAGCAGCCCGATGGGCGTTCCTAGCGTAATGCCGTGCTCGATCCCCGACTGCAGCTGCACCAAATCCTTCTCATCCCGCTACTATAGGTGTGAATATCTCGAGCAATACGCCAGACGTACAATTACTTACGGGAGTGGTGAGGTTGCTCTGACCTGGCCTTCTCCGACTCAGCTGTACCTGCACATCCTTGGCTTCTAGGGGTAGACCCTGACGTAGAGATGAGTCACCGCACTAGAAATGGAATGAGAAGCTAGACGTACAGGTGGACAGCCGTCAATGATTGCTCCGACGGATGCACAGTGAGACTCTCCGTAGGTGGTCACTCGGAAGAGAGTGCCAAAGGTGGACATGGTTTCTGAATTATGTGTCCTGCGATGGCATGCCCTGTAGAGGACGCAATGCACAACAGGCAGAGGTACGCACTAGTATTATGAGGACTTGGCTGAGATCGAGGAAGATGTGTAGGGAAAGGGGTGTGACTACTAAGAATAGTTGTGCACCGGTTCCTATCGATCCTACGATGCTGTGAGAAGTATTCACGCCGGCGCAAGAACACTCACAGCTTCGAATACTTCCGGATGTCTTGGAGCGCAGAGCAGCAATGACAGATCGGAGCGCACAAATGCAATCCTGCACCGGAAAAGATCAATGCAAGGCCTCTGGTTTCTACCCTACCAAAGGAGTTTGCTTGCCAACGCGCTCTCCGGTGTTAGATTTTCGAGTGAGACTGTGACTAGCCTGGGAGCGGAATTGCCCGTGGACAAGGTTGCAGACAAGCCGTGGGGATCACGGAATGACTCGATAAGATTAGATCACGCCGATCTCGCGCTTCTTTACCAGGCCCTCGGGATTTTAGCTATATGAATAAGTAGTTGCGCTTAAGTTCTATCCACTAAGTTCAAGTTCGCTTTTCAACATACTGTAGCGAAACGACCTTAGGTTCAGTCACGGGTCACAGCCCTTGTGAACTGAACCTATTTGGGCGCTTGCGGGTCACAGATAATTATGAACTGGCGGCTCAACAGAATGGTCACGAGCGCTAAATATTCGTTTGCGGGCGCTTATCTGTAGCGTGCCGTTCTGAGTGACTCTGACACGGCTGACCCGAATGTGTGAGCCTTTACATGCAATATAGTGCATGCTCAGAATCACTGTGGCTTGTACTACTGTACAGTCTGGTTGTATAATGAGCCATCAAGCTTGAGGGAAATCCGACTTCCAACCTCTACGGGCGCCTGCGGCGCCAGTGAACTGAACTAGTGTCCCATGTCACACTGACTTGTGAACTGTGAACTAAGTCAAGCCAGCATGTCACGGGTCACACCCCGTGAACCTAAGGTCGTTTCGCTACAGTACTACATACATCATTCATAGGTCATTAATATGTCAACCAAGACCCTGGTCTGAGCTCCTGCTGACGGGCATGTCTCGGAACGACCGACAGCACAAGCTTCCTCGTGAGTCCGTCATGATGCCCTTCCAGGACCAGCGTCTGCAAAGGACACAGTATGACATCCTTGGTGGCTGCACTTGAGCCAAGAGCTATGAAGAGCGTCATGATGCTATCATGCCATCGACCTTTGACTTCGAGGTGTTCCAACGGAGGAACTCGCGCAAAACAAAAGCGTTTAAATCAATCCGGTCCTTCAAGCGGCTTTCAATGGGCTCATCGAAGACGGTCAATTTAAGAACAAGGATGAAGAAAAGGCCTTCGAGCATTGGACCAGACTAGACTAAGGACAGGATAGATCCATCGCCCATTTGAGTGGGGACAAGCGAGTTGTGGTAGCGACACACTTTGAGCCGTACGAGGAAAATAATGAGTTGTCCCAGATGCTGCATGAGTTACTACTTCGACGTTTCAAGATGGGGACAGGCCTCCAACGCATGGAGAAAGTCACTGAACCGCGGATAATCCAGCAAATACTTCAATTCCAGTCGATGAGACCTTTAATCGTCCCCAATATCCGTGAAAAAAATACACTCCGCTGCTGAGAGCGAATGAATATCAGGAAAAAAAACCTGCGAAAAGCGTCACAAGAAGTATTGCAAACACTAGTCTGTGATTTAGAATGACGCTGAAAGCTCGACCGTAAAATTCCAAGTCCAAAACTGATGGCGCACCCTGTCACGGTGTGAGAAGAATTGTCTTAGGAATTGCACGAGCTGTACGAAGTGACAGACTACCTGTGTCCTTTTCGTCGCCGAAAGTACTTGGAAAACTCGAGTGTGAGGACAAGCGCCGATTGAGTCATTCCGAGATAGTCGGCTTTCTGGTGCCATCACGTGCTCGCCGACTTTTTAAATACACCCCAAGTTCCTCCCTGCCTGTTTTTCCATCTATTCGTCCAGCTTGGGGTTGCTTGCGGGCATTCTAAAATAACGGACTAGAATAGACACAACAAACAGCGATGAACGTCTTTTCTGAAGACATTGCTGAAGAGATCCGCACAAATCTTCCCGGAACGGAGGAGATAATTGTCCAATACATCTCTGGCTACCTCCTCGATCTCGACGATGCCGCAGAAGATGAGGATGTGCTCAACATTACTCGGAATATCCTTGAGTCGGCTGTTCCTTCGTCCTTTCGCAAAGCACGGGTGCCCGCGCTGGACAAGTTGATGCAGACTCTGGCGAAGATGCTGGCTGAGCCGCTCAGCAAGAGAGATGAGAGGAACAAGGCTGGAAAGGACACGAAACTGGTACGGCTGGATAGAATAATGGACTTAAGCAAGACGGCCGTGATGAGCAACACTATTGCTTTTGCGGAAGGAGTGGATTTGGAGAGCATCAACAAGGGGAAGTAAGCAATATTGGGTTCACGGATTTAAGAATTGGAATTAAACGAGTATTTTCAGGGCCTCTCGAGTGGATGTAAAGAAGCTGGAGAAGCAAGAGGCCAAGCTAAAGGTTGGTTCGTCTTAGCACTGAGACTTTCATCGTACTGACAGTGTTCGGATTAAACAGGCCAAGATAGAGAAACGTTCCAAGAGAAATCTCTATGAAGGTTCAAAACTTCTGGACCAGCACAGGAAACAGGTTTTTTTTCATCATTATTTTACCAGTCTTGCATCTAATATCCTCTACATAGCAAACCTACGAAGAAATGTTCATGAAGATCAATCCCCTTGACGCAGCCACGGCGTCCAAGAACAAGTCGAAGGACATCCACCTGCCATCTATTGACGTCAATTTCGGGTCCAACCGTATTCTGTGCGTCCGCATTGTTGTCTGGCAGCATATTTGTCGTTGACGTGTACAATATAGGTCGGGCGCGTCGCTCACCCTTGCACATGGACGCAGGTATGGCCTTATTGGTCGCAATGGTGTCGGAAAGTCGACATTGCTGCGGCACATCGCGATACGCGAGGTACCTATCCCGCCCCACATCACAATATTGTTCGTTGAGCAGGAGGTCGGTGTCAATCTCACCTGGATCTCACTCTGGATTTTATATGCGTTGTTGCCAGATTATTGGCGATGACACTACTGCGCTGGACTCTGTCTTGAAGGCTGATGTCTGGCGAGACACCCTCTTGCGCGAGGAAGCCGTGTTGAACGCTAAGTTAGCAGAGCTCGACGGTGAGGGCGACGACAAGCGGTTTGAAGACGCGCGGGAAGAGGCCCAGACGCGTCTCGCCGAGGTACATGCGCGCCTTGCAGAGATGGAGGCCGAAAGCGGACCTGCAAGGGCAGCTGCGTTGCTTGCTGGTAAGCGTCGTGGTCAGAATTATTCTGTGCGCAGATGCCCATTTCTTGTGTAGGTCTGGGTTTCAGTGAAGCCGATCAGTCGAGACCGACCAAATCGTTCAGTGGTGGTTGGAGGATGAGGTTAGCTTTGGCTAGGGCACTGTTCGTCAAGGTTAGTATTTGTTTTGCTCGGTGTTTGGCCCACTGTACTCATTGAATTACAGCCTGCACTGTTACTGTTGGATGAGCCTTCAAATCACAGTGAGCTGTTCACTTTCCCTGACATGGGTCTTGATGCTGAGTTCTTCCGTAGTCGACTTGAATGCTCTCGCATGGCTCGAGGACTACTTGCAAACATGGACGGGGACACTGCTTGTCGTGTAAGTGGTCATTGAGATCCGTCCGTGCGCTGTTACTCACGGTTTTTTCTAATAGCTCACACGACCGTGCGTTCCTGTGAGTCAGGTAATGCTGGGTCATGTCAGTGATCTCACCGCTTGCTTAGGGACGCCGTCGCGACGGATATTGTCCACCAACATTCTGGACGTCTCGACTACTACAAAGGGTAAGGTAGCTGTGATTTTTCTTGATACTGTTGGTTATTCATGCACTGTTGCAGCAACTTCACGCAATTCTACTCAACGAAGTCGGAGCGCGATCGCAACTTGCAGAAGGAGTACGAGACACAGATGGAGTACCGCAAGCATCTGCAGGCATTCATTGACCGGTGGCGATACAACGCGAACCGGGCTGCGCAGGCGCAGTCGAAGATTAAAATCCTCGAGAAAGTGTGTAGCTACCGTGTTTTCTCTGAGTCAGCCTGTTGATTCCTGTGCGTACTGCAGCTGCCTGAGTTGCATCCGCCAGAGGTAGAAGAGACCGAAACGTTCAAGTTCCCTGAGATAGAGAAGATCTCGCCGCCAATTCTTCTCTTGAACGAGGTCACGTTTGGATACACGCCAGATAAAATCATCCTCAGGAACATCAACATCAACGTTGATCTTGAATCGCGGATAGCGATAGTGGGCCCCAACGGCGCCGGAAAATCTACATTGTGAGTGTTCACTCTTACAGCGGTTGTCGGACGACTGAAAAGCGCTTTAGGATCAAGCTGTTGACGGGAGAGTTGAAGCCGCTTTCTGGACATGTAAGCCAGAACGGCCGGCTGAGAGTGTACGCGTTTCAGTATTTATTTTACGTCCATAGATGATCTGATCCATATCCACAGCGGCTACTTCGCCCAGCATCATGTCGACACCTTGATACCCACCATGACCCCCGTTCAGTTCCTTGCGTCAAAGTTTCCGGGGAAGACGGAGCAGGAATATCGCTCGCACTTGGGAAACTTTCAAATTAGCGGTATGACTGGGTGCGCACTTGACTGATCGCGACTCGGCAAACCGCATTCCTTGACATGAATCATGGTATTAGACTGCAACTCATTGGTACGCTGAGTGGAGGTCAGAAATCGCGCGTGGCTTTCGCTGTACTATCATTGCAGAGAGCACATGTGTTGTTACTGGATGAGGCGAGTAAATCGCGTCTGCGCTGGTTCATCTGTGTTTATACCTGCTCTTCTAACAGCCTACTAACCACTTGGATATCGAGGTAGGCTGTTGATGCCATCTTAGCCCTAGTGTTCTTCAGTACCAACTATTTCCTTGAAAGGGCCTTGACGCGCTGATGGCCGCACTGTCCTCGTGGAACGGTGGAGTTATCATCATCTCTCACGACGAACGCTTTATCACTACTGTAGCCAGGGAGGTCGGTGTTTTCTGTCTTATGCACTATATTCCCTGGTTGATTAACATCTCTTACAGTTGTGGGTGTGCGGCGATGGATCTGTGTCTAAGTTCAAGGGCGATGTGCAGGCATACAAAGTACGTTCAGACCTTTACGCTGGAGCAGTGTAGGTTTTAACGCATCCCGATGTTCCTATCAGAGCCTCATCGTCAGCGGCATCAAGGCGCGTCCGTGAATCGGTCGTTTATACCTGTGTGCCGTTACGCTCTTTGCTTTCGCGTAGATGTCTGCCATATCGCCCATTACACTCGAAGCTTATTGTAAATTTCGTCACGGAACAGAGGTCTTGTTCTTCCTGTATCACTTAGACCGTTTTCTGTTGGGTATATCATGAATCGGAACAGAAGTACGCGAATATGGCACTGGCAGTGAGACGGAGAAATGGATGCGGCGACGCGTGACGCGGCGCGACTTGTGATCATGTGATCAACGCGCGACCGTCACGTCGCGTCGTTTTCAACTCGTACGAGTCGGACCAAACTGCAAAACCTTCACCACAACGCCGACCACTCAACACTACTCTTTCAGCATCGAGGTGATTCTTTGTTAAATACTCGAACCACAGGTGTGTAGCTATCTGCATCTCTACATGTGTACGCATTTTGTCGAGTGAGCGGCTGTCCGGCACGGCGGCGGTAGAGGCCGTGCAGTGGTTCTTTCTCTCGCCCTTCAGATCATCTGGGTGGTTGCTCTTCAAGAACAGATAGGCCTGCTATTGTTGACGTTGTAATTCACATGTTTCTGTTTGAACAGGACCAGATATCTCACACGGTGGCCACATTCTCGATTTCACCATGAGTTCCTCGGAGGAGAACTTTGATCTCGACAATATCTCTGATTCCGGTTCGGACACGGAGGGGTATGAACCAGCGCCGAAGAAAATTACAAAGGCAGCCCCCAAGACGAAGGCAGCTCCCAAGGCGACGTCGGCTCCCAAGGCGAAGGCGGCTCCTAAGGCCCCCACGAAACCAAGAGCACCGAAGAAGGTGTTAGTCGACAAGAATGATAATGCAGATTCCGATGGAGATCAAGACAGTGACGACGGCCGCGACAATCGCGCCGGTCCAAGTGCTGCGTCGGTTGAGCCTACTGCCGCCAATGGGAAGAAGAAGACCGCGTCGGAGATGTACACCAAGGTCGGAGAAGCGATCAGTTTCTGTGTTCCGGGAAAGCTGATACGTTCGTAGCTTTCCCAATTGGAGCACATCCTGAAGCGACCGGATTCGTATATTGGCAGCGTCGAGACTATCACACAAGCAATGTGGGCTTGGGACTCGGAGAGGAAGCTCATGGTGCATAGGGACATTAAGTATGTTCCTGGTTTCTTCAAGATTGTTGACGAAATCCTCGTAAACGCTGCCGATAACAAGGTACGGGTCTGTTTCGTTCCATTGGCGACTCGCTAACACCGTGATAGATCAACGATACAAGCATGGATGCCATCAAGGTAACTATCGACGCGGAAAACAACGTCATCTCGGTATACAACAACGGACGCGGTATCCCAATTGTGATGCACGAGAAGGAGAAGATGTACATCCCGGAGCTTATTTTCGGCCATTTGCTATCGTCATCGAACTACGATGACGACGAGAGGAAGCTCACGGGTGGGCGTAACGGATACGGTGCCAAGCTCGCCAACATATACTCCGTGGAGTTCACGGTCGAGACTGCCGACAAGAAGACGAGCCAGAAATACGTGCAGACGTGGACAGACAACATGACCAAGATGAGCAAGGCGAAAATTACGAAGAACTCACGCAATGAGGAATACACGCGTGTCACGTTCAAGCCGGACTTGAGGCGTTTCGGGATGGACACGATCGACGAGGATACAGTTGCGTTGCTGAAGAAGCGCGTGCATGATCTCGCGGGCACCGTCAAGGACATCAAGGTGTTCCTGAATGATGAGCGGCTGAAGATCAAGAATTTCAAGCAGTATGTCGAGCTCTACCTCAATTCGGCGTTGGAGCAAGCCGCCGACGCTTCGGGCGGGGCGGTGCAGGCGAAGCCCACACTCATCTACGAGCAACCCGACCCTCGGTGGGAGGTCGCGTTTGCGGTCTCGGAGGGCACATTCCAACAGGTCTCGTTTGCGAACTCTATTTCGACTGTGAAGGGTGGCACGCATGTCACGCTCATCGCCGACCAGATTGCCAAGTCTCTCATCAGCTCTATCACGAAAAAGAACAAGGCGGCGACAGTCAAGCCCGCACAGATCAAGAACCACATGTGGATCTTCGTGAATGCGCTGATTGAGAACCCGACATTCGACAGTCAGACAAAGGAGACGTTGACGCTCCCCGCCAGTAAATTTGGCACAAAGCCTGCCCTTTCTGAAGACTTTATGAAGAAAAGTTTGTGATCATACATTTGTTTCGTAATCTTGTTTCTCATCTCTGCACAGTCCAAAAGTCTTCCATCGTCGATCATGTGCTCAATTGGGCGAAGTTCAAGGCCGACCAACAAATGAAGAAGACTGACGGTAGCCGACGCAACAGGTGATATTTTACGATTATTTGTTGATTGTGTCAAAGCTTAGCGTGTGCCCTACAGGCTGTCCGGCCTTCCAAAGCTCTGTGATGCTAACAACGCTGGGACGAAGAAAGCCGGTGATTGTACACTCATCCTTACGGAGGGAGACTCTGCCAAGTCACTCGCGGTCGCTGGCCTGGCTGTTGTTGGCCGTGATAATTACGGTGTCTTTCCACTGCGTGGTAAGATGCTCAATGTGCGAGACGCGAAGCATGACCAGATCATGAAGAACGAGGAGATTCAAAATATCAAGAAGATCTTGGGTCTGCAACATAACAAGGACTACAAAGATGTGAACAGTTTGCGGTATGGACACCTCATGATTATGACGGATCAGGTATGTAGAGGTCGGATTTGCTCGTATGACGGTGCCGCTGAACGTTGTCTATAGGATCACGATGGCTCACACATCAAGGGCTTGCTCATTAATTATCTAGATCATTTTTATCCGTCCTTGCTTAAGATTCCCAGCTTCTTGGTAGAGTTCATCACCCCCATCATCCGAGTACGTTGCGTCCGAAGCTCCATCTCACTTCAAGACTGACAGACATCTCTAGGTGAAGAAGGGTAACCAGAAGATTGACTTCTACACACTTCCGGAGTACGAGCAATGGCTAGAGGAAACGCCGGGGGCTCTTAGATGGATTCCCAAGTACTTCAAGGTTAGTGTTTCGATATTAGCCATTGCCGTCTAAACACAACGTCTTTTCTGCAGGGTCTGGGAACGAGCACTGACGCAGATGGACGCGAGTACTTCCGCAAGATGGGCAAACACATGATTCCTTTCGGTACCACTGAAGAGGGCGATCGCGAGCTCATTGAGCTGGCGTTCAGCAAGAAGAAGGCAGATGATCGCAAGGAATGGCTTCGTCAGTTTAAGGTATGCCGTCAGTCGTGGGCAGTGTCCTTCCCGTTAGCTCAGCGATCGTGCAGCCCGGTACTTATATCGACCACACCATGGGCGAAATCCCGTACTCAGACTTCATCAACAAGGAACTGATTCTCTTCTCGATGGCGGACAATATTCGTTCCATTCCGTCCGTCGCGGATGGACTAAAGCCGGGTCAGAGAAAAGTTGTATGGGCTTGTTTCAAGCGCAAGCTCAAGGAGGAAATCAAGGTTGGTTCTGTGTCGTCGAGCAAACCAGTCCATTACTTACTCTGAAACCACAGGTTGCCCAACTTACAGGATACATATCCGAGCATTCAGCATACCATCACGGAGAACAGAGTTTGGTGATGACGATCGTTAACCTGGCGCAGAACTTTGTCGGTAGCAACAATATGAACTTGCTCATGCCGAATGGACAATTCGGTACGCGGGACCAGGGGGGGAAGGACCACGCGTCCGCGAGGTATATCTTCACAGAGTTGTCCCCGATTACTCGGGCGGTTCTGCACTCCGCGGATGATCCCCTCATGGCCTACCTCACGGATGACGGCAAGTCGATCGAACCGGAGTGGTATCTCCCTGTGGTTCCCCTGGTGCTGATGAACGGAGCCGAGGGCATCGGAACTGGTAAGACTGGCTAAAATATTTACGCCATTCGTCATGCTGACGCTGCGAGTTAGGCTGGAGCACGACCATCCCCAGCTACAATCCGGAAGATATCGTCGCAAACATCCGCCGCTTGATGAACGGTGAGGAGCAGATACCTATGCTACCTTGGTGGCGGGGTTTCCAGGGCACTATCAAGAAGGTCGGCGAACACAAGTACGACGTGCTCGGTAACGTCAACAAAATCGACGACTCGACCATTGAAGTCACGGAATTGCCAATCCACAAGTGGACGCAGTCCTACAAAGCAGAGCTGGAAGCTATGTGTGGCGAGAAGGGGGACGGTGTGATCAAAGTCTGTCTGCTGGGCATTGATCGTCTGTCTTCCTGGTCTAATACTTATTTCTATCAGGACTACAAAGAATACCATGGAAACGTGAACGTCCACTTTGTCATCAGCATGGATCCTAAAAACGTGGAGAAGGCGGAAGCGCAAGGTTTGCACGAGTTCTTCAAACTTACCACTAAGATCAACACCAGCAACATGATTTGCTTCGATTTCGACGGAAAGATTAGGAAATACGGCTCTCCGGAGGAGATCATCGAAGAGTTTTATCCCAAGCGCCTGGCTTATTATCAGAAGCGGAAGGTGACTGACCATTTTCAATTGACATACTGAGGATCCCTCAAAGTGACATCTGTTTTCAGGACTTCCTGGCGAACGAATTGCAGACCCAGCTCGAGCGTCTCAATAACCAGGCCCGTTTCGTGCAGATGATAGTAGACAAGGAGTTGGTCGTCTCGAATCGCAAGAAGGCAGACATCGTCACTGAGCTGCGCAAGAAGCAGTTCCGTCCGTTCCCCAAAGTCGCCAAGGCGAAGGCTGCTGGAGAAGACGAGGAAGCTTTGGAGGACGAAGACGACGACACTGCGGGAACTGCTAACACCAGTGATTACGACTACCTGCTCGGGATGCCGATCTACAGTTTAACCAGGGAAAAGGTTGGGATTTGATCTGGTGCTTGCGGGTTCAAAACTCAAGTGTGATTTATTGTATAGATCGAGAAGCTGCGTCAACAGGGCAAGGACAAGGAGACTGAGCTTTTGACTTTACTGGAGCTCACGCCTGTACAAATCTGGCAGACTGATCTGGACAAGTTCCTTGCTGAGTGGAAGGTGAGAGGAGCACCAGCATCTTGCTGTTGCTCATGACTGAAGCCTCTATCCAGCTCACATGCGACGCATGGGAGGCAGATGCGTCCGCTGCCGTCATCGGCAAGGGCAAAGGCAAACGCAAGCAGGCCACTCTCAAGGCGTTCAAGAAGAAAGTGGGCGATGACGATGAATTCGACGATGACTTCAAGCCCACGAAGGCCGCCGCTAAGTCTAAGAAGGTCGCAGAACCTAAGACTGCAAAGAAACCTGCGCAGGCCGGTCCGTCTGGCGCGAAGATCGAAGTGGAGGACGATGACGATCTGCCACCACTTCCGAAGAAAGCTGCGAACAAAGCACCGACGAAGACTAAGGTCGAATCCGACATCGAGATGTCGGAGGAACCGGCTGCTGCGCCAAAGAAGCGAGCAGCTAAGGAGGACTCAGATTCTGATATCGAGATCGTGCCAATGGGCAAAGGCAAGGGGAGAGCTGCTCCTGCTAAGCGCAAAAGGTTGGGTTCATCTCTCTGTCCACGTGTCTCTCGCTGACGGACTCAAGTTCGTCTAGTCCCGAAATCGATGAGGATGATTCAGACGACGACATCGCAATGAAGCCGGCCAAGAAGAAGAAATCTGACTCCGCTCAGGCTGCGATGACAGACTTCTTTGACAAGGTACCTGCAGCAGCGGCTAAGAAACCTACCGCACGCAAACCTTCGTCAAGTGCACCGGCTGGCGCGACGAAGGGCCGTGCTGCATCGGGTACAAAGAAGGCTACGAAGAAGGTAATCGAGAGCGACGGAGAGGATGTGGTGATGGACGATGAGGAACCGCTGGCCCGACCTCCACCAGCTAAATCGATGGCGCGCAAAGCCTCCAGCGCTGCTAGTGCGAACAAAGCCGTGGAGAGCGATGACGACATCATCACCATCGACGAAGACGAGCCTCCTGTCAAGAAATCCGCTGCTCGCAAGCCGCCATCCATCAAGCAGGCTGGTAAGGCGAAAGCTGTGCCTGTCAAGAAGGCGAAACGGATTGCCGACAGTGAAGACGAGGATGCATTCATGAACGAGGACGATGTGGTGGAGGTGGTGCCCAAGCGGACTGAAGCACCAAAACGCGCGGCGCGGGCTGCGACGAAGAGTAGTTATGTGGAGATTGCTTCGTCTGATGGTGAAGAGGTGCAGGATGGTTCCGAGTTTGAAGACTTTGACTGAAATTGCGTCATTGCCGATCTTTCTTTCTGCCTCTGACGGTGATGCTCTTTATCGCATTTGTTGTTACACTTATTCTCAGCATTGATGTCAATCCTTCATGAACACTAACTGTATCTCGTTCTACAATGCAATGACTCGAACATATGCAATGTCATATCGAACTTGAGGACTTGCCATTTGGGGTATAGATCTCCCTATAGTACTGCCAAGAACCGTTGCATGCTACGCCCCAGCACATGATTGAAATAAACCGACCCAGTATCACCCGGGGCGGGGGTCGGGAGGCGGAAAACCAGAAGGTAGAGATTGAAAAAGACCGACTCGTGTCACCGTCATCGCGGACATGAGAACAACAGTATTTGAACGGAAGTCCGAAGCACCACGATGTGTCAAGATTATTAGAGTACAGGATGACAACGATGCTACAGCACAGTCAAGAGAGGGTATATGCAACGAAACCGAAGGAGCGGCGGGTATGGCAGTATGCATGCGCAAGGGGTATCTAGAGTACTTTAGAATTAATGGCAGAACGACCAGAGCCGCCCTGTTCAACGAGTGAATAACTCATGTCGCCTAGGGTACAGCACGGGGAGATGTGTAACTTTTTCGTCATGGTTATTGGTATTTATCCTTGTATATCCAGGCGAGGCCAATGTCACTCGCGCCTTGCGCGACCTGCAAAAGAACACAGACGGGGTCACAAGTGATAAAAAATTTGAGGTTGTGCAGTGTATACTTACAGCTGCCCGGTACCATTGTGCTGCCTCTCGCATATCCTTCTTACACCCCTTCCCATTGGCGAGACAAAAAGCGAGTTCCTGCTGAGCATCCGGATCTCCCATGCGCGCCGCCAAGCGGAAATAGCTCTGATGCATGGGTGAGCATACAAACTGAGCAACGTGGACGGAATTGGAGACACACCACCCCCATCTTCTTATCCTTCTCCACGCCCCACCCTCGATAAAAGCTTTGACCCACTTCATAAACCGCGATAACTAACTCAGACTAGAGCGAATAATCAGCACTGAACAAGAAGGACCACAACCGAGCGCACCTTCACAGCACCGATGTTGATGCCCTGCCTAGACCCCTCCAAATCGACCATGGCCGCCTCTGCTGCGCGTCGCAGCCAGCGGAACCCTGCGCGCTCGCTCTTCTCGCAGCCCCAGCCATGCCGCTGCGCGAGCCCCCACATGAGCATCCCTACGTTGCATCCGCCGCCCGCCGTCGCGCTCTTCTCAAAACACGCGGCGGACTCTACTAACCGGTTCTCTTCGTGGTGCTTGATACCCAGCTGCAGGTATTCCTGCGCTGTCGTAGGCTTCGGCGGAGGCGCGGCGGGCGGAGGCGCGAGCACAGCGACAACGGGTGGACGTTGCGGTTGTGCGGACGCAACAGACAGTTGATGTGATTGTGCGGGCGCGTACGGTGTCGGGCCGAGCGTTGAGGACGCACCGGATGCCGGAGGATGTCCTACGGCGTCCAATGGGTAGTAGGAGTACGAGGAATACACGCTTGTGGGGGAAGCCGAGCGTGCAGGCGCGCCAGGGACGTCCGTAGCCTGCTTGAGCCCGTGAGGGGCGGAAGGCGATGGATGTTGGTGTCTCATGAGCACCTCCCGCTTGCGCTCTTCTGACCTGTCTACAAGGGGAAGGCCTGGCCTGGAGAAATTGATGTTGCCCGAAGACTGTACACGCGAGGGCGCGCGCCCCGCACGCGTCCCATTGCACACCGTCGCATATGCCACCTCATTGTCCTCGTTTGGAGATACGACGACGGTCGGGACTGGTTGCGGCTGCGATGGCGCGCCTTGCTTGATGTCGGACGAGCGCCAGGAGTCGCGGTAGCGAGCAGTGATGTCGTCCAAGTCGAAGCTAGACGCGACGGACTCGTGCGGCGCCCGACGTTCTGGGAACGCCTCGTCGCGTGCGCTCCACGAAGCCATCGACCGCGCATCGCTAGCGATTGTCTCATAGTCGTTGAACGTCGTCGTCGACGTTCGAAAGCGGGTGTGCAGCAGTGGCGATTGCTGTGCGCTTCCTGGCACGCCGTCTATCCTTGGGGGCGTCGAGGGTGCCGATACAGTCAGATTTGCGTGTGCTTTAGCTTTTGCTCTGCGAGAAGATGCGCGGCGAACGAGGGAATCAAGAGGAGAGGCGTGTCGGATTGGTGTGCGCTCCATATGCTGAGACTCGGATTGTGGTAAACTGTAAGTGTCAACGCCAGACAAAGTCTGCATACATGCAGACGGCCAGGACCTGCAAGGTTAATCAGGAAACTTTCATTGTACCAGACAGAGGTGATAGTCGAGAGACAAGGTTACAACTGCGGGGACCGGCCGTCGTCGTCGCAGCGACGCAGTCGGTTGCGACGGATGCAGATGCGGTGACACAGGGTGACATGCCTCTCCAGTCTGAAATATATGCACCTGCACCTCGAGTCACACAGCTAGCCAAGTTTCTTCGTTAGTTTCCTTTTCTCGTTCCTACTGCCAGTTAATTCACTACAATCTCGAGAGTTGATGTTCTGACACCGAGTTTGACAAAACCGTCAATCGGCTGCCAGGTAGACCTTGCAAGCCAAAAATTAGACAAACGTTTCAGATAAAACGTCACCTACGCGGACAAAAAAGGCTCAGAATGTAGGGGAAATTAAAACGAGGGTGCAGACACGTGAGGAGGGCAATAGATGAAGCTAGCTGAAGGTTGAATATTTGAATTTCCACACTTCCTTGTCTTTGTCCACCACTTGTCGAGTCCCCGGTTATGATGCGGATCTTTCGATTTCTCAGTTCTACATCGCGAGGCTCATTGAACGCGCGCCCCATTGTGTAGTCATGAATTTGCAGGTTCAGGGCCGAGACCGCGTTCATTCGAGTTCCGGTAGTAAGAGTTATTCTTCTCTCGTCGCGCACCCGGGCCGTTGTTCATCCATCTTTGTGTTCTCGTCCATACGTTGAAGCAGTCCACGAACTCGGCATTCCATAAAACGTGTCATGCCCGCGGAGTAGACTGGTATTCTATATTTCTTGACCACGAACAAGCGATCCTATCGGCATCTTCTGTATCTCCAGAAAGTCTAGCCGAATAGGCTATGAAGAGAGAACAGGAGATATTTGCTCAAGCAACGATCCGTTATATGGCCCACCTGGTTTTTGGCTGTCGTGCCTGCCCGTCCCTTTGGACAAGCATCCACCTCGCGTGGGATCCACCTCGTGTGCGCCACTTCTTCGAGCTATCAGCGGACATGCTGGTGGACGTGTACTCCATGTTGGAAATCGACGTCGAGGATGTCGTTCAGGTGATCTCCTCATACGCAGACTGTATCCGCGGTTTTGAGTACGGAGATGAGGACATGGAAAACGTTCACGAGATGATAACCTCGCTTGGTTTCATGCTCCCAAACCTGCAGATGCTCGACTTGAATTCGTTCATGAGCACGGACGAGCCTTTTCGTTGTTGTTTTCCCTTCTCCACCCACTCAAAACAACAGGATTTTCCTTCGCTTTATATCGACTATATTTGCAAATCTGGTCCGACACTCCAGTTTAGAAGTGAACTAAGTGTCCTCTAATGTCCGGAAATGCAAGAAATCCTGAAGGGATTGGAGTCCTGCCCAAGCCTTGAGAAGTTAACTTTCCATAGGTCCTTACCATACCCAGAAATCAGATCTCGTCTGATTTGCGCATTTGCGTTACCAAGGCTCAAATTTATAGTCCTGAACGACAATACGGACTGCATAGGGTGGTTCTGCTCTCATCTTGCTCTCCCTGTGACTGCCAGCGTTTCATTGCGCTGTCAGCTGTTCACCACCGTCGAGCGGTTCATGTCCCCTCACATTTTTCCATTTTACGATCGCTCAACACTGCCAGTCTATTCGCGAATCCAATGCATCATGTTCGCTGCATCAGACCAATATAACAACGTACACCTCCACGCTTATCCTAACTCAGAATTGCAGGGCGACCCTTTGGTGCGCATACAGATACCTCCCAGACCCGCAAGGGCATCAGTCACCGCCTCGCCAATATTCTGGACCAATATGGTGACGAGGGTGTTTTTTCTGCATCGCCGGTTGTCAGATTTGCCGTCGTCGGGAAATCGCACGAAGGAGACAAAATCCGCAGATACAATGAGAACGTTATCCTGAAGACTTATCTCTGGCGCTGGGCTCTCCTTCGCCTTCCTCTCCTTGAGTACCTCGAAGTGACAGGCGAAGAGGACGTCGAGCTGCTCTGAGCGAGTTCCCGATACCAGGTCTAGAGGTAGTGCTCTGCTCTCACCTGAAGACGTTGAGCGTGGAGGGGTATCACGGCGAGAAGACGAGGAAGACTCTACAAGCGGCGCTGGAATTCCGTGCGGTGCATGGCGGCCGTCTGAGGACGTTGGCCCTTTCGTTGTATACTTGGGAACTTGAATTGAACGGGCCGCCAAGGTATCTGGAGACACTCAGTACCTTGGTTGACGAGTTGGTTATTCATTCTCCTCTGGTGCCGAATGACTCGGGTTGAGTACTCTAAATGTTTCCAGGTTCATATGATATCTCAGTGAGATACATACATGTTATCGCAGAGGGCTCCGATTTCATAGAGTAAGAACCCATAGCTCGCTGAGTGTGAACGAATCACGCAGTTAACGGACGACGCCTGTGCACGATATATTTATTACTCACTGCCCGTGTTTCGCAAGAAAGCGGGATGTTCCATTGAGGGTGCTGTACATGTAGTCACTAATACCGCCTTTCAAGAACATGTTCGGAAGCAGATCTTCCATCTCACTCATCTTATCTTATCGGCATTCTGTCGATCATCGTGCGCTGTCGCCCAGTTACACATCTTAGACAAAGAACTCAGGGAAAGTCCTAGTAAGCCGCCATCTACTAGAATGGTAGCATTCCGAGTTAAAGTGTGACGATATACGGTGAGCACTTTAAACAGATCAAAGATCTTCACTGGCCAAAGAATGCAGAGCGTGTATTTCTTCGAGTTCGCGGTTGTTCAGAAAACTGACGAACATTTCTTGGACAAGGGCCTCGCTGTCAGCTGATGGAAAATCCCAGAACCATGCACGAGATCATAAGCTAACCATGTTACGACGCGCAGCGCACAGACACGTGGGGAAGACAATGGACAAGTGAGAGTCACGCCCTCGCCCCTCCTTGCCTTTGTCCCTCGTTGACTCCCCTGCTACGGTGAGTGTCTTGCTACTGTTGAGTTCAACGCCGCTTTTCTCACCATACGCGCAAGTGTGCACTATAGTTGCGAATACTTTCTTTGAGGATTGAGAACGCATTCAGTCAATCTTGGGTGGTTAGTCTTGCGAGTTTCTCTGGCATATCGCTGCCGATCCCAGTAACCACTGACGTGCTCACAAATGCTGAATTAGTCTACCCACCTGTTATCTCCTGGAACGAATCATGGCCGCGGGACAACCGGAAATGGATTGGTACACCGCTTTCATTGAACAGGAACAAGCAAGCCGAGCAGGGTCTCTTGTATCCTCAGAAGGGATAATAGAACGGGCGATGAAAAGAGAACGGGCGATTGCTAACGCCGCGACCCGCTATATAGCCCACCCCCGGGCGATTCTCAACTCGCAGGTGCCCGTCAATGCCCTCCCTAATGAATTGCTTGCAGAAATCTTCGTGGATGTTCAGCGCGAGGACTTGTCGTTGTCGTGCCTGCAGATGACCGGTGTTTGTCGGCATTGGCGAGCACTGGCTACTGCTACGGCCGCCCTTTGGACGAACATCGACCTCTCATGGCATCCGGCTTGTGTGCGTCATTTCTTCGAGCTGTCAGCGGACATGCCGGTGGACGTGTACTCCATGTCGGAACTCGAAGTCGATGATGTAGTCGAGATGATTTCGCCATACACACACCGTATCCGCGGTTTTGTGTATGGACTCGGAGACGAAGAGGCGGACAACGTTTCCGAGATGATAACCTCGCTTGGTTCCGTGCTCCCCAACCTGCAGACTCTTGAGTTGGATTCGCCTGATGACTCGCTCGAGCCTTTTGGTGGTCATTTTCCCCTTCTCCGTTCCCTCAAAACAACAGGATTTTCCTTCTGGTTTATATCGGGGATGCTCGTAAATCTCGTCGAGTTGGAGATAAATGAGGTGCCGACCCGTCCGGAAATGATGAAATTGCTACAGGGACTAGCGGCTTGTCCCTGCCTCGAGCGTTTGAGCTTGAGTAGTTCCTTACCGCAGCAGGATATGAATGCTCAAGCTTCTCTCGTTGGCCCAGTTTCGTTACCCAGGCTCAAGTTGTTTGACATCTTCGACGACGTGATGTACATCGCGCGATTCTGTGCATATCTCGCGCTTCCTGCTGGTACCTGCGTTTCACTGCACTGTCGTGCATTCCGGTACTTGGCTACCACTAACCGTCTTGAGCTTGAGCCCCACCATATCGTTGTACCCCGTTATGATCATTCCAAATGGCCGGTTTATTCCAAAGTTCAGTCCATCAGGCTCTCTGCAACTTCTAAAGACGATTGGACACAGCTTCATGCTTACCCTGATCCCGACTTGAGGGGCTACCCTTCGATACTCATGCATTTTCCTCACGAGACTCACAAGACCATGGCACATTGCTTCGTTGATGTCTTGAATCAATGCGGGGATGTCTTCTCTGCGTCGCCTGTTGTCAGATTCGTCGTCGTAGGTGAACCGGATGACCGCACGTGGTGCTACGGAGACGAGCCTGAGGTTCTTCTGTCCGCCAACGTCTGGCGCATGGCGCTTCTCTGCCTTCCGCGTCTCGAGCACCTCGAAGTACGAGGTAGGGACGACGTCGAGCTACTCTTCGAGGCCCTTGGCCCGTTTCCAACAGCAGATGCGGAGATAATCTGCCCGCACCTCAAGACGTTGAGCGTGGGGGTTTGTAGTAGACAAAGGGCGAGGAAGATGCTCCAGGATGCTTTGGGTTTCCGTGCGTCTCGTGGCAGCCGGCTGGGGACGCTTACTCTTCCGTTGCATACCGGGGCGTGGAATGGGCGGTCGAGGTATCTGGAGGCATTCAGCCCTTTGGTTGACAACTTAAATGTTCGTCCTAGGGAGTAGAATGCCTCTGGGAAGTAGGATCGTGGGCGTGAATGGGTAACTAGCACGTTTCCGTATGCATATGTAGTATCTAGACTGGACAGGACGTCTACTATGAATTGGAACGATAGGTACCACGGGAACGTCGAAGCTGCAATGAAGACCCAATGAAGATGCAGTGTCGCTTCTGACAAGCCCGATTTTGCAGAGAATTTCGATAACATCGAGCAAGGGTGAGGCCTTGAGGAAGCAGTGCAGGAACTATGCGTAAACGACAGCAGTCATTGGGCGACATATCTGCAAAGCAGAGACTTAGAGGACTCACTGAGCCGCAGATAAAGCACAAAAATGTCCATGTAATCCCGGACGTCCTTGCAGAGTATGCTGTTTGAACTAGCACAGCTAATCTCCTTGCCAATCGGTAAAAATGATAACACCACAGATATCCATGTCATACCTCAAGGCATGCAATCATGCATACAGGCTATCATCACTATCCAACGAGCCCAATCCAATGCCCAACCCCGCCCGCGCCTCTGCCGTAGAAATCAACCTCCATGGCACAAGAATCTGCCCAACATAACGCCCGTTCGCACTCTCATCCGTGCGATCATTGCCAATGCGATACTCCTCAGCGTTCACGAGGAGGATGTTGAGCTGCTTGTCCGTTCCGACAAATGTCCCGAGGAAGATGCGGCCGTCGAGGATCCGAATGCGAAGGGCCTGGCGTAGAAGAGATTTAAGTTGTTTTATTGAGGGTGGGGTAGCCGAAGACATCCTCAAGTTTGGCCGTGAACTTGAGGCTACAACGCAGTGAGGACGTAGGCTCATAGATACAGCCTCTAGTTACCTGCAGGAAGACAGTCGTTCCTTTGTAATAGAGGCTGAGATCATTACCGATGACCCGCTGAGAAGTCCCCCGTGGGAAACCGGACTTTGAACGATGCCGACGGCAATTCGACGCACGAATCTTTAGCGCTCAAGTCGCGTGCAGCCACAGGCGCGTCTTACCTGTGTACAAGCTTCGCGTGCTGTAAAAAGTTCTCATGGCGACGGTGCTTCGTCAACGAAGAACCAGCAGACAAGACTCTTGACAGCTTGCTGCGACAGCAGGCTACGAACGCGTTTTGACCGGAGCATTTGAGGGCTCATGATGGCGAGACGAATGTCCTCTCCGCTGACAAGCTCGGCCAGAAGATCGCGATTGTTGTGGTATGCTTCTCTCATAGTGTCTTCGTTGATAGCCAGTGCACGAATTCCGCGGCTATTGGCCACAGTTTCCTATACTCAAGGTCAGAATGAAACTACTGTTGGTGTGCTTGTCAGCACGACAGTACCTGCTGCAATGCTAGCAATTTAGTAGGCACAATCATGAGAGCTATTCCTATCTTCATCTGGGCTTGTGCAGCCAGTAGCGGAGCATGCATAACCGTCGTCTTCCCCTGGCCCGGCATGATGACGAGGAACAGATCCTTGCCGCGGATGAGGTCCATGCCATGGCATAGCTGAAAATCGCGAACCGAGGGAACTCCGCACTTCTGAATGATCAGTGACTCGAGCCATTCTGAAGAGCCTTCTGCAGGTATGATGGACATAGAGAACGGTGTGGATTACAGCTACGTAGCATACATACAGAGTTGACGCGACTGACATCTCTGCCACCGACGCGTTTTGGGAATTATAGTTTAGTGCCGATGACGCAGCCGTCCCTTCCGCTGTCTGGCATGTAGCTCAAAAACTCCCACGGGGGACTTCTCAGTGGGCTCCCGGATAATGATCCTACACCGCAAAACCAAGCTGATGTTGGCGCGACAGGCGGTCTATGGAGCAGACAATGCTCAAGTCAGATTGTTCAATCGAGGTGGTTGGGTAGCTCAATAGGATATTCAGAGGCTCGAGGCTGCTTTGATGTCGCACAAAAGTGTTGTACTGAGATTTTGAGTCAAGATTGGGTTGCCCCTGAGCCGTGACCCTTGTCTGACCTCGGTGCCGATGTCATTGCACTGTTCGGCTCTTATGTTGATAAACTCTTGCCTCTCAAGTCTCCAGCAGGCTTAACAGCACAGTCGGCATGATCATTTTGCTCAATAAATCTATGTTCTGTCTTAACATGTCAATCCTATATTATGCCCAATGTCCTTCAGTAATTATGACTGTCCATCTGCAAAGGTGACTTTTCTCCTGTAGCACCCATTTTCTACACAGCACACAGTAGACGGATCAAGTCCATGTAGTGCCATGTAGCATGCTGTAGCCATCACGGTGCTATGTAGCACCGCATAGGCAGGCCTACCGGCTGAGTGGAGGATCCGTCTCGGCAATGAAGCACCCGAATTCTGATTGGCTGGACAAGGATTGAGTGTCGATGCTTAGGGTGCTCGTGTACACTTTCAACTTAGGACGCAAGGTGTCAAGTCTCATGGTAAACAACCATACTGCTTTGCGCGAAGCATACAAAACATATGTGTATCTATGTAAGGATTGAGGTAAAATGACGTACACAGCTCCGTGACATTCTGAGTTGTCCAACGAGAATCCATCTCGCGACCGAAATTTGGTACGAGATGACAATTTCGAACAATGCGGTCGATGGAGATGATCTCCCCATACGGCTGATGCATGCGAGTTGACGGGCTGACAACAAACAACTCAGAATCAGGATCCATACGGCGGAGCGGTGTGAACCACTCGATGTATGCAAGTGGATGCTGTGCAAGCACAGGATAATGTTCAGGCAGTGCAAAGAGCACACGGATGTGTGCCACGCGGAGACCTTCCCATATGTCAGAACATCACAGACTCCAGGGCGGGGAATAACAAACCTTCTAATGGAGTTCCGGCCGTCACTGGATTGAACTCCCCAGTGCGAACAAGAGCGAAGTCAAGACGCGCATGCTGTGCAGTGCGTCGACCTTGAGCAGGAACTGGTGGAGATGCACGGACTACATTTTTGCAGTGACTAGGATTTGCTGCAGGGATTTGTGGTAGAGTGACAGATAGGCGAGCATAGAGGTTGAAAGAGTCGAAGAGATGGGGCTTGAAAGAACTGCCGTGGTCACGGAGGTAGATACCCAAGCAGTCTACAAAATGGGATGCATGGTGGTACAAGATGATATCGCTCGCTATAACACCTCGGAGAGCATGAGGGTGGTGCTTGGCAATCTTGTACTGAACCTGTAATGAAGTGCTCACATCGCGTGACATTTGGGTGGCTTCAATGGCTTCGGGATCTTTGCCATCTTCTGGGGCCAAGGACACCACGGGAGCAACCTGACCGTGATATCCACCGTTCTTGCACCAATTCAGATAGAGTGCGAAACGGTCGACTGCTTCCTGCTGTCGAAGCCAGATGACCATCTGATATAGATAGTCTTTGCGGTTGCTGGCCCGGTATGCATCCTTCGCATAGTCGATGTGAAGGCACTCCGGAGATTCAGTGTTGAACTCGTCCGCACTCCCAAACAGTTTGATCATTGCGACATAGTGTTTCATCGCATGGATCTTCGGTATGTTAAAATGGTCCTGGTTCCGAGCTCCAAGCTCTATGAAAATGTCCTTGTGAGCATGGAAGCCATCAAGAGCTTCTTGCAGGGCTGCCAATGTCTGAGTCGTGTGCGACTGGAGCGAGGCATAGTAAATGAAGTCGATCGTTGCCCAGACAGCTCGGATGATGCGTGGGTCTGCGCAACCCATGACTAAACCCAGAAAGACTTTTTCCATCTCCTTGTGCTCCACTCCTGTCCACTGCGAGACTCCCGATATGCCGTGATCAAAGTGACGAAGACCAGATATTTCACTCATAGAGCGGAAACGTGCATCGACTTCATCGGTACCCACAACCGCAGTACACCACTTCACCAGGTGGTCCTTGAACACACCTTTGTGTAGCTGGTGCAGCAAATCCGGAGTGAACCATTGGAAAATGTCCGAATATGGCAGATCTTGCCAGAAAGGTGGGTACACCGGCCGCAAACCAAGATCTTTGAATCAATGCTTTTGTTCGGGGCTTGGGTGATTCGCATCTAGCTGCGCAAGGAGCAACAAAGTCTCGGAGACTTCTCGTTGGGGATGAGTGTCATGTCCTCCCCGTTGCTCTGGGACAACCTTGCACATCGGACATCTATTTTCCATACAGCATGCGACCAGGCATTGTTCAGGATAATCCGCGACATACGAGGCAACAATGGGCCAAACAGACCGTAGTAATCCATCCGCACATGTCATCGTGACGCCAGTGTGTTCTGCTTCAGCCACTGATGCAAGCATAGCGCGCATGCAGTGGTGAAAGAGTCAGTACTTCACAATGGACCTAGTTTTATCACTGAAACAGTCTAGCTTGCCGACAGGAAGATATCCAATCAAGACCGTGGCATGAGAGGAGGCCTTGCGACGCACGTCCTTGGCGATGTTGCCGATGGTAAGATATACCGGCCAGGCACTTTTGTCTCCACGGAACTGTGATAACCTTGTCTTGTCGGACAACAGTATGACCGGTGCAATTGTGGCACCGGGAGGAAGGCGTTCCTGTGACCTGTCAGTGAGTTATGCAAAGACGTGTAGAAAAGGACTTCTTACCTGCAGGTTTGACCACCACTCCGCTGTCCACATCTCACTTGTGATCTGAACTTCACCATTTTCATCGGCAAACTGACGCTCCGGTGCGTACTTCATGACGTCTTCAAAAACAGGATTGTTGAAGAGCTCGCGGATGCACTCAAGTGGATCGCGGAACCACAGCTCTAGGTTTTCTGTCAGGACATTTCCGTCTTGATCAGGGAGATCCCCAGTGAGTTCAATATCCTCACACCTCCAGTCAACTCCGCTGGGTAGCGAGTCAACTGCGCTTAGCAAAGCATCTTTGTTATGATAGGAGGGATGGACGCGACTGCTGATCTGTGCTCATTTTGGTAAGTTCAACATCCACTTTGTCCCGTGGACAGATGGTTACATACGATAGGAAGCTTCAAGAAGTTCTCTGCCTGTGTATGTCCCACATTCTGGATGAGCCACTTCGCCAATTCCCACTCCTCATTGTTTTCGAATGGTCCGTATATTTCAGATCCTTGCAAAATCTGCTCATCGTGAATGCTCGTGAACAGTGTCTTCGACTCACCCAAAGACTGCCCTGCACCGGAGAAGACTTGAGCATAACGAGCCTGTGGATAGCTGGAGTCCTCGTCCAGAATCTCCTCCACCGACGGCCTGTGAGGTAGTGATGCATCTACATCTGCCTCCAACGGTACCTCAGGCTCAACATCGGCTTCAGCTACAGGAGCATAATCCTCTGCACCTGCATCGTGGTCCATATCGAGCATGTTGGACAATATGGTGAGCCCTTCTTCAGAAGCTGCAGAGGGGAGATGGTTTTCAGGAGTAGAAACAGTGTCTGCATTACTGTCAACACTCGACTGTTGATTCAGGTGTAAATTGGTCCACCATGAATTACGCCGCCATAAACATGCCGTTGCTTGGGCCTGGTGACACCGAACAGCAGTCCCAGTTTTAAAGGATGCTCTGCAGAACTGACAGATTGCCATAGGTCAAAGGAGTGTTGCAAAAGTGTCTGCAGATTTCCAGGACACCGCGGAGTTCTTCGCAACCGGCGAGCGCCGGTGTTTGCAAGTGATTGGAACCACTGGGCATTTTTCTAAAATTTCCGCACGCCCTTTTACTTCCTCTGTCTTACTCTCCATCATTGCAGCGAGGGAGGCCCACCATGGCTGATCCTCCCGACGATGTTTCTCAATTCCAGTCTCAAGAGCCTCCTGGTCCATCAGGCCGTGGGCACCGCCAGCCTCGCTCCACTACACGCCTTGAAGGTCACCGTATGTCTGCGCATTTTCTTCCTTCACTCAGATATGCTCACTGTATTATTTTGCAGTTGATTCTATTGCAAAATCGCAAGCACGACGTCAGCTATATGAAGCTCGCAAGCTGGCTCAGAAAAGCATGGATGTACCAGTCCAGTCGCTGCCGCAGAGTTACACTGGCATGCTTCCGATCTCTCTGTCTACTTTGATGGCCACAGAGGCCTCTCACGAGCAGGCCTTCATGCAGCAGATGTGGCAGCCACCCGATACCTCTACAGTTCAAGAGCCGCACAATATGTTTATGTCCAGCACGATGCCCGAAATTGCTCATCGCAATTTAGATAATTTTAATTTCGAGTCCCTTACATTTGATACTCTTGCCCAAGCTCATTCGTACACATATAACCCGTCAATCCCTTCCATTCACACTGCCCCTAATCAATTACTCCTTCAGCATGATGCATCAACAGCAATCACGTTGGATCAGAGTTTCGAACGCCAGGAACTAGCTCTGCACGTGCCCGGTTCCTCAAGGCCTTCTCCCGATGGTAATACCTGACTCAATCTCATTACCACTAGTGTGTCACTCAGCTCAATCATGCAGAACCCGGTGATGAATGTGCCATGACTACTCAATCTGATAGCCAACTTGTTGACCAGCCCCTTCCGCGTGGGATGCAGATGGTGCATGAGCCTCTTCGTTTCTTGTCCGTTGACTACTAGCTGATGTACAAAATACGAACTATTCTCTAGATCAGTTCGACCCCTGTATCCCTCCCAGTGCATCGTGTCAGTAAACACGGTCTTGTCCACCGCATTCCTGCACGCACGGCAAGTACTCCAAAACCCACTCAGACCCTCGTTCCTACTGCACGCAAGCCTCATTTAGTACGACGAGTCACGGGCTCCAGAGTTCAGCGACCCGCATTGGGTAACTCCGCAGCAATCAATACTTTGCAGCATATGGGCACTGTTACTGCACATACGCAGGACAGTCCCAGTCTCACGGCAAGTAAACATACAACATACCTCGCTGTTCTCATTGCTTATAGAATGTTAGACTGGCGCTGGGCAAAATGTGATGAGTACCCCGACCTCATCTAATGACGAATGTATCGAGGCGCTCGAGGACGATGACACTTCTGCTGAGGACGCAGAGGATCTCCCTCCCACGAAGAAGCCCAAAAAAACTCTGCGCGACCGCAGTGCACGTGGACTCACAGCGGAGCGCCATGCGATTATTGTCGTGGTGTACCAGCACTTCAAGCTCATGCTGTGCACAGAGGGTGCATATCCGGTGTCGGCAGATGAGGACAGGATGATAGCAGAAGCTTGGACTATAGCTTGTGGCGAGAAGGAAACCCCGGATGACCTGGTCCCCACCGAGCAGGAGCGCTTGTTGGTGAGTGCAGTAGTATGACAGTGCTTACTCTCATGTGTACTGAAGGCTACTTCGAAGGTGCGAACGCGTGCCACGCAAGTACGCAGTGCTCTCAAGAGTCTTGCACGGCAACTGCTGGAGAAGCACTACGGTTTCAAGCAGGGCCTTACTGCTGAAATCAAGGAGTACAACCGTGCCCTTGTGGCATTATTGAAGCCAAAGGTTGCATTCGCACATATAGTACGTTCACTCCTCACTCAGTATGCAAGCACTAATACCGACCTATATGTAATTCGGCAGGATCCACACAATCCGACGACGATGTGTCGTCACCCAATCATCGCGGAAATCATCACAAGGATGTGGTTCAAAGATGCCGAAGATGATGGTGTGCATCATCCCGAGTACTTCGAGAATGGCCTAGTGATGCTACTCGCCCTCGTCCTAACAGAGGTGAGTATCTTCATCCCTCTAACAAGCCTCTTACTCATATTATGATGGCCTCAGATTGAATGTGCCATTGATGAATGGGCTACGGGGATCCATCGTGCTGTCGAACTTCGCGCTCCGAAGTACAAGCAGAATTACGAAAGGCACCTCCAAGAGCTTCGCAAGTGGGAGAGGTACTCGAGTACGCGGTCGAAAGCCCCGCAGTGCATGCAAGATGACTTACTGAAGACACTCAGGTGCGTTATTGATCTTCTGTCCTCATGGACATTGTTGCTCAGTTCACATTTGCAGAGCGAATGCAGGTGTTTCGGATCAATCAAATAATTCCGCAGCTGAGGAGGATCTGTCTGACGATGACTTTGCTACGTACGAGATATGATCGCCCTCTGATGCTGGTCAATGTTTGTATTCCTGCGCTACTTAGCTACAGATTACTATATATGACATTGAATGGTGACATCATCTCGTATGTTTCGAATCTGCGATGTGTGCGGGCACGAGTTGTCGACCAGCTGACATCAGACCGAAATAAGTTGCAGCTGCTGACGTATCATTTGTGATCCTAAAGATAGATTTTCGACGGATCTACAGGTGGCTACGCGGCCCTATGAGCCTATTGTCCAACATCGCTACCAGTCTACACTGACCTACAGTAGGGAGACCAGTTCTACAGAGCTGCATATACAGGGGACTTGGCAACCGGACTCGTAGTTCCTAGCCGAGCTACATAGTCCTACGTAGACTTCTTGCAACTTCCAGATGTCCCCGGGTCGCTGAGCGGCTATCATCATTAGGCAACTCGCCTCTTTGCCTCTTCCTTGGTCTGCGCTCAATATCCATGTCAGTGTCAGATGTCTCGCTCTCATCCACATCCTCTGGTTCCACCTCCATGTCAGTTGTCAGACTGGGTCCCACATTTTGGACTTGTACTGATTGCGCTGTCTTCACTGCCTTGTTTCTTGCTCATGTTGCAGCTGCTTTTGCCCTGGTTTCGGATCGCTTCTTGTCTCTGTCCACCCGGAGAACTGTTGCCAGCTCAGCATGCCATTTCACACGGTCATCAACAAGTGCCTGTGGAGCAGTCAATGTCCGGGGGAGGCAGCGCTGCAGGAGATGACTATTGTGTAGTGCATGGGTATTGATGACGAAGTGATTGTCATCATTGTGAAATATTGTGCATGCAACTCGTCCAGTGAGCTCTCTTTCCTGAAGGATGGGACGTGATGCAGTTATTTGACAGGCACATGTACAACAATCATGTTGCACATTCAGTATAAACTGAATGGCCTACGCTGTTCTATTAGAGTGACTCCCTTGATACAACTGCATATAACTCACTTTGGATGGAACAACATGATATGTTTTATGAGTAGGTGAAGGTCGCCGCAAAATTGGCATACCTAGAGTGGAATGCAGTGAGTTACCTACAAGGAAGGTATCCAATATGACTATGGAAGATGCTAATGCATCTGAGACAGCATTGACAGTTAGAATCTCTGCTATATGTCCAATTATATTTGCTTGATTTTCCTGACATAAAGCAGTTAGTTAGGTATATTGAGCTGGACTGACTGAACAATGTACTTCTGATATTACAACCACCCATGCACCAACCTTACAAACATCCCCAGATTGAGCAACAACATGTATGGCATCACTCCATATGGAATTTGGGGTTAGGCCTAGTTCTGCATAGTTGTCTGCCATAAAAGCAAGAGTTTCTGAGATATGACAAGTCTTGCGCTTTTGCTGTGGATATATTTTGACCAATCCTGCAATAAAGGGCTTGTCGGGTGTCCAACCCAAATGATGCTGGATGATTGTTTGTCGTTTGAGCAATGATCGTACATCCTTGCCAGCTTGAACATGTAGATGATCTTGCAGCCAATATCCGCCACTGAGAATATGCTTAACACGATCTATATCAGCCAGTTTGTGAGCAATATCACGACTTGGGGCCTGGTGATTGCTCAAGACTGAGCACATGCGGAAGATCGCATTGAAACATTCAAAGATTTCTGTTGAAAATCGCACTGCAGGACCAAATCGCTGTATGTCGGCCAGAATGTGTTTTAGAACATGAAGCTTGCCTTTCACAAGGATTCGGGCAGGATCAAGATCATCAAATGCATCCAATGCATTATCAATCAAGATTTTTAGATCATCCTATAAAATGTAGAATATTTAGTATTGAATAATATGATCAAACAGATAATATTCACCAGATATTGTGCCATATTATCGATCTCTGGTATCCATAATACTGCACCAAGCTCACCCATTGCCTTCATAACCTTGAATTGTGAAGGGGATGCAATATCATGCACATGAAATGTTGCAGTCTGCATAATTGTCTTGAAGTGCTTGCCAATAAGACCATTGCGATACTGTATGATATAAGAGGCACGTATTGGTGGAATATTGAGTCCTTGAATATCTGTTGCCTGAAGTCGGAGTGTAAACAGATCCTGATTGGCTTCTGTCCATGATGTGTGAAGAGAATGCCAATAATACTTCACAAGGCCCAGTAATATGGTGTGAAGAAGCTCTACTGGAGTATCCTGGGTTGGATCAAGAGCTAAAATATATGTTAGTCTAATTACTAAACAGCTAACTTTGTGAAACTTACTTGAAATTGTTAGAAGAATATTAAATGGTTGAGCAGTCTCTGTTTTAAGCCATTCCGCAAGCTGATCAGCAATTGATTCAGATGAACGACCTGGTTCTGATGCTTTAATCTCGTGGGCCTTTTGAATAAGTTGTTCAATCCAATGTTGTGCAATCTTGTCTTTCACCCCTGATGCAGTTTGATGATCTGCAACCTTCTGTGCAACTCCAAAGGCGGCAAGTCTAAGTTGCTCAAGTATTGCTTCTTTGGTCTGTGTTGCATTTCGCAGTTCACCAGGCTACAAAGTTAAAACATTAGCCACATATATATCTCATTCAAATGATGCTTACTTCATGTAATGCATGATACCCTTCATCTGATTCTTGAACCTCATATGGACCTCCTACCTTACATCGTCGGCATTTGCAGTTAGCATTCATACCAATATGAGATGCTTCTTCGGCCTGCTGGGGATTATCTGCAGGCAAATCAGGCACAATTAACCTGACTCGTGTATGGCGATTGGTTGCAGCATTAAAACATCGAATTGGCTTTTTGTGTGTTTCTCTATAAGGCGACATATTAGTTTATAACTATTGCAAGTATAAATAAACATACTGTATAAGTGGCATGATTGCTTCAAATTGCTCTGGTGCAGAAGCATGCGGTGATGTAGATACAAACTTGACAAAATATTCCTGCTGAAGCAGTCGACCCGGCAAGTTTGAATTGACCATATAAACATTGACATGTTTTTGGTATTGTTTGGAGCGAGCACCTGAAACATCGTCTGCCCACAATGGAATAAAAATGGTTACCAAGTCCTCATCATCTGCAAGTTTACGGAGAGGATTGGGCATATTGCTTGCATACTGCTTGAATGGCTCTATAAAATATGTAACTTAGTAGTGCTAATAGACTAATATTAAGAGAAACTGACCCTCAAATACAATGGAAGCTTTTTCAAGAAGATCATAATAATTGTAGCAAAATTGTGAGAGTTGAATACTAACAAGCTCTGATGCTTCTTCAACATGCAGCTTCTAAATATGGCAAAAAAAATTGGTTAGTTACAGTTATTACAAATTATATTAACTCACATTATTATTCATTCTCTGTACTAAACGACAATCTCCATAAAGCTCTCCATGTCGTCGCATCCAGATAATAGGAATCACAAGCTGACCATTTTGAAGTTCATTAAGTTCATTAACATAGAACTGCTTGGACCCTGATGCCGAACGTGCAGCAGGAGTAAGTAGATCAAGAGGAACTTCTTTCCAACGTTCTGCCTGCCATGTTTCTGAAATTGGACCATCTGTAACCTCTGGCCAAATATTAATATATGGTGCCACTTGTGGATTTGCGAAGTCCTGCATGCCATCAATAAATGTGAGAGAATATTTAAGAGAAGTGTGACTTACCATGTGTATTATGTCACGAGGATCATTCACATAAAAGTGATTGCCAAGAGATGACTTTTGTGGAGAGGTGGTAACCCCACATAAAGTGCGTAGTTGATTTTGCATCTGACGAAAATCTTTGAAGGAAGGAACATTCTTAGCTCCAACTTCTCTCATAATCCATAAAATCATCTTGAGCTGACTGCTAGACAAACGTAGTCTCGGCAAATTGTCTAAAACATCGAGTAAAAACATCTATCATTCAAGTCAAAATGTTAAAATTACTACAAGGATTAAAATAAATATACACACAGTTTTGTTTCCATATGGAGCAAAGTCGTGATCTACAGGCACTCCTGTAAAGTGTTCGTGCATGTCATCTTCATCTCCTTCTTCACCATTCAGGCCTTATAATGCAAAGAATTAAGTAATGTCTCAATGCAAACCTGACTGTTCAACTTACCCAAGTTTTGAAATTCCTGAACTACATTTGAGACTGTTGCATCCTCCCCAATGCTATCAAATTCCTCCTCTTGCACCTGTAATGCAAGCTGCTCGTATTCCTGGCGTAATAATTCCTGATGTCTGGAATGAGCATTCATCTCAACTCCAGGATAGAATCTGGCCAGCTCTTCATCAGTGAAGATGGGCTCGCTGTCCAAAGAAATCCCATTGATATCTTCATGTTCATGAGATATGGTCATAGCAATGGATCCAGGTGATGTTTTTAGATATGATGCTGCATCTTGAAGTCTCGATGTTCCTGCCTGTAAGTATGGATGTTCGAGATCCCGTTGATCACGTTCAGCTCGTGCTTGCCTCTCATTCTGATGTGCCACATTGCCTGCATGAGAGGGTGAAGCCAGATGTCCTCTGAGAGACTTCCGACCTATCCAGTTTCCAAAACCGGAGGGATCACTCTCCTTGCAAATTCGACAGCGGACCTTTTTCGTTGCAGGGTCCTCATCAATATCTGTAAACTCATGAGAATGTGAATACATGTACTAAGTGATTGCACTCACAGTCAGGCAAATCCTGTGCTTTTCGTCCACGCATAGCAGAGTTCAGATGAAGTGCTGGAGATGGAAAGAATGTATATGTTCAGTGTCGATGTTGTTGAACTACCTGAATGTGGCGGTGTCACGACATTGTCACACTCTTGTTGTGACTGCACGTGCTTGGCGCTTAGTTCTGTGACTTTCAACAGCACCATGGCCACTTCAATATTTAAGGGCTCAATGCGGGATCCCTTTCCTCACTCGAACTTCTGTCTGTCCTTGCATCTTATGGCAAATATCCCCATTGATCCTGTCCTCTTGCGCGAGGAAGCTTCTGTGAATCCACCTTCTGTTCTCGACCTTATCACCGAGATCCAGGCAAACAACTCAACCGCACCGGCCACCCCACCCAGTCATGCATCATCTCCCGACCCAGAAGAGGAAGATCAAGCACAAGAACATCTCTCCAAAGACCAGCCACATGGTACGCGTCGGACTCGTGAGGAATATGAGGGTGAAAACACACGTTACGGTGAACGTCTCGATGCTGTTGAATTTGGGCAGCGTTTGAAGCGACTGTGAAACCTCACTCCTCACTCGGAGTCAGAGCTTGCACGTTTTGCAGAGGTATCATCACATTCTTCTCCTTCGCATAAGCCATTATAATGTGATTCCTGCCAGTCTCCACACCTCCTCCAACACACAATGTATACCTACGGTTTGCTGCTGGAATGCCGTGACTACCTTCAGAAACTGTCTCGGGACAGTGAGTACAAGATCCCCGATACATTGCGGGTGAGTCACCTATATTCAATGGCCGAGAGACTTTCGTCATTCATTTGCTGTTTGCTCATAGGCCACTTTGATGGACTACGCGCACACATACATCCTCTCTCCAACCATTGAGTCCTATCGCAAGGCTTCAAATCCTGGCAACATCTTAGTGAGTTGTCATTAATTTTGCCATGTTGCGATCTCACTGCTGTCCACAGGCTGCGATGCGGCACCTCAATATTGCACAAATTCCTCCTGAACAGGAGACCGGTCGGTGTGCCGTTATTCATACAGTCGTCGCGAAGGGTCTCACGGAGTGGCGGAACCACGTGAAAACTCAGGTGCGTCATTGTTGTCGCCTTCAACGGTGTCGGCCACCACATGGTGCACTGATTGAATTCTAGATTTCCATCTCCATCGACGCCAAATCCACCATTCGTAACCTTGCCGCGCTTGCCCATGCATGCATCAAGACTTGCAGCGTGCATCCGACCGTTGCGATGTACATCCGCCTCGCGTATATCGTGAGTCACAATAAATTTATACCTCCGCTCTCATTTACTCTTGTAATCCTATAGCGGCTCATTTTCGTGAAGTTTTCGGGGCTCAAGGAGGACGCATTCTGGAACAAGGTTGATTCGTCTATGAAGGAGATCCGTGAGCAGTACAGGACATCCGGAGCAATCTACGAGTGAGTACCATCATCCCACACTTGTGTTCTCACTCAACTTGCGTGAATAGTGCGTACCAGGCGGTCTACAGGAATGACAAGCTCACTTATGGTGAGCCCGACAACGCCATGTACCCGATCGCTCTTGCGACCTCCATTCCCGCGTTCATAAACGACCTGAATGCTGCTTCGAACAGCCGAGGGAATGAGTGATTGGTGCCGGGGTTTCAGAGGGCACGCGAGCCGGATATTATAGCTGATTGAACTGTACAATATCTTGAATATCATTGCATGGTGACAACCTTGCGACACATGGGAGATCCGGCTGGATGCAATGACAGAGAATTGACCGCGGCATCACCAACAAGCATCCTGACATACCTTGAGTTACAATCCAGCTAATGTTCGTGTAAGGCAACATATGGTATTCACGAAATAATTACGACAGCTCGAACAGTACTCGAAGACAAGGTAGCTACAATAACCTGACAATCGGCTGATGAGCTTGGTGCCAACATCGGACTGACTGCTGCTGCGGAGCCTGCTTCGTGACATCACATAACCTTGCAGAAGTCTATCCTCTCGAGCTCAACTCGAGCTACTCGTCAATTGACAATCATTAATTTGGAGTTTGGAAGCTTGCGACGACATCTCTTACTCGATAATTGACACTGGCTTCTCGATCCCTCGGATAGACCGGCGGCAACGTCACACCAATACCCTCAAGTTTCCGAGGTGTAGACTAGTGAGGACGGTGAAGTGTTGTTGTAGATCTTCCATCTCATCTTATCTTATCAGCGCCTGCCTCCATCCTTCTGCTTAGGAAAATTCCCAGTAGGATGCGAGACCCGCTATATTGGTAGCATGCTGTATCGAAGTTAGACGGGCCAGCCGTCGATGCCTACCTTCAGCGATGTAATCGCACCGTTGATCGTATGTTTGACAGTCACGTCTCGATAAATAAGAATTATCAGTCGCTCTGCGAGCAGAGCGCCTGATGCGAAGAGTATGGTATTCTCCAATGCTAGAGATACTTTTTAGACTTCTTGACTTCAACATATGGATCCTCCATAGGGATTCTACCGTATCTCGGCTCCTCAGTTTCTGAAAAAACAAGGCTCAGTACTAGCTCAAGCGGACATAAACCGGAGTACTCACTCAAGATGTCCTTGTAGAATCGTGACACCGTGTTGTCCCATACCTCTCGCCACATGTGCGCGCCCCCACCTCTGTTTCCGTCCAAGCCGTATTTCTCCGCAAACGCTCGGAAGTTAAAGCCCAACCTCTCCTCGTCCGAGGGAGCCGGGATGGAGATGCGCTCCGTGGGTGACTCCTGTGGCAAGAGGAGGACTACATAGCGGTGATATGGCGTACCCTGCTGTGGGTGAGGAGGGATATACCGAGTGTGGCTCGTCGTGAGCGGGATTGGCGAGGGAGATAATGCAGACAGCGCGATGTTAGGTCTGGAGGTAATCAACTTAGAGCAGTGGGAAGTACATATAGTAGAGAGTACGCACTGCATCCAATGTAAGTAGGCTTGGTACGACTGGCTCTCCGTATCCGGAACATCTGCAAATTCGCGTCACTGACAGTGGTTGATGAGAACTGACCTCTACTGCTCACCCAAGTCAACCATCAGCAGAGTGTACAGGCGGGTGTCAGTGTGAAACACGGTTGTGTAAAGTACTGGTTGCCTCCATGTCTAATGGAGTTGTCACTTGCCGTACGCGTACGCGAGACAGATAATACGCACCTGTTCCGGCAGCAGGAAGACACCAGGCTCCACCTTCTTATATTGACGCTTAGCACGATGACGGGTCCATCCACTCTTTGGTACATCAGGGAAGTTGAGACGGAGGTCGAGTGTAGGGTGCAGTGACGGGAGAAGGTCGGGAACAACATTCATCTGGTGAATACGCTCCATCTACCAAAAAAGTACACATCTTAACTAGCTTATGCGAGGGGATAGGAACCATGGACGCACCAGCAGATCCAGCACCCCATCTTCTCGCCACCTCTGCTCCAATAGATGTCTGTATATGAGTTTGTTCATGTCACCTATACCGACTCGTCAGCGCACTTCCACATCCACGATATGGGGACAAGACCAACCCATAGCGTTCCATGCCTTCCACCGAACATCGGGTAGGTTCGCCTCGCTCTGTATCTCCAGAATTTTCAGCTTCTCTCGCAACTCCTCCAACGCCTCGACATCGCGCTCCTCCTCGGGAACATTCTCCAAAGCCTCTACCTTTGTCTGCAGCTCCTTCAACTCCAGCTTGATCTGCGCGGAGTCTTGTTGAATGTACGCGAGTGCCTCATCATACACGGGCAGGACACCTTTCGCTATGGGTCTGTTCCACTCTCGCGGGTTCTTCGCGCTAATGGGCGGGCGACGCGTCGGCCATTTGCGATCCGTCTGGTTTACAGTACCCCTCGCCGACTCCTCCTTTGGCGATGCTGAGGCCGAAGCTTCCGCCGCCGCTGGCTTCGCCGGAGACGGTGAAGGTTCCGGTGTCGGTACAGCTGCCTGAGGTGGCGGTGGTGGTAGAGGGGTTACTGGTTCGGCAGAAGAAGAGGATTGGAGAGATGCATTTCCCCTGACTCCTGCAAAGCCGACGATGCTTCGGGGAAGTCTGCGTAGAGCCAGCATGTCGCCAGAGCGTTCACAAGTGAACAGCGCAGAAATTCACTGCGAAGACTGGGCTTATGTCAGCGGAAGATCAGGGAGACGACCCACTTTGGCAGGCGTTGTATTCAGCACTACACCCAGATAAGACAGCGGAACACACAACTTCCCCTCTCAAGAAACATAATACATTCTGTGGTAAATAAATAAACACGAGAAGTGAATCGAGAATCAGAATGAAAATCGCCGCGACAATCTCAAGCTAGCGGCTGAGGGGCACACTCACAGGCCTGCTTATTATTGAATATTGATTGATACTTAGCCTGAGCCGAATCCAAAAATTTGGAGTGTTACAGTGCTCATATTTTGCTCAATTGTACAGCAGACGCGTTCGTTTCTGCTCTCGATTCTCTCTTGGTTCTGGGTAGCAAAAAGTACATCTGGGATACCTCATGAGTCATGGGTAGTTCACCTCCGAGTCTGCGACCGTCTGAAACATGATCAATGTTAGATAGAATACTTCAACTTCTAGTGAAGGTTATCACGCAGTAGCGCACAAACTTGTAGAGTTGGATAATAAATGAACGCGGCCTAGGAACGAAGGTTTTCACAGCCGCCAGACTAGTCTTCGTCTATCCTCGTCCTAGGTCTTCCTCTATCTTCATCTACGCGTAATGCACATAGAAGAAATGACGATGCTATACCGAAAAGCGTCTAAGGATTCACGGTAGAACAGCGAGGCCACCGAAAATTTGAAGCGTGGAAGGTATCAGTTGACTTGATATCTCGTTCTGACAGCAGCTACGGCTGTGATTTCGAAGACAAATGGCACAAGGACGCAGGACCCCCCGCAATCCTCCACGAGCTCCGATCCCGCCGGGACCCATTTTCGGGGGTCGCGAGAGGCCCAATTTCGGGGATTTCGCCCCGAACTTCGCCGCCGGTCATTTTCGGGGAAATATGGGATCGAACCTCATATCCGGCAGAAAAACAGTTCAGAAATACTCTTGAGGCTCTTTATCGTTCTTCGGGCACCTCAGAGTAATATTAGTTCGTGTACAGACTCAGCAAGAAGAACTGTATATTAGGTTCTACTTTTTTGACCGAGGCAGTCTCGGTCCCTTCCTCATGATCGTTGTCTCCCCCTCGTTTGCGGCGCGCCGCAGCCTCAAGCTTGAATAATTCCGCGACCTTCGAGTTCAGCCGGGTCTTGATGTGGTCAACATCTTTCATCTGATGGTCCAAGGCAGCACTGGGCTGCAGTACTTCGAGTCTATGTTTGTGACTGGAGGGCTGTCGTGGGACTGGCCATTGCAAAAACTCGGAGACTTCCAATCTCGCGCAGGGCTTTAGAGCCTCCAGTATATGTGGGGGAGGTTGCATGTGGTCGAGTATCAAGGTCGGCAGGGTGTCATTCTGAGATGGAGGTGTCCTGTCACACTTCGCAACGATGTACACTTGCAAAAGAGCGAAAATTACTATTTCTGTATATTCGGATATATATTGATTGCAGTCGGGACTGTCGCTCATCGCTCGGTGTGAGAAAGAGTGGCGGGCGATGGTTTTACGCTGTACGAGACGCCATCAAGGCGGCAACCCCGGCAAACCGGTTGCGATTCTCTCCCTTTTCGGGGATTTTAGTATCGGACATTCAGCCGGACGGGCAGTTTCGGGGAACTTTGGCACATAACTTGGGCCGACTTTTGGGCCAATTTCGGGGGTCCAAGATCGGAGTTTCCGCCTGCGACGGGCCCAAATTCGGGGATTCAGGCATCGGAGCTCGTGGAGGATTGCGGGGGGTCCTAAGGACGCGTGGTGTCACGAAGTGTCACACAAATTCACGTGACCGAAACGCTATGGTGGCCACCGCTTCTCCGCCACCATTCGAAGCTTCCGCCAACACAAAGCACCCTGAGAGGTGGAATTCTTGAAGCGTGATATCTCAGAGAAGTGCTTTGTAGATGGCGCAATACATAAGCTCCAGAACGTCAGGCGATCTAACCACATAAGTAACCGACGCAGAAATGTGGCATCGCTTGTGATGGCTGAAAGGACAAACAAACGAGTCGCGCTTTGAACTGTCAGCCGCCACCTGTTTCTGAGTCACTAGATGACAACAGAAAGGCATAAATAGAGCGCTGAGCTCCACTCCACATCTTGAACTCGAACGTCCACCGTCCTCTCCTCACAACGCACCACTCACCTGTGCTCTCTTTCCTCGGTCACTCACTCTTGCACATTGCCTCTATCACCACTGCCCCGTCAACGTCTTCAGCCCGCGGGTGTGCTAAGCACAGATGGCCACGCAAGAGGTGCGTTTGTTGTTGTGGCCACGGCCGTGTCCGTTCCGCGCGCTGAGTCGTTGACACCGCCAGCTACTATAGCAAGACACGTCAAGCGCAAGAACAAGACAAGTAAGGAATGACAGATCAATATCAGCAACATCAGCAAGAATGCAGGCGGGTGGGTGGGCAAGACCCACGAAGACTGGCGACACTTGAAGACGGTTGTGGCGGGAGGGTGGTCAAGACCAACTGAAGACCAGGAGGACGACTGATGGACGTTCAAGTTGGGGCGGGTGGTGGCAAGACCAACTGAACGCAAGCGGACGGGTGGGTGGGCAAGATTAACGACGACTGACAACTTTCGCAGGTGGTTGGGGAGGGTGGTGGCCAAGACCAACTGAAGAGGCGGGCGGGCGGGCAAGACTAACGACGACTGACGGACTTTAGCAGGCGGTTGGGGCGGGTGGCGGGCAAGACCAACCGAAGATAACGTGGCGGGCGGGCGGGCAAATATGCAGGTGGTTGGGGCGGGTGGTGGGCAAGACCAACCGAAGACAGTGTGGCGGGTGGGCGGGTAAGATTTGCAGGTGGTTGGGGCGGGTGGCGGGCAAGACCAACTGAAGACAGCGGGTGGGTGGGCAAGATTAACGACGACTGATGTATATTAGCAGGCGGTTGGGGCGGGTGGCGGGCAAGACCAACTGAAGACAATGTGGCGGGCGGACGGACAAGGTAACGGAGACTGATGGACATATGCAGGTGGTTGGGGCGGGTGGTGGGCAAGACCAACTGAAGACAATGTGGCGGGCGGGCGGGCAAGGTAACGGAAACTGATGGACATATGCAGGTGGTTGGGGCGGGTGGTGGGCAAGACCAACTGAAGACAAGTGAGCGGGTGGGTGGACAAGAACGGCGATGACTCACATTTGTAGGTGGTTGTAAGGGGCGGGTGGTGGGCCAAGACTAACGACGCCGACAACGAGAAAGAGGTGGTGGGTGGGCCAAGGATATAAGGTGCGTCCCCGAGGTACGGGCCGACGTGTGCTTTCGCTCGTCGGTCCTAGCGCAGGCCTTTTCGTGGCCCTCGGGATAAGTACCCGCCGACGCTCGCGATGAGCATGGCGGGGAAACTAACATGCGCCGAATCTTGTTGCAGTACCGTACTCCTTGATTATCTATGTGCATCCTGTCTTCGCAGCAGCCGAGTCTTCTTGTTATCATGCATTGCGCGATGGTCTGCTATTATTCCTGCTATGAAACTCGCGGGAATTGTCGTCACCTCAACTCGTTAATATTGGACTTCGTTGCGAAGCTGTTATATTGAGTTGCGGACTCAGCTCGCAAGGATACTTCCCTGAGTGGAGAAGTAAGCTAAGGCCACACACAATGTAGACACCACGGAGACATACTTGCCATGAAAAAATCCACCGCGTCAACTTCAGGAAACATAGTGCGCGCCACAATGTCTCGAACAGGCAACTTTCGCCATGTGCCCGCGTCTAGCCTGAGTATGCGTCTCTTTCCTCTTGTCTGTCCCTCAGACATAGCTTCATTCCATTGGGCCTTACATCACTGCAACCATTCACATGGCACCACCAACGAGCTCAGCAGCGGCTCAGTCAGTCTCGGCGACAGCGCCAGCCGCATCGTCCTCGCGCGCTCGTCCACAGGGTGCACGGAAGAGAGCGCATGTAGCCGCGGACGACGCGCCATACCACGCACCCGCATCTGTCTCTGCTTCGGCAGGAGGCGCAGGTACAAAGAGAGCGGCAGGAGAGCGGGCGGAGGGCGAGCCGAGGACAAAGAGGAAGAGGGTCGAGCATGTTGCGAACAGTGGTGCAGCTGCGAATGCTAGGAGGATAGATGGAGATGGAAGGATATCTTTGGTGAGTTTTGATCTATTATTCCTAAAGGATGTCCTCTTTTTTTTGGGACCAGTGCGTGTTTCTGCACTCATTGTCGTTCCTCTGCATTGCGGGATAGTGTATAATGTGCTACGCACCGGCTGGTTCGCATCTCTTGCTGATCTATCTTATACATAGATCGACTTCACAACATTACCCACTGCTGCACTGTACAAATATCTCGTACAGTACGACCTCGTTCCGGAGATTTATCCGTCGCCGCTCGGCACGGAAGACCCACCACCGCCATCCTCCGTCCTCCGCCCCCACGGGCACGGACGTCGACATGCGTCTACAGCAAGCCCAGGGCCGTCGTTTCCTGTCACGCCTGCCAACCGTCCGCGACGTGACCCGGTGAACCGGCGACGGAGCTCACGCCTGGTCGAGGAGGAGCGGGAGCCAGCGGTCATGCCCGTGATGGCAGACGTGGCCGACTTGCACGGGCTTCTTGCAGGCATTGCGCAGCACCATTTCCGAGAACACTCCGTGCGCGAGGTGGATACCCTTGCGTCGTTTATGTGCGCTGTGAAAGCGAAGGGTGAGTGTTGAGTCTCGTGCATGTCCCTTGACGGATCTGCTAGGGCCCAGCTCGCCTACTCTTATGCCTCTTATCCTTAGAAACAGTTGGTTTCTTATGTTTAGATTGATAGCTCGTATGACAGCTTGAGTCTGTCTCTTCCGGAGAGAATCTCTGAATTTGTTGGTCCTTTACAATGCAATTCATGATAATTCTTCTCGTTCATCTTGCGTTCTCTTCTCATCTCTCCTTTGTGCTATTTGGGACTCTCTGCAGGACTGTCTTGAGTCGTGCACTATGATTTCGGATGATCCTGTCTTCGCTCATATCTGTGCCTCACCAAGCATCACCGATGAGAGGATACGTACTGGATCGCAGCACGCTGTCCTGAATCCGGTAGTTTCGATTGTCGAACTTTGGACGGAGCTGCTCCTCCGGCCAACAATTAAAGCGCGCACAGGTTTGCTTGCTCAGAGCGGCGCGTGCACGAGACTCGCCCGATCTGCATTTCACAGTTGCATCCTGAGCACCGGAGGAAACCATAGGCTACTTTAACGACGGAAGTTCTGCTTTGGATGACGAGCTGCGCAGAATTTGTGTAGCTTAATTCCGAGCGCAACATTAATCCTAGCTGCTGACAGGGAGAACTAGCTCATTATGTGGGCCCTGTCATGATCCCGATCCCCTACGTCGTCGGTGGGGCTGTCATCTTGCGCTGATTTCGACTTATCATTCATATAGACTAGCATATCGCCGCCGTAGCACCAGCCTTAAGACTGCGCTTGTTCACTCGCGTACGTCATAGAGTGTCGATTTTGGTGGGAATTGTAGTCTCGGTTATGGAATCGAGGCACTTGTTCACACTTTCTCATCTGCGTAGATTGGAATTTCCAACGATGTCTTGGAGGACACGTACACAAGTCTGAGTGGGGCGAATTCGGCATTAGAAATCAAAACTCGTACAAACAGATATCCTCAGTAAGAGATCCAACCAGAGATTATTCCTACAACAGGGATAACGGTCAGGAGTGCAAGCACTCGGCCTACCCGCTATCCCGACAAATCATCCCTGAAGCCATGGATCCTTTATAAGGACCTCAGCATCTGGCCTGTCTTCAGGGACGCACTGCAGACATCGCTCAATGAAAGCTGCAGCCGCCGCCAATTCCTGAGGACCTTCCACAGTCTCGGAGTCGCGTATGCGCTCAGCGATTGTCCTAGGATCGATCTTCGTAGGCATATGTATCAGCGTACCTGCGTAGAGAAGCCTGCGTCAGCGCACCGGCCGCCGGTAGATTCCACAGGACAGTACTCACCATCAGCATTGAAAAACTGGTCTCGATTGAAGGAGTCGGCGAGGAATTCAGCGGGGAAGGGACGGCCCTGGATCTGCATGATACGCAGCAGATGATCGTCGTCTGCGGTGATGCCTTCGGCAGGGTTGTCTTCGGGAGTAAACAGCTGCGATCCAGTCAACAGCTCAAACGTCTGAAGGAGACACTCAGTGAAGAAGAGAGTTGGCTGCTGGGGATCGTGGCGCACCAGGCATCCGACGGCCCACATATCGACCTTGAAGTTCCATCCGCATTGCAGGATGATTTCCGGGGCACGAAACGCTCTGGGACTGATATCATCTGTCACTTCCTCCTCGCAGATCTGGGCTGTGAACGCAGCCAAATAAGCAACGCTGCAACCCGAAAGTGCCAGGCTCACCGTGCCCAAAGTCGGCGAGCTTGAAAACCAGTTTATCCATAGGCACTGGCGGCGTTGGCAGTGGTTGGCTGACTATGGGACGGACTTCGCGGTCTAAAATCGACATGGTGGGATAGTACTTCGGAGGGTCGTCCCTCAGAATCGCCGTGATCTCCTCGTCCGAGAAGGGAGAGGCGAGCATGATGTTGTCGGGCTTCAGATCTATGTACAAACTTGAGCATTTTGGAGTCGAAGAGAATCATCCCCACTCACCCGTGTGCGTCAGCGAGCACCCATAATGTATGAAATTTAAGCCGATCAGAAGATGCCGCATGGAGAGCTTCAGGAGCGGCAGCGGCAAAGCCCTCCGCGGGAACTGTTTGCAAAAACGACTGAGACCCATCCCAAGAAGCTCTGTAACCAAGCAGATATGTGGGCCAGTATCATTTCTTGCCGTCTCACAGACAAATTCGTCATACAGCTTGACGCATTTGTCTGCACCCTGCTTGAATTGGGCGCGAAATCTCATAAAACCAAGGACGCGTGGCTCTTGCATGAGCTCCTTTTCGACAAGCCTTGTAGCTTGTTTGGTAAGGATCTTGATAGCTACATACTTAGACGGCGCAGACCTTTCAAATGCAAGCGAGATAAATGCACTGATGACACAACGACTGGCTCCACGACGCACGTACTCTCTATCACGAGCGAGCCAAACGCTGGAGTACGATCCATATCCTAATTTGCGGACTATTGTGTAACGACCCTGCGGTCCAATCTCGTCCCCAATGTGGACCTCCATGAATGCCGGGATATCGGGGGGTAACAGCGCCGCCGGAAGACCAACAGGCTCTTCCGGATACTCGAGAACTGCAGGAGCATCTTCTCGGACTGCAGCGCTGAGAATATCCACACCCAGAGTAGAGTGTGGGGCGACCAGAGGCGAAGGGCTCGGGATGGCTTTATTGGACGTGACAGCATGCGACCCGAGTGAGTGAGAGCAGTTATTAATATGGCGAAGAGACGGAGGAGACTTCAGCTTTAGTAACTTCCTAGGCTGGTTCCGAAGTTTTGCAATTGATTCCAGAACCAGGGGCCCTGCTTTCATCTCTACAACTGTGAGCCACACTGAGGAAGGAGGAAAATTAGCTGACCACGCAGCTCAGGACAACATACTTATTTATTTCTCGGGTGGCACCACGGAGTGGACCCTCAGGCGCACACAGATCGATCTGACTCCGTGTGACCCGCTCTGCACGCTCGGGCTAAAACACCTTGGCTTATAGCAGCCTGAGTCGCCTCAATGACGATGAGCTTTCTTTGTGTGATTCACGACGTAGAATATTTGCTGCCTCGTTTACTATGCTGACGCCTGAAAGGTTATTTAAATTGATGGCTACGCGAAATTTTTAGGCTTATTTGGCCGGGACAAATAATCCCATAGACGGAAGGGTCAAGCTCATCATGATGGCCGGGGCTTTCGTCGGGCTGCTCTCCATTCCTCGTTCCCATCACCTGGTGGCTCATAAACTTTCCAATGCACAGGGGTACAGCCGCGATTTGGCGGGGAGGTTGATATCTCGGATTCCGCTGCCGCACGCCTGTTGATAAGCAAGGTAACTACTCTTCTCGGCTGTCCGCAAGCTCTTTCATGTGTTCACCTATCACAGACTTGCTTCGAACCTCCCTACATGCTTTGACCTTCTCTGGAATGGAAGATTACTATAGCTAGAACTCGTATGGATCCCATCGGAGTGAATACAATGCATATGTACATTAGACTCTCATCGGACATGATATCAAGAATTCATCGAGAACCGTCCTCCGCCGTCATATCTCCATTCCCAAGCTTCAAGCTTCAAGGCTTGCCATCCAGGGATCTCCTATAAAGCTCCTTCTGGTTGTGCTTCCTACTCAACCGACAGTAGTCCCATCTTGCAGCTGGCTCTCGCTTTTCAAACAGTCATACCGACATACACATTTCACGTCTCTTACAGTCGCCATGAAAGCCGAATGGGAGAGATGGGAGCAGGTGACCAAGTACATCACTCCCGGGCACAAGTTGTATCGCGCTTCTGCTCCGAACTACAATGAAGGAGAGGGCGACCATAGCCAGAAGCTCACTGCCACCGCTGTGAAGTTCCTCACGGACCGCGGTGTCGACAGCATTATCAGCTTCAACCAGTACCCATACAAAGACGACGAGAAGAAGCTACTGGACGCTGCGAAGATCAGTTATCTCCATCTCCCCGTGAAAGACTTCACCGCCCCTACTCTTGCGCAGCTGAAGAGCGCGATCATTTTTTTCACGGGCCCGAAGCAGCACGCTACGCTTGTCCATTGCGGCTATGGCCACGGCAGGACAGGGACCGGGGTGACAGCTCTACAGCTGAACGCCACGAAGGGAGTTAATCCACCCGAGTCCGAGTGGAAGAGTCAGAACCACGTTGAGAAACCGGAGCAGGAGGCGGTTCTCAGGGCGCTCAGGGACAGCCTCAGGGGTTAGCAAACGATGTTTTGGATGTCGGGCAAAGGTATATCGTCGTCTCACGAATTCAGCATGCTGTTACTGTTGCTGAACGTTAACTCTCGACGTCAACAGTTCTTGGTATATGGAGAAGATGGCGGTTGATATGGCTTGTCGCGAATGAAACACAAAGTGTACTGTATCTGTCTCGGTTGAATGAAGCTAGTCATTGACACCAAATGAACGAGATAATACTGGATGCCTTCCCGTAGCCGTTTAGAGACGTTCTAAAGCTAATTTCGTCTCCAAATCACTTCGGCACGTCGGCCAAGTGATCTCCGACGAGCATGTGAACAAAGTGAGACATTTCTAAACCTTATGTCTGGAAGGGGGGGTCGACCCCCCCTTCCAGATTCTAAACGTCTTCCTAAACTCTATTTTCGATCTCCGCACCCTCGCAACCCCCATCGTCGCCTATCTTTGGTGTTCCGCATCACTTACATCATCTTGCCGTTCATCCTCCGACCGTCTAGAACTTGATTTAGAGATCATGGTCTCACGGTCTCGCAAATCCTGCTGTTCCGACGCAGTGGGGCATTTCGTAGTCCGCTTTATGATTTAGAAACACTCTAAATCCTACGGGAAGGCATCCACTTGGCGTGTTACCAGTGAGTGAGCATTGAACAACATTAGCACGACATACAGGTCAGCCGGTGGTTCCCGCTGCATCATCGTGTGGATGCTGCTTTAGAAAGAGCAGTGAATACATTCGAGGCAGGAACGTTGGCGGTGGTGAGGTAACCCAACTCATCAGTCGCAGACCGTTGCAACCTTTCGCTCACAGGAATTTCCGGCTTCTGGGCGTTTGCGTTGCAAAACCGTTATTATGGCGCGAATGTTTTGATGCCGGATGGGGCATAAGTGTACAATGCATTGACGACACACCAACAACATACAATGGAGGACATAGCCTACTAGATCAGTCACTTTGAGGAGTGCTACCTTGAGGATGTGACATCAAATTAGAGTGAAAAGGCAGAATACACTGACGTACCTCCTAATATTATCCACAGGCATCATATTCAAGCCGGATAATCATCATCCTGGTGCCCGGTTAGGGATGATCCATCAGCGACAATGTGGCGTAGGAATAGCCCATGTCGCCTCAGCGTGATGTAACGCAAGAAGATGCACTGCTTGCGATTAATTTCACCCGTGCTGGAAGAATCGGGTAGATCGTCGATGACCGGATTTACTTGAACCCTTCGTGTTGCATTGTCATCTGTCGCGTACAGCGGACCACAATTGTAGGCTGGTGACGTTGAAAAACAGGTGTCGCCAACGGAGAATGCAGCTGCCGCAGGTGCACCAAATCCTCGGAAGGTTAGCTCAGCGGAGCCCGATCCATCAAAAAATGCCGCAAGGGCCCAGTCCGCAGTCTTAACGCAACCGTACACAGAGATGATGTTCTCGAGTGCAAGATCCAGCTGTAAACTGTCTCGAGCAAATGCGAGCCAGTTCTTGATATTTCTCTTGGTATAGTAGGCGATCCGTCTTGGTATTGACAACTCCTCGTATGTGGCTGACTCCTTCAGCAGAAGAACTGCACCTTGGCTGTTGTCACACCGAAATCGGCAGGCATCTGTAAACTCTTTGCTGCATAGTGCATCAATGTATGTGTGTGATAAAGAACCCTGAAGTACATACCCTACCGTCTCTCCCGGGCCACCAGTGTCTGTCCGCCTCACGTTTGTGCTGTACAGAGGTCCCGGTATGTAATTCTCATGTCGGTGGACATCAGATTGGTCAAAGTGCAATGGGATGTAACCATCTTGAACACCGCGTTCGTTGACCCTGTCGTCCGTCCCCCGCGTGGCGTTGAAGATCCGGAAGAATTGACCCTCGAATATATGTCCCACGTCTCCAAGAAGCACCTCCCCAAACTGGGTAGGTTCAGGGTCCCACAGAGGATAACAGTAGCCAAGTCGGGATAGCTGTTCAGCGTAGACAACAGAAGCATGTGTTGAGGGTGGCATGTTGAAGTAAGGTGGATACTCCAAGGAAGGAGCGAATCTCACAAGGGGAAAGCTTCGTCCAACTGCCGTTGAATTGCACACTTCGAAGAGTAGTAGCGAAGGGCGCTGCTTCCAGCTCTGGCTTTAGCCTCGAAAGAAGCAGAATATCCTAATCTCGATGTTGTAGAAGTGCTCCTGTGCCAGCACCAGATCGACGAATTCTTGCAGCTGCAGACGAGTACCCACTACAAATGCTGCAGGCTGCTTTTCCGGAGGAGCCGGTCGAGGAACACCTGCAATTCTGCTTCGAAGATCGTATGATTATGAGCATACGAGGCCGAAACTAAGATACTTCCGGTGCGCTTGAAAATTTGACGTTGAGAAAACACCCTGTACAGTATGCGAGACAGTGAACTGGACCTTACAGTGAGAAAGATATCCAAGAACGCAGCTGTAACTCGACGCGAACAGTGCAGCAGCCGCTCACGAGAGTACACCAATCTGGAGCAAGGCGATATCAGCGAAACGTTTCTCTCAAAGAGAACGAGATCGCAATGATCGTTGAGATGGTCCAATCACTGACAGTAAGCAGCAGGGTGTATATGGAGCGGCGGATCCACACGCATGTTCCACGAAAGCTAGTATAGGATACAGGATGCGTAGGGAATTATTATGTCGGAACAGCGATGTGCAGTGTATGTGCTGTGACTACTGTCCATGATGCGATAAAGCATGATGATCTGAGAAATATATGCCTGCATCAGTACGACTTCTTCAGCGGGTAGCAACTCCACAGAGAACTGACCGCCGACAGGCTCAATGTGACCAGCCTGCACACGTACTTTTTAGACAGCTGCATCAACCCCAAGCTCTCTGGCATTTCTCAAACTACCCACTCCATGTCACCATGTCCAAAACACATCCGCGTCTTCTTGCAATGCCCACACTTTCATGCAGGAATCATAAGGTCGCCAAACGTCCTAATTGCCGCAATGCCCCCAAAGAACACCGCGATCCCTGTTAGAATGCTGACGTTTCCCGGCAGCTTTTCGGGCGCCCAGATCTCCTCGCGCAAGAACTGCGAGAACGCAGACTCGTTCGGGTCGCCGATCGCGCGGCGCGAGGGCGCGCCGGAGTAGTATGCGGGGCCAGAGCCGGGGGGTGCTGAGCGGCGTGCCATGGGTGGTTTGTGTTAGAGGGCGGATGAGACAGAGTAGGTAGGGAGTCGAGTTTTTTGGTGAGCTCGATGTCGGAGACGTGTACAGCGGCAGGCAGCGTGGAATTGTCAGAATCCCATGTGAGACCGGAAGTATTATTGGGCGTGTCTGAGGTCCTTCTATATGCCCGAAGCATGCCCGAGGTCCACCGAATGGCACCTTGCACTTGACTTGCCCAGCAACTTCACGTCGACGTTTGAGAAGAACGACTACGTGCAAGGTACGTTGAATTGGCTGCATGACGTTTGATTTTTTGGGCATTCACTGACACTCTGAAGCGCCTAGATTGTTAGAAATGTCCGATATAAGTCGATTGTCGGGGCAATTTGTGCAAGTCTCGTCGCCAGAGCCTCACGTCGTTCTCGTAGAGCTTTCCCGGTGAGTGACATGCGATATGTACCCTCTGTCCTCGCTCAATAGTAGTTTGAAGCAAGCCCGTGAATGCATTCAGTGATGAGTATGTCAAAACACTCTTATCCCAGGTGCACATATTAATCGCGTACAAAGGTTCTGGCAAGAGTACGGACGCGTCTTCGACGCCATAAGCCAAGAGCACGACGTGCGCGTTGTCGTCCTCACCTCTGCCAACCCCAAGTTTTTCTCCGCCGGGTTGGACCGTAAGCTCGCACCGTCATCGAATCACATGTTTCTTACCAGCGTTCCGTGTAGTCAAAAGCTTGAGCGGGTTCGACAAGTACGAGAGCGAGGCCGCACGACGCACCTTACAGCTCAAGGCACATATTGACACGTTCCAGAGGAGCATCGGGGCCGCCGAGCGGTGCCCATACCCCGTCATCGTCGCCGTGCACGGCATCGCCCTCGGGATCTCCATAGACATCATGACCGCGTGCGACATTCGCTACGCCGCGTCAGATGCCACGTTCTCCGTCAAGGTATGTCCGCCACTGCGCGTCGAATGCACCCTAATGTCTTCGCCAAAGGAAATCGACATTGGCCTGGCTGCGGACGTCGGCACGCTCGCGCGCCTGCCTAAGGTCGCAGGGAACCAGAGCCTCGTCCGCGAATTCGCGTACACGGCACGCAACTTCTCCGCAGCCGAGGCCGAGAAGGTGGGGCTCGTGTCGAAGGTGGTGCAGGGTGGCCGGGACGAGGTCGTTCAGGCCGCCCTGGAGACTGCAAAACTGATTGCGTCGAAGTCCCCTGTGGGCGTGCTGGGTACTAAGCACCTGCTGCTGCATTCGCGGGACCATACGTGCGTGTCGTGATTTTTCGGCCATAAATTTTTCCGACATCACTGACTGGACTGCAGCATGCAAGACAATCTCGACTATACTGCGACTTGGAACGGCGCGATGATTCAGACTGGGGCAAGTAAATTAATTACGATCTTCCCAGACATCTTGCTCATAGGATTTCTTTCAAAAGGACATTCCGGAGGCCCTCAAGTCCTTCCAGGTGAAACAGAAGCCTGTCTTCTCTCCGTTGAGGAAACCGTCCCCAAAGTTGTAATGATGTATCACATTTTATTTGTATTATAAGATCTGTTCATATCTCTGGAATGAAATATTTGGTTGTCTCGCGGACTTTGTGACCCAATTTGGAACGACTGACGCGTACGACGCGTTGCAACGGGCGTCTAAGCAAATCGCTCTCTACCGCCGTCCTCTCATCTTCCTTCCCTCTATTTCTACTGCAGGCGATCCACTGGAATTTTCTCGATTATGGTACACTCTTTGGTGTAAATTTGTGTGCAGGATGCTTATACTGTGCTGCAGGAACCATCCCTCCGCCTCGTTCCTGCTCCCTCTCCCAAGCACGCATCTCTCAAGGAAACTGCTAACAGCTTAGGGCTGCACGACACCCTCGAATATGGCCCGCGAAGTTTTGCTGCGGAAGTCGCGACGACGAGTGGGATCAGAGATAGACTGCAGAACGTGCGCCCGTCTTTCGCGGTGTTATAAGCTTTCACTGACCATGACATTGACTCATTTGGCCGTGATTGATCTTGGTCGCATACGACAGTGGCAAGAGACCCAAGACAACCTGCACCTAACAATGCAGCGGAATTTGTACGGCCTGCATATGCCGATGCGGCTACTGATGGAGAGGCAGATGGTCACCCATGTGAGAGAACTGTTTGTCCTTCGATTCGTCGAGCTGACCTCTGCATGCTTTTCCGGCGTGTCTTTCATATCAATTCTGCAGAGTCCACACATGCCCGCGCTCCGCCGGTCCAATATCCACCTGGACATCCTCATGGGTCGCGACGAGACGCTCGAGTGCGCAGACTTCATGATGCCAGGCGCGTTCCTCGCTATTCTCCCCGATCACATTCGCTTACAGATATCTTATGCAGTATCGGAACTCGCGCAGCCGCTGAGTATTCACGGCGAGATGGAAAAGAAGCTCCGCATGTAATCGTATCGCTGTGTAGACTGCAATCTATGTTCTTTCCCGAATTACTGGACTTGTTTGACACGATGATGAGAGCGACATGGAATTCGTTCGGTACCGCGCCTGACTCGCCTTGACTCACCATGAGTGTCTGCGCGGCGCCCATTTCCTTTTGAGGACATTCCCGACTCCTGACGGCGGGCCGATGATGGCCTAAACTGGCCATATCACGCACGTGCCGGGATCGCGGCCACGCGTTATAAGGCGACGGCGGGCTCAGTCTGCCTCCCACCTGCCTCACCCACTATCCACGATGCCCAGAAAGAAAGCTGCCGCTGCTGACGCGTCGACGAAGCCTGTGTCGACGAGGACGACGCGCTCGAAGACAGCTGCTGCTCGAGCCCCTACACCTGCGCCCCCTGCGCCCGCGCTCGCACCCGCACCCGCTGCGGCCCCTCTATCGAAAAGGAAGGGAAAGGCCAAACGGGCACGCCCCGACTCTGATAACGAAGATGCCGACGACGATGTTCCCGACACCAAAAAGGCCAAGATCGACGATGCGGCTGCATCCCAGGAGGACGACAAGCCCGAGCCACCGAAGAAGATGGTACGCGCAGCGTTTACGCGTTCGTTCCGTGCCTCACCCCTTGCAGGTTACCGTGATCAAGAGAGGTGCCGCGCCCGTCGACCCCGTCTCCGGTATGGTTGGTGAGTGGCAAGTCCAACTGCCGGTACTTGCGTCTGACCGGTCGTAGCTACCCACGAGGTGTTCGCCAATGAAGAGGCCATCTGGGACGCGGCGCTCAACCAGACCGACGTCGGAAAGAACGCGAACAAGTGCGCTCTACACAACCTCTGTATTATTACGGCGCACTAATATCGAGTCAGGTTCTACTTCATCCAGCTCCTGCATCCCATCGGGGATCGGAGCACTTGCACGCTCTTCACGCGCTGGGGGCGCGTGGGCGAGAATGGGCAGATGCAGAAGAAGGGCCCCTTTGCCGCCTCCTTCGCTGTGGGCGAATTCAAGAAGCAGTTCAAGGCCAAGGCCGGCGTGGATTGGGAACAGCGCCAGGGCATGGTTGCGAAGAAAGGTGAGTCATGTCATGCTCTCAATGGACAGTTTTCTGATCAGCCGCACGCGTATTCTAGGGAAATACCAATGGCTCGGTGGGTTGACTGACATCCATTCTGGCCATAACTGATGTGTACACAGAACGTTCGTTCGAGGACGACGAAGACGATAATGACAACAACGGTTCCGGCGAAGGCTCCTCTTCTCAGAAGGAGAAGGAGGAGCCGGAGAAAATTCCCGACTCTATCTTGGCTGCAGAGATTCAGGCCCTCTGCAGACTCATATTCTCTGCATCGTGAGTTTACGGCAAAAATATCGTCCGACCCAACTCATTCTGCCTCAGGCTCATTCAAGCCACCTTGTCCTCCATGAATTACGACGCGAACAAGCTCCCGCTGGGTAAGCACGGCTGCATTCACCTGAATGACACCTAAGTTGACTCCACCCAGGAAAACTCGCAAAGGGAACCATCCTGAGCGGTTTCGCGGCGCTGAAGGTCAGTCCCGTGGTGATTCAATCTGACATCCAGCCTCAAACGTGTCCCAGACCCTGTCCGAGGTCATCTCTCAGCCTGACGGAGACACCGCGAAAAGCTTGGGCGGCTTTCGCGACGCGGTAGACACGCTAACTGGGCGATACTATTCGTGAGTCTTGCGCCCATTTTTTGTCTGTCGTCGTTGACATCTCTGTCAGCGTTATCCCCCACGTGTTCGGGAGGAACAGACCTACCATCATTAGCGATATGACGATGCTGAAGAAGGTGAGCATGTCTAGTCTTTGCCTCTACCCACGCTCACGCTCCGCAGGAACTCGAGCTTGTCGATGCGCTCGGCGACATGGTTAGTCCTGTGCGCCCTGTCCCTGTGAACTCTCACTAACTCTTCGGTATTGCGATCAGGAAGTTGCATCGAAGCTCATCGCTTCGACGGTGCACAAAGACGCGAGCGGGAAGCCCGTTAATCCCATCGACGCGCACTTCCGCTCTCTCAGCCTGTCCAGCATGGACCCGGTCGCGCGGAGCAGCAAGGAGTTCACCGCGCTCGAGGCGTATGCGCGCGATACGCACGGCTCAACGCACCACTATCGCGTTGACCTCTTGAATGTGTTTCGCGTCGAAAGGTACGTGGCTTGTTCCTCCGAGTCTGCGTTGCGAGTGAGGCTGATGTGCGGGTGTCCAGGCAGAGCGAGACTGATGCGTGGATGAATTCGGGCTTTGACAAGCTTCAGGACGGGGAGCGCCTCTTGCTCTGGCATGGCTCGCGTTCGACCAACTTTGCAGGTATTCTCAAGCAGGGGTTACGTATTGCTCCACCGGAAGGTACGTTTTCACCTGGTAATCACTGAGTACGTTGTTGAATGTTGTACAGCTCCTGCCACTGGTAAGTTACTGTATTGGTGAATGAAGGAGAACCACGGCTCACTTTTTTTAGGATATATGTTCGGGAAAGGTGTTTATTTCGCCGATGTGAGAGTATTTTGTTCATCGAAACGACCCTCTACTAACAAGAGCGTAATTACAGATGATGTCCAAAGTGCGTGCGCCGTTGAGCTACCTTCCTGACTGCACTAACACTATTCGAATCGTTTTTAGTCTGCAAACTACTGCCATGCTCAGTGGGTAAAGTGTTCCGTACAAATTGTACATCGGCTGACAGATCTCCTGCAGTATGAGCGACAACACGGGCCTGCTGCTCCTCTGCGAAGTCGCCGCACAGCCCTTCTTTGAGCAGCACAACGCCAACTACGACGCAGACCAGGGCTGCAAGGCCGCCAGTGCTCTGTTGCGTCTCCTGCCACACCGTCTGGTATGTTGCTGACTTCGTCTTACATTGTTCGCAGATGCACGAAGGGGCTCGGACGCACGCAGCCGGCAGAATGGCAGGACGCTGGCAACACCCTGGAGAACGACGCGCTGAAAGGGTGTCATATGCCCAAGGGGCCGGGTAAGGACGTCAACGACCCAGGGGTTTACCTGCAGTACAACGAGGTTCGTCCGTTGGTTATATATTCGATTTGGTGGGGCTCATGTTGTCGGCTCTGCAGTATATCGTGTACGACGCTTCGCAGATACGTGTGCGGTATCTGTTAATGGTGAAGATGGGTTGAGCGAGGTACCTGTTGTTAGAGCATACTTCCAAAACACATTTCTTCTACGGACCTTCTCATCTCATCTCATCTCATCTTGTCTCAGCTATTGCTTGCTTGTTGTGCTGCTGTATCGCTCTCAGCCCTATGCAGTGTTATTTATGATTATACGATAACACGGTAGATAATGCACCATACCCGTACAGTCTGCTCAGTCCACTCGTCTGCGCTTCCCGCCATGGTCATATTCCACCGACCGTTCTCTTGACCGCCGTCTCCGTGTATACTCCTCGCGTTGTCTGTCCCGCCGAGGCGACCGTGAGCGCGAACGAGAATATGATCGCCGCCTGTCCCTCGCATAGCTATCTCTATCTCTATCCCGATCTCGTTCTCGTTCTCGACCCGCATCCCGATCACCACCTTTCCGCTCAAGCTCATCCCACCTGCTTCGCACCTTGTCTTTCGCGATGTAGCTGTCGTCGGTGCGCTGGCGGTCGCGTCCGTCGGCCCTTGGGGCCTCCTCTCTGTCTCTGTCCCGCCACGACCGGCCGTCCTCTTTCGTGTCACGCACACCCCATTGTCGTGTACCCCCTAGCGCAGTGTTTGCACCTGTGCCTGCGCCCCGGAGGCCTGGTGGGATATCCTTGTTTTGCGGGCAATCTGAACGAATAGTCAGTCATGTTAGAATACTGCACAGTAGAATAGAAATACCCACCTTTCTTGAGATGCGGCCCTCCACATACAAAGCAACCGCCACCTGCGGTGGACGTCCCGCCCGCCTTGACAGGCGCTGTCCCGCCAAAGCCACCCGAGGCCACCGTCGTATCCTGGTCGAGCAAATGTGTATACTTGGTTCGCCCGCGCTTGCCGAAGTTCTTAACCTGCATGACCTGAGGGAGCATCGAGACATCAATGGTGGACTCGGTCGCCTCGGTGTAGTCATGGCGCTTGAGGATCTCCTCGTCCTGGTGGAAGGCGCCCTTGTGCCAGTACTTCTGCAGGAACTTCTGCTGGCCCTTCGGCTTCTCCTTGCGCAGCTGCTCCGCATGCTCGAGATCCTCGCGCAGGCGCTGCTCCTCTGGCAATGCCCGCCGCCTCTCGACCTCCTCGCGCTCGAGCTCGCGCGCAAGCTCCGCCTCCTTGTCGCGCTTGATACGCGCGAGCTCGCGCAGGCGCCATTCCTCGAACTCGGCCGCAGAATCGAGCCCATCCGTGTCGTCCACGTCGGGGACCTGTTCTTCTTTCTCTTCTGTAGAGTGGGTTAGTAGAGATACGTAGTACTCGAATGAGTAGCGCACTTTCCGCGAGTTCCCGCCGGATGCTCTCCGCGACGAGATCGTGGCTCTGCTTTTTACGTTCCTCGGCCTCGAGCTCTTTCTTCCGCAGAGCCTCCTCTGAGTCGTCCGCCATAGCTTCTTTCTCGGCGATCGTCTCGCGCCCGCGCCTGTGCAACAATAAGCTTACTCGTGAGAAACGGGAGGAAGTGTGCGTACTTGGGGATGAAGACAGGTCTAAATTGGACCTTGGGTTGCTCTTCCTCAGACTCTGATTCGGACTCGTATTCACTGGACTGTAGAATGAGACCGATTAGCTGGAAGAGGCGGCAGTAGAGCACACTCACCTCTTCTTCCTTCGCCCCTTCTTCCTCCTCCTCTTCCTCTTCTGCATAAAGGGAGAGCACAATTATTAGCCACTGATGTCGCAAAATAAGTCAAACGTACGCACCCTCAACCTCAACCTCCGTTCGTCCGACCTCAGCCTTTCCCGCTACGGTCACCCGCCCCTCCTCGCTGATGTTGACATCCCGCAGAGCGACATTGATCGCGCGCCGCTCAACCACCTTTGCCCCGCCCAGTTCGAGCCTTTGTTCCTCCTCATCATCGCCCCCGACGTCCGCGATGAGAATGTCTCCCTCTTCCTGCGGTGCCTCTGCGCCTTCTTCCTCGGATTCGGACTCGGATGCGGCCTCGTCAACGCCTTTCGGGGCCTTGCCTTTCCAGTAGCGTGCAGCGGGGCGGGGAAGTCGTGGGGCCGGTTTTCGCGTAGCGGTCGACATGAGGTACTACTTATTTGGCGAGCAACTTCGAAGTTGCGAGCTAGTATACAGAGCACGTGACGAATATCACGGCGCGCCTTAAGTTGTCGGTGCGACCGACGCGTCGACGGTGGCTGGCACTGCAAAAAAAGACTGGAAACATGTCCCTCTAAGATCCACTTTCCAAAAAAAAATCTAGCGGAAATGGTATTTTGATCTCGCTCTCCCGCAAAAAAGTCATTCGCATGGGTTGACTCAAAAATCGAGACAAGTGACGGAATTAGCAGCCTGAAATGCAAGTTTTCATACTGCAAATCCTATGCTATGGACAAAAATCACATGGGTATGGTCAGTACACTGCAACTAGTCATCTGAGCAACTACCTATGGGTGAAAAATTAGAATCCGGAGGACATGGCCTGAGCGACCAGAATCAGTACAACGCCGGCCAGAAAATCTCCGCTCCCCCAGTACACAGAGCCGGCCACTTCTCTTCCACATCAGGCCCCACAGACGGCGGCACCACCTGTAAGGAGTCCACACACGCATCTAGTGCCTCCAAATTCGCCAGTGCGTGCTCGTCAACGGCTTGCTGGGTGGACTCAAGGACGACGGCGCGAAGGGGATGTTTGCATTCAGCTCTGATCGTCGCGAGAGCGATGATATCGTCTACTACAGACACATCCTCGGAGATGACGCGCAACGTGGTGAGGTCGGCACAGAGGAGTTGTGAACCTGCGAGCATGCGGAGCACGTTGGACTTCTCGGCCTTGGAAGCATACCCGACGCGCACCACTAGCGACGTCAGCGAGACTAGTCGCGAGAGCAACGACCCGAGACCTGCGTGCTCGCGCACAACCTCCGATTCTCTTATGTGAAGCTCCCGTACAAGCATTAGCGGCCAATTGCACCACAGGAGCGAGCCTTGGTCGTCTGTCTCCAGCCAACTGTGGTTCGATTTTGAACACTCGACACGGAGCACCGATAGCGCGTTGCAAGCGATGACAACCAGAGTCGGCTCACACTCGGGTTTATGCAGAGCGCGCACGTCAAGTGTGTGCAGGCCGTCGAAGGACGGCCCGTAAATGGAGGAGAATTCAGACCGAAGTGGGAAAGTATCCTGGTCAAAGATGCGCGCAGTCACCCCTTCAGACCTATTAGCGTGTGCGATAAGCCATGAGGCGAGTAGCGTCCCTGCTGTCTCTGCAGAACCGATGGCCATCCTCCGTAGATTTTGCAATGACGGCGCGTGGAGATTCGTGCTATCGGGCGGTACATACACGTCCAAGAGCTCGACCACGAGTTCCTCTAGTCTGGAGCACCCCGAGAGGAAAGCAGTCACATCTGACAGGGTCGCGCGTGAGGATGACAACAATCCCACTATCGACAAATGCGTGAGGTTCTCGAATTGATTGCTCGGAAGAAACTCCACGCCATCCAGCGTCAGCGATGTGAGGCAAGGAGTATTTCCCTGGAATAGCAAAGGACCGACTACGCCTTCACCGTCGGCGGTCATTTCCACGTCATCAAGCCACGCCACCCTGAGATTAGGTGCAGAGAATTGAACATAGCTCGTTGGGTGAGGCTCGGAGAGGTCCATACTGACATAATTCAGACGGAGTTCCTCTATGCGCGCCGTTGCGGCATCTGATGCAAAGATTTTAAGCATCTCGGCGTCTCCCTCATGGACGTGCACCTTTAGAAGTGAATCCTTCGAGCGTTGTAGCACAGTGTCATATGGCACGTAATCGCGAGTGCAGAGAATCGTCCAAAGAGACGATGTACTGACAGCGACCTCCCGCCATCGGTGACAGACGTGGGTGATATTCCTGAGCATCTTCCTCGACGGTAACGGAGACCTCCGATTCGGCCATGGGCTGTCCTCATCATACAGCGGATCCAACGCATACTGAAAGATGAGACAAAGGATATTGTTTGGAAACTGATTGATTGAACGCGCGACATTCATGGTGGATCGGACATGCAATAGAATCTCGGCCAGGACACCCTCCAGGAGTGACATCTAGAGTGAAGTAGTGACATCAGGATATATATTCAGTGTCGAACGCGATACTTGAGCGCACGTCTTCAATACTGCACATGATATGAAACCTGGCGTTGAGCTTGATGCCATAACTCAACGACAGACACGCGCACCTCATGCAGTGAATCCGATCATGTATCTGCGAGAGTACGTTCTGAGAACGCGGCAAAAGAGAATTATTTTCCATGATTATCAGTGGAACCGTTATGCTGAGGCAGAGGTATCTTGTGACGGTGGATTATCTGAGGTGGCTTGGAGCTTTGGAAGAGAACGCGCCGCGTCACAGTAGCGCCGACTTCGGACACACTTCGGGGAGACGCCGACCCGTAGACGAGCTGGCAGCCTGGTGGCAAGTGACTTGTCCAATTGTCGGCCGTAAAAAACTTACGCCGCAATAAAAAATGCAGTGTGTAACATGTTTCTTGAACAGTAGGAGTGTTTCACGGTAACTGTACGTATGGACAAAGTGTACATCTTGGTACACCACAATCTATTTATAATTAAACCTAACTTTTTTTTATTTAAAATTTATAAGATATAAAATCTTTCTTTATCTAGATGGAGGTATATAAGAGAATGTAGATAGTATTATTAAAAATAAAAAAGGGTAATAAATCTTAATTAAAGTTTTAAGTAGATATAGAAGAGAACCTTTTCCTCTTATTCTTTCTACTCTTCTTTCTGTTAAATGTTCCGCGATGTAGGTAAAAATGGAAGATTGATGGCGCAAAATAATCGGCTTTTAAACACTATTAATTCTAAGATAAGCTCAGAGATTGCTAAAGATATGTTAAAATATTCTAAATCAAATTGGAATCTTATAATTCTCGAAGAAGTAATTGTTGCAAGAAATTTTGAAGGATAAAGAACAGTTTTGGATGCTTTTAACAATAGCATCAATTCAATCTCTTATATTTTCCATGAAATAGACAGGAGGCAAGTCATCAATATCTTCATTATCATTATTATCTTCATTATCTTCAATATCTTCACCAACAACATTTAAAAAACATAATAAAGCAATAATAGCTAATAAAAATATACCAAAAGAGAAATTAATAATAGGTAATGCATCATCAGGTATGTATCGTATTCAGCAGGTTTCACTCGGCCAGAGCCCGAATGTTTTGTGGCTGAAAGCGCTGATAACAACAGTACTAGTTGCCTCTAATTTGTTGTGAGGCACGTGATGCATGAATTTTTTGTCGAGACCGTCTGTGTGATAGTTTGAATTTGAAAGCTTCGTATTCGCCGTATCGAGTTTCTCGCCGTCTCTCACCGGGATTGTGAACCAGACGATGCGCTCCAACGAGAACATCGCCATCGTCGACATAGACGTCGTGCTCGTCCCCTACAGGTGCGCCGAAGTAAATCTATAAGTATCTGTCTCACATGCTGAACGGCGGCGAACAGAGCCGAGCACGTAGCAGTCAGTGTTCCACGCAGATACAACCCCTGCCTTCGTTCTGCGTGCTGAATCGTGCCCAACCAGCTAGACGTACCACGAATGGATGACAAGCGCGGAGCTGCGCGCGCAGACGGCGAGCGAGCCGCTGACGCTCGATGAGGAATATGAGATGCAGAGTGAGTTGCCATTTATCCACTGTATTCAGGCATATCTAAGTACTCTCCTGTGGAAGGAAAATGGCAGCTTGACGAAGACAGTCAGTGCAACAACTTCCCCTGTCCTCATCCTCACCAGCTTACAGACTCGCCTGCAGAGCTGACATTCATCATACTGTCTGGCGAGGCCTTGAATCCCGCTGCGCAGCTCACATCGGAGATACTCACCAAGCTACCGATGATCGGCGATGTGAATCTATTCCTGAAGGGCCTGCCGCACGAGGAAGAATTCGAGGCGGAGGTGGAAGTGATGATTGCAGGTGCGGAGCGTCCGTCCCACGTCTGTTTATCTGACGGGTTGCCCATGCATGGTGAATGTTATGCGGACGCCGACGTGAAACACTCTACCATTCCAGAGCCCGCGTTCCGCTGCCGGGGGCTCGCGTCCGCCGCGGTGCAGCTCATGCTTTCGTACGCGACGTCGGCGAACGTTGAAGCTCGCCATCACCCATTGCCTGTGCCGCAGGAAAAGCTGGTCGCGCGCATTGGGGAGGCTAACACGCCCAGCATCCGTCTTTTCGAGAAACTGGGGTTCGCAGTGACGAAACGGGTGGCGGTGTTCGAGGAGGTAGAGCTGCGGTTTGGAGGGAGGGCGACGGGGTGGCGGACGGGGCAAGTGCGCATGCTTGGGGGTCACGGGTGCGCGCTAGTAGATGCTAGCTAGCACGGCGACGCGTACGCCAAATCTCGAGGTGATTACTACGTACGGAACGTGATGCCACGGCTTCGAGGGAAATGCAGCTTCCGGAATTCCATACTCGCGTTTATTGTTCCGCCTCGCTGCAGACGCCTGCGGACCGTGGAGTTCCGGTGTTCCAAGGTGAGCCTGGCTGTTAACCCGAGGGCCATTTCGAATTCGTAATGGGCATGATGCATGCGGGGAAGAAAGGAGGGGTCGGGCGGGGTAGATGGGGACACTCGGAGTACACTCGGAGTACTAATTGCTGCTCTGCGGGGGATGGTCAGGGGCAACAGTTGGGACGGACGTGACACTGATCGGGTATAATCTGATCCTTTGCGGTGCGCAGGTGACCTCCGACGTGCTCTCCCTCTGTGGTGGGCAAATGACCAGGGAAGGCTCACTAATCCCTCTCGGGATCATTGGGAACCCCTCCCCGTCACCGGTATAAAGCTTGACGCCATCACCACGCCCCTCTCATCCTCCAGCACTCGACGTCGACCATGCCTCACACGTTCTCACAGCAATTCAACACCTCTGTCTTCAAGGGCAACGTGTCCTTCTCCACCGGTCTCTTCATCGGTGGCAAGTTCGTCGACGGCTCCAGCAATGGTCACATCGAGTACGTCCTCCCGTTCTCCAGTGATCGTTACCACTGACGAGGTCCCCCCCTATCCGCCAACAGTGTAGTGAACCCGTCGACCGGCAAGGTCATCACCAAGATCTCCGAGGGCACCTCGAAGGACGTTGACCTCGCTGTTGACGCTGCCGAGAAGGCCTTCAAGACCACCTGGGGGCTCAACACCACCGGCCGTCACCGCGGTGTGCTCCTAAACCGCCTCGCCGACCTCCTCGAGAAGAACATCGAGACCGTCGCCGCAATCGAGACGCTCGACAACGGAAAGACGTATTTCTGGGCCAAGGGTGATGTAGAGGCTGTCATCAACACCTTCCGGTACTATGCCGGCTGGGCGGACAAGAACTATGGCAGTACCATCGACACCTCCGAGGACCAGCTCGTTTACACGCGCCATGAGCCTATTGGTGTCGTCGGCCAGATCATCCCCTGGAACTTCCCCCGTGCGCGTTTCTGCGTTTCCACGTCCTTCCACGCGTACTGACGCTTCCTCAGTGCTCATGTTCTCGTGGAAGCTCGGCCCCGCTCTCGCGACAGGCAACACCATCGTGATCAAGCCGTCCGAGTTCACCCCGCTGTCCGCGCTCTACACCGCGCAGCTTATCAACGAGGCGGGCTTCCCTCCAGGCGTGGTTAACATCGTCAACGGGTATGGCGGCATTGTAGGCCAGGCCATCGCAGAGCACATGCGCATCGAGAAGGTCGCCTTCACCGGCAGCACCCTCGTCGGTCGCAAGATCATGGAGGCCGCTGCGAAGACGAACCTGAAGAACGTCACCCTCGAGCTCGGCGGCAAGAGCCCGAACATCATCTTCGACGACGCCGACATCCAAAAGGCTGTCAACTGGGCCGCGCACGGTATCTTGTACGCGTCCCCTCCACGGCTGTGCCCAGAGTTCGACTATTAACGACTCACCTTACAGCTACAACCACGGCCAGACGTGTTGCGCGGGTTCGCGCATCTTCGTGCACGAGAAGATCTATGATGAGTTCCTGGAGAAGTTCACAGAGAAGAGCAAGGCGTTGCGCGTCGGCGACCCCTTCAACGACGAGTCGCACCAGGGTCCCCAGGTCTCGCAAGTGCAATTCGACGTGCGTATACCCCATTTCCTTGTCGCCGAACGGCACGCTGACCCACTCGCCTGCAGCGTATCATGGGGTACATCGAGTCCGGTGTGCAGGACGGCGCGAAGATCCACCACGGCGGCTCGCGTGTGGGTAGCGAGGGGTACTTCATCGAGCCGACGATCTTCACGGAGGTCAAGGCGGACATGAAGATCGTGCAGGAGGAGATCTTCGGGCCCGTCGGTGTGCTTATCAAGTTCAAGGACGACGACGATATTGTCGCCATGGCGAACGACACCGTCTACGGCCTCGCTGCCGCTGTGTTCTCCCAGGACATCAACCGCGCGCTCACGACTGCGCACAAGATCAAGGCTGGTACCGTCTGGGTGAGTGCGGCCTCTTGTATCGTCTGGGATGCGCGCTGAGCATTCTGTCCAGGTCAACATCACGAACCACCTCCACCCCGCAATTCCCTTCGGTGGGTACAAGCAGTCTGGTATCGGACGCGAGCTCGGCGAGTATGCGCTGGCGAAGTACGTGTTTTGCCTCTATCGCGCTATCGCGTTCATTCTGAATCCTGGCATTGCAGCTACACTGCCGTCAAGTCGGTGCAGGTCAACTTCGCGAATTAGGCGTGCCGTGGTCGGTAGTCGCCGTCGTGGTCGTGGGAAGAGGCAGCAAAACGCATCATGTGTATCATATCACCGCATCGTGTATATCTTCTGTAGGAGTACCCATGTCTGCCGCGCTACGCTGGCGGTAGTGTACACGTTCTTCTTGAATCTCTCCCGTGTGCAAGCGCAAACCCTTCGACGTGGGATGGTACTTTGGTCAGGCAGCTGCGACTCGCCCCGGACCAGTGGGAGCAATGCGGCTCGCGGAATGGCTGTCCGCGGATTTCGCTATGCTTCCGGTCCGTTGAGACACGCAATTTCGTGTCAGACTTGCTTGCTGGTCGGACCCCAGTGTATCACACTGATGGTTATCACGGCGTGCGGGTGCGAATTCCATGTCCAAGAGTCGCTGCAAAACTGAGCGAAGCAAGATCTCATCTCGCGGATCACATGTTGTTGACTGGCTTTCTGGAATTTGTGGAACTCCTTGCGATTTTGAAAAGCGGGGCGCGGGATAATACGCCTGCGGGATGGCGCGATCCTTCCGGGGTCGAGCTCGTCCTAGCTTCTGGTTTTCTTCCCCCCGCCCCCGCAATTTGCAGGAGAGGGCCAGGCGTGTGGGGACTGGGGTAGGCTATACCGAAGTGATCGAATAATGAACGATCGAGATGGAGATTGTATCGCGGGGGCTAACGCAAATTTGCAAAGTCTATTAGGATCTCTGCGGATCAGATACTCTGAGGGTGCGTCGAGTACTCACGCGGGTGGAGACGGGATGGCAGCGCTGCGTCTCCACAGGCTCGAGCAACCGAGCCCACTCCGGAATGCGTGCTGTGCATGATACGTGTAATCTTCGTGTCGATGCATTCCCCAACGATGGAGAATTTGTCTGATGACTTGGCCGCGATGATCGTCGCAGTTACCCCTCCCCTCTAGCATTGCGTAAGGCTCGATGCGACAGCTCTCTCTGGTGAGCATTCCATTCATTCAGAAAGCCGTCGACGCCCCGGAACACTGACTCAAAGATAGGGCGGGAACGGAATGTGCAGTTCATCCGTTTGCCGTACTATAGTAAGCCCGGAGATGCGTACGTTTATCACTGTGGCTTCGAATCTCAATGCTGTGTCGCCAGATCAAAGATGTCGTATCATAAACACACATTTTAATAGACGTACAAAACTCCTCCCCGCAATTCGCCCGAACTTCACCATCACGGAAGTGATAGGCCGCCAAACCAGTAAATTGGCACAACGTCTCGAGTTCCCAGAAGAGTCAGATTGGCTTCATCCTTTCCTTCCGTGCGACTCTGTGAAATCAATAATCTTCTACGCGGCGTCCGCTAGCGGATGAGTCAAGCAAGGACTGTCGAAACGAGGCTATTGTCAGTGGATGATCTCAGGCGTCCCCACGAAGCCGCCCTGTCCTTGTCATTCAGTATTACAATCCATTCTATTCGTTCACATGCCTGTTTAACTCACATTCTAAGGCGCATTCGCCATCCTTACGCGAAGCATCCTAACCGTCTTGGCCGCGGTGGCATCTCTCCGAGAGGCGCTAGCTGTGCGATTATGGACAGGATAGGTAGAAACGACGCATGGATGGATAGGATGTGCGAGAATGGTGAGATTGGCAGAAAGGACGGCATCCGTAAGAAGTTGGAATTGCACATGCACGATGTCTTCTGGCACCACATATCATGAGTCACTCCTGTGCTATCGTGTTTGCTTATTCCATTGGAACACCTCCGATAGCTTTCATACGTCCATGTCCTCGTGCCCGCTGCAGCAGATCCTGGCAGGCAGTCCTAGATTATAGAGTTCGAACATCGCATTCGTTGCATATTTTCAGTGGGCAACGAATGATTGGTTGCCACCGACTTGAGCGTGGATGACGCGTCGCTGGACGGCGACAAGTCCGGTATTGCGACATAGTACAATGGCATACCCAACGGTCGCGGCATTGGTGTCGCTCCCCATGCGACTGCCAGGATTTCTAGCGTGTAGGTCTCGCGTTCTAACAACGCCAGAAAAGCTTGTACACCGTGTTTCGCGACCAGACGCGCACGTGAAGCGTGACGTGTCACGCATCACAGTCATTCGACTAACTCATCAAAAGAACATTTAATTGTATGCATAATGCCAGAGGAGAAGAGATACAGATACTGTTCTCAGTGTTGCTGCCACATCATCTCTTTCAGTTGCTCCAGCCTGTGGAGATGCAGTGCTTCCATTCTGTCTCTACCTACATGAGTACTCAGCACAACCTTAACTCTGAGCATCTGATTTGCAAAAGAGGAATCCTGAAAAAGTGTTAACATAGAAAAAACCCGAAAAGATTGTGACACTTACAGGTTTCATTTAAGTTGTAGCACTACTCAATCAAGGCCTCCAGCAGAGTGTGTTGAACACCCTGTGGCTACAAGTCAGGTGTTTGAGGCCAACCAGAAGGCATTGTCAGTCCTTATCCTTGAGCAAGTGCAGAAGGTGTTGAACCAATGAGGAATCTCATGGGTCCAACACCCACTACACTGGCTCAAGGGTTAGAAGTGGCAATGCCTCTTGGCTGGCCTCAAACACCTGACTTGTACACACCAATCTCATTGGTCCAACACCATCTGCAACTGGTACTTTGCTCGGAGATCTACAGCTGCCTATGTAGGACTATGTAGGCCCGGCTAGCACTCGGCTAGCCAGGTCCCTACTACATAGTCCTATGTAGGCCTCATAGCCTTGTGCAGTTTCCAGATGACCTGCTACACTTGCTCAAGGGTTAGTCACAATGACACTAACCATCCTACACACCCCTTCCTCTCTCCCTCCCATCATCCACTCACACTTGCATGATGGCCCACAACATTGACATGGGCAAAGGCTCCTCCAGAGGTGGCAAAGACACCCCCTACAACCCCAACCAAAATCCAGAGCAGAAATGTGCCATCTGCAGTGGCTACCACAGCATCATCATCAAGCATGAGCATGCACTCCTACATGTCGCTGGATGGTGACAAGTTCAGCATCGCAACTACAGATAGTACAACAGCATACTTAATGGTCGCGGCATTAGTATTGTTCCCCATGCGGCTCCAGGATTTCTAGCATTGTTCCCCTAGGTCGCGCATTCTAACAACGACAGAAAAGCTTGTACCCCATGTTTCGCGACCAGGTCCATTCCAGACCCGCATACAGCACGTGCGAGCCGCGGGAGATGGATCTCCGACGGTGATGGACAAATCCACGTCTGCCTGTAAGTGTACAAGGACAGACCGATGCCTGAGAATGCACACGTACTAAATGTTTCAGGCCCCTGCACATGAGGCAGCCACTGTACAGATCTCAGCGGGTACCACATAGATCCACCACGTCAACGACTGACTCCAGAGGATTGCGTCCTGTTTCATTCGTGTGAAATGTAGTGTTGACAAGGATGAATTGTGGTACTCCCTTGAGACAATGCCTTTCACATGCTGGAGGAAGTCAAAAAAAGCATTGTTCCCATGCTACATGTCGGGAAGATTTTCAACTTTGCCACCATCAGTGCACGGTCTCCCATATGAGTACAAATGCAGACTTACCAACAATATTTTGTAACACAGCAACGCACGATCTGGCATCTACGAAGTTGTCATGGCCTTCTCGCCTGCATCAGAGATTCGAGTACGGTATGTCAACGATATATTAGTGATTATCCTAGGTATAAGGTCCGTCGAATCTGTAATTATTGCAGATCGCTGGACAAAGCAATATATAGGACAGTATGCTTGGTAGATTTCATCGGCACTACCGCAGTGCGGAACTCTTGCAAGATATGGCCACTGTACTCGGATGTCACGGCATTGTATCAACCACTATAACCGATAATCAGACGAGCAGCATGCACCAGCACTGTAGCTGATGGTGAACCACAATATGTAAGATTCAGCTGAAGCAGTCCTGGCATGTCTATCGGAGTTGTGGTGCTCATCATTGCGGCATTCATGCTGCTGATATACAAATTTTGCCCGTGTTATGCAGGTAGGGCTTTCCTTTAGTGATCAAACAACGCAGAAGTGATGTCAGGCTTGCCGTCCATATGAGAAGAATCGGAAACGAGCCAAATTATCAGTGGCATCCTGAAAGAGAAAAGCTCTCGATCGGCATCCTTCTGTCGACCACTACATACGACGAGCAAAATTATGATTCACTCTGAGTGAATGTATGAATGTTGCAGGCTGCTCAGGTTCCTCAATGCGAGGATGTTCGATAATCGGAAGCACAAATAGGATAGGCCATCAGCACTTACAACGTTCTGCTAGAAGGCCTTAGCAGCCAGGGCAAACTTACGAACTTAGGAGAGAGTTGGAGGTCACTCTACTAATGGTGAAATTCAGTGCTAACCTCCAACTCTTGTTTATTTGGCTAAAACGAGCACTGGACTCTTTTTGGAGAACCTTGCCAATGATTGTCATACCAGAAGGAAGGGTCTCGAACTTACAACAGTGCCGCAGGATAGAATTCTGACAGGATCATACAGCTGATTGATGAGAACGACAGTCGGACCAGCGAATACGTTACAGAGCATCGTTAGAGAACGAACCGGAGCATCTAGGACTGCTCAACACACGCAGCGTCACATCGACCGCCGTTGCCTCTCTCACCGGCTGCTGCCGCTGGCAATTGCAGTGGCCTTCAGTGCCGCTCGCCTCTCTCTGATCTTAGCCAAAGCACTATTCTTCGACACTGGCCTCCGCGCAGTCGAGGAGTTCGGAAACACCTGACTACAGTTAACATCAGGGACAGACCGTCAAAGGGATAGGTCTACATCTGCAGATCATGCCCAACTCACCGGTTCCACCACAACAGAAGTTCGTTGACTTCTTCTTGCTCATCAACATCTTCAAACAAATCAAGAATCGAATTGTAAAAACGCTCGGAGTCGGTGGCTGTGTCTGTCCTGGAAAATACGGGAGATGAAGACAAAGCGAATCGAACCTGTCGCGAAAACAGTGAGAAACACGTCCGAACAAGAGGTGCTCATACCTGAGTGGCAACATAACCAACGGAGGCTGGGGTAACTTTAGTCATTCCATGTATACGCGCATTACCAGCTCGAGTAGCTTTCGGTTCTCTCTCGACAGAACTAGGTGACGTGAAGATATGTTTGTACGCCTAATGCGTGTTAGTGTTCGACTCTATCTGGACGTGGTATGATATAACTTACCGAAACGAGAAGGCCGCTACGAAAAAGACCATTCCACGGGTCTTCCGCATCGTATATCGAGTTACGGTACAAGAAAATGGGCCATTGGTCACCGGAGATCACCGTTTCCCCATCTCGCAACAGCTGCTTAGTCCTACAATTGTTCGTGAGTGAAATATGAATCCACATCAGAGGAAGAACTAACTCGTCGTTGGACCAGTCCATACCGGCTGGACATAACAAAGATCCAGTACGCTCGTGGTGGAATCCACGATCCACTTTCACATTACGTGAGAGCGGTGGATAAAGAGACTGACCCTTCGGAGTGATCCAATCCAGGATGGCGCCCTTCAGGCTTTTCGTGTCGTCGGACCTCGCACTAGCAGCACCTTTCTGTATCTGAGACCTATGAATATCCAAGCCCATCCAAAGAGATCCTGTTACGAACCAGACTTGCAACTACTGCCACTTCTTCTTCAGAGCCATTCATTAGGCGTTCTTCGAGACCTGGAATCATTTGAAGGAGCGTGACAAAAATTTTGTGCTCTCTTCTTTCTCTAGAGCTCTCATCGGCATCGAAGGAGGTTGAAACTGAGAAGTAATGTGACGAACTCGTTGGTGAACATATCCTCAGGTTGCTCTGCAAGTTCACTCATACGAAGAAGACCGTTAGTGATAAGTGCTTGCACATTTGTGAGTGTGTGCACAGTCCTGCCGAAATGGCGCCCATGGTGCACAAGAGGATCCGAAAGGCAACTGTTCGGGCATAGATAATTTTCATTCGTTGTACATCAGCAGAAACATCAGGTATTTTGCACGGCGCACGCACGCTTTTTTCCTCGGACCCATGTGAAGGGCATTTTCTCTTTCTCGTTGCCGAGTGGATGGGTCATGATCATCTGCCATGGTTTCCGAACGCGAGGGTAGACTGAGAGAAGGAGGTAGTATGCGTCTAACTTAGGGCCTGTGCGACAACGCTGGCCTCTATATTGTACCGGTGGCATTTCTGGCTAATACCCATGGAAGCTCCCGATGCCTCTAGTTCACTTTGTTGCGAAGCCGCGTGCCGTCATGCGCCGAGTAAACTAGTGACGTATGACTGTAATCAGTGCTTATTTCGAACTTAATGCTGCATCGTAACCACACGAGGTGACCGAGGGACTACTATACCGTTTGGATCAAAGCGACCGCGTCAGAGGTGAGAAGCGTTAGAAAAGTTTACAGTGGCGCGTTTACCGCATATCACAGAGTCGCGATCGCCGTACCGACCTTGATAACATCTGGTACGCACAGATGACAACGAGTTGACAGGCGAAGGAGAGAACCAATGAATCGGCACTGTCCTGCAATGAGTAAAACTGACTGCGGCTAGAGGGACCAGATAGTACATGTTGCTGCGAGAACTAGTGGCATAGGTCTTTCCAGACCCTGATACTGCGGTGCCGTGTCAGGGCTGGGTGCTTTACTCGGCTAAGCACGACTGGGATCAATCCGTCCGGACCTACGGCGAAGCTTCAGAGAGTATCGTCACGAGCTTGGCTTGGGAACAAAAACGCTGAAGCGCATCGCAGAGGCTACGGATTGATCGAGGTGTTTTCGAGCGCTGGAAGCGTCTACAAGGACCAGATGCGTCTACATGGGCTGAAAGTGTCTGGTATCCATAACGCAATGTCGCATTCACCGACGCTGTGTCGCAAGTTGAAGGAGACGCCTTCCGGCCAATCGCAGCCAGCGCACATAAAAGCTGGGGGAGAACTTGTTCTCCAGCCACAAACGTCCCCTCTTCGACCGCCGTTACTACCATGCCTGTCGAAAGATCTGACCCTAGAATCCGAAGGTACCTCCACCGTATTCGGATCTCAGCGAACGCTGTTTACGAGTATGACTGCGACAAGGGTGGCTTACGTGTGTGGTATTGGTGAGACGACTCCGCGTCCTGATGCATGGCTTCGCTGAAACCAGACCATACCATACCAGGCCTGTCAACAGTGAAGGTGAACGTGTAACACCCTCGGACTTGGATGAACATCGCAAGTCCCACCGCATCCATAATCCCTGCTGTCTATGCCCGTTGATAGCAGATGGACGCGAGGCCGTTGAAGCAGCAATCTTCGTCCCGCTCCGTGGGCGCGCAACAGGTGAATATGTAGCTGCGTGTGCAAAAAGCAGCTGTGGATACTATGGTGAATATACAGCTTGATTTCCAATACTAAAGGCGATACTTAATAGCTGCAAACCAGTCCACTTGGAGCGGATCTATGCTAAGACTGGGCTTCCTGTACGCTGCTATCCTCCAAGGGGTGAGTTGGAAAGGTTCGGGCCTACGAAGCATGAAATACTCACCATACAATGTCTAGACGAGCTTGAACCTGTCCCTGCACCAGTCGAAATACACGCCAACGTACAGATTGAAGGTGAGTAAGCGATCAACCTTCGTCGAGTCGCAGAGCTGACTCCAGAATGAGAGCGCCGTATTGCGGACGCGCCCCAGCGGACGCGAGGGCAATCCCATACCGAGGCGCTAGTCCAGCTCTTGCGCCTGAACTCCTCCGTTCGTCCCGGACTCGAGCAGGCTGATTTTGAGGCGCTCTTCTTGAAATGCACCTGCGGTTTGATCATGATGCGGATGGCATTCTGCTACCACGAGTGTGCTGTACAGAAACATGCACATCAGGAGATAGCAGTGCAAGAAGTTATCGATCTTACTATCGATGACTCCGACGAGGATGCATAATAGATATCGTACCGATGCGTTGACGACTCAATGCGGGATGACTGTGAATAACTGTATCAGGAGCTGCACGGAACCTAATCAATACCGCCCAAAAAGTGAATTTTGGGTGCTCACCGTTGACCGCCACTCAGTTACGCCACAGACTCTGTTTCCACGCACTGCGCAGCTGAACCTTGGCCTCGAAGCTTTGCGTGAGGTCCTGACCCTCAGGTGGCTGGAGCTTAGCAAAGTTACCTGGAAGCAGTTCTGCGAAGATGTCCCCGAAGTCTCTGCGATGTATCCGATGAGCTGTCGATGGCAACGACCCGAAAAGGTGAGCGCGCGGTGACGCTCGGCTAACCAACAGAGGCGCTAAAGACTAAAGTAATCGAACGGCAACTGCCGGCAAGGATTCGCGTGGCGTGATCGAATCGTAATCTAGATGCTTAATGTGCAAAGGTACAAGTAGGAAAGAATTATGGAGATCGACACAGTCAATTTATTCTCAATCATGCGCGCACATGATTAAATTTCAGTTCACAAAATTTTCCAAAAAATGCAGCGCTCTTCTTCACTTCACTTCCTCACAAACGTCTCGAGCCGCCACTGGTAGAGGGATGAGAGCTCTCCCTTTAATCTAAAAACGCGTCAGCTGGCTCCGGCGAGCTCTAGAGAAAACTCACATGCGTATATGGTCGGGTCGTAGTTGTGAAGAGTGCGGCTGCACTGTGTCACCAACCTGAAGCCCTTTTGGAAACTGAGAAGCGTTACCTTATGCCATGTAAACGCCCTCCCGGGAATTGTGCTGGGCGGACGAAACTTGTGAAGGGAGCCTTTTGCGGCTTCGACATTGAAATTTATGGACTCAAATGCCTGCGCAATACAGGCTAAATGCAACACAGAGCGGACTCAAAAGCAAGCATACCGATACTAGCTCACGCCATCCGACGGATCCCTGAGCTTTAAATATGTTTTTGAAAGTCTGCAAGGTGAATTCAGAGGGTACTGAGTCCATAGACATTCAACTTACTGCGTAATGCCGCCCGCTCACTATTATTGTTCGATTCATGATCGATGGGTCGTAGATGAGAGAGGAGAAGAATCGAGTAGCAAGTAGAGGATAGGGAATGGACGCTGTACGTTCGGTGAGCGTAGACGGCCAGAGCCAAAGTCCGCCGCGCGAGAAGTCTCAGCTCAGCTACCTGCGGCACACTTGCAAAAGGGTAACTTTCCCAGTGTCACATCGCAGAGACAACTTTCGTGGTATGTTGGACCAAGTTAGCCCACTAAATTGCTTTTATCCATTCACAAATTGATGTTCAGGCCCTGCATCTTATAGCCATGAACTCTATGAATTCCTACAGCGGTGTAAGGGGCCCTGTATTGTTTCAGTCAGATCTCTATAAGTAGCCATCAAAGGTTTAAAAACTCGCCATATAGGGCTGCGTAGCTTTGGGGATAATACGCCGTATACCCCGGGTGGTACATAAAGGGCACGTTATTCCTGGCGCGAGGGCTGTTGGCGTAGTTCAATACCGCACGATATTCGATATCAGGAACCCCAAGAGGAGGCCACAGGTTGCTCTGGCGATGCCAAAGCAGCTCTGTACGCTGTCGACACTGGAGGCAGCCCATCTAACACGAAATCTAGATGGCATTGACAAGCTGCAGCTGTAATTAGTATGAAAGTACTGATAGGGACTCGACCCGCCAATTCTCGAAGGCAAGAAGTCCCAAAGTGGGAATGCCGACGAAATCGGCTACCAGCCCCTGGAAAGTGATCTCGTAGCTAGACCATGGCGGGATAGAAGGCTGTATGATGCTAGGATAAAATGCTATAGAGAATGAGAGGTGGGTGGGTAGAAAGGGACGCGACCGGAACGGGAAGGGGCGGCAGAAGGGCTCAAGTGAAGGAAGCAGGTGAGACCCGCGGAACCGACGCCACTTGTAAAGTCGGCGCAAAAGTCAACTTTTGGTTAGCCCCATTTAGCCACCCATCTTCTTAATTAAGGAGGTCCTCTTTCTTATTTGGGCAATTAAAGCCAATAATGGGCCCTTATTTTTCCTTAATCAAGGAAATAACACCAGTAAGCAAAAGTTGACGTAACCGGCGTCAATTGTCCGGCTCGCAGGCGCCCATTGAGGGTTTCAACAGCTAGCCTGTGAACGAGCTGGGCGAAGTCCTGGAATGGGGCCAAAACAACGACAGCATAGATCCGGCACGAGCATTGCCCAATGGTCTGCCCCAGCATACTCAGTTGCGTAGTCATTCCGGGGAGTGAAGCGCGCGCGATCACTGCACGCGCCAAAACATGTCAACAACGCGTCAACAAAGAGGACGCGTCAACAGCGCACAACAAAATTTTATGGTGGCCGGTTTGCCTTAAATTCACCACCCTTCGCTTGCTCTCTCTCTAACTTTCACCCCCGCGCGGCCCCGCCACTGCGATTGTCCGCCCCCGTCTTGGCGTCTTCTCGTTCGGTATGTCCGTCTCCTCTCGGGGACTGTGCTATCCAATGGGTTCGAAGGAGACCTATATCGCCCACTGGATGGCGCAGTTTCTACCATTCATATCCGCCGCTAGCACAGAGTCTGCGCGGACGGCAGGCTGCACGAGTTCGAAGGAGACCTGTATCGCTCGTGCTGCCTGCGGCCTGCTTTCTGCCGGCTGCTTTCTGCGAAGGCCTGTTGTTCGACCCGCGCGGGGGCTGATACTGTGCGCCACAGAGAAAAGTGTCGCCAGCATGTCTTTGGTGGTAAGCCTGCTTGCTTGCTGGCAGTTTCTCCCTACTGACCCCCTTCCATAGGCCGGCTTGGACTACCGTGGGAAAGCCTCCATGAGAGAGCGCCTGGAGGCGGTCTGGGGGGCGGAAGGGGGCAGGGGTGAAGGCCCGGACCACGCCACTCCCGCCGTTGCTCTGCAGGGCCCGAACAGGTATGCCCTGTTCACTTTCCATCTCAATGCGGCACTACTGACCTTGGTTGCAGCCCGAGCGACAGCTCCAACGGGGGCTCTCGTCCACGGGATATATCGAACACCGCACCTGCCTTGTGCGACTTCGTGCAGGCGGAAGCCGCTCTCCAAGTTTGCGCTGAGGGCCTGGGCCCTGGTCGCAATGCGCGCCGTCAATACTACTTTGAGAAGAGGACGGCCGCTCGCGCCACCGCTCGTGCCAAAAAAAAGAAGGCCAGTGCAATGCACGTCCAGAGCACGGCCTCTCTTTCCCAGCGGAAGATGCCCGGGGGTTACATCGGCAGTCGCATCAAATCCGAGCGCCCACCCCGGCGAGAAATCATCGGGTGTGCTAATGGGTGAGCGTGCACTCTAGCGCCCTTTGGTGAAACCGAGCTCACATCTGAGGCAGAGCGGCTGCGTACATCTGTGACTCAGAAGGGAGGCTCGTCATCTACAGGTCGTTCGCAGGGCCAGCCACTGTCCGCGCCAACTCTGCGGCTATGGCTGCTGTAGAGTACCTGCAACACAGTGGCGTCAAGCCGACATATTCCGGCTCCACTCGAGGAAACTTCCTGCAGTATTATTTTACTTTGCATCGGGACAATCAGGTGGTGAGCACTTTCCTTTGTGGGCGTGAGCTTCCTGTAACTGACCATAGCGAGACAGAGGCCACGCATGTCTCTCTACTACTTAAAACACATCGACGTTGTGCGCGAGCTCGGGAATCTCCTCAAGCCAGTGGTCGCCCTCATAAACGGTGAGTTTGAATGCCACTGCCGTATGCATGGCCTAATGCGCAGGCCGTTCCAGGTATCTTCAAGTCTCGATTTCCCGACCTATATGCCCATTACGCCGCCACTCTCGACTACGTTCTGGAAAAGGATGCAGGCCTGGAGGCCCTGTTCTACCCATTTGCATCATTTGCGCTCAACGCCGGCATCGTAGTCACCTTGCCCCACCTCGACTCCACCAACTACGGTCCCGGCTTGTGCTGCATCATGCCGTATGGAACATTTGACCCTGCGCAAGATTGTCGAATTGGCATCGCCGAGCTTGGCTATGAGATCGAGGTAGGCCCCGGAGTGCCTGTGTTCATTCCATCGGCGATGTTTACCCACTACAACACCATCCTGATCTCCAAGGGGATGCGAGGGTCTCTTGTGTTTTGGACTGGCGGCTCAATATTCCAGTGGGTTGAGCTAGGTGGCAAAATGGTTTCTGAGCTTTCTGGTCCTGAGCATGAGGTGTATATCAAAGGCCTTGCTGCTCGAATTTTGGCCGGTCTTGCTCGGTTCCCTATGCACATGTAGCGGCACGGCGTACATTAGAAAGGTTTTAAAACGTTTGCGTGGCGACAGAATTAATAAACAGCCCTCTGCCTACTTATAACTTGTGTGTTGAACATAGAACGGTGCCGCTATAGCCAGCCCGTCCTCACCTCTTGCGCACTACCCTCGCCCCTTGTCCTCCAACGGCCCCAAGACATTGCTCTTTAACCAACAATAGCGCCAACTGTGCCGTGGCTCCGTTCTGCCAATCCTGGACTAATTTTGGAATCTGAGGTCGCAGCGTGAAGAAATCTTCCACGGTAATGTTGACCGAGCCATCAGCATGTCACAGTAAGAGAGCAAAGCGATTATACTACTCATTAATTGCGCTCGGAGGGAGGAGTGGGTGGGCGGAGAGCGGGTGGGTGGAGAGCGGGTGAGGGGGTTAGAGATGAAGGGGGTGGAATACGTGGAGTATATGTGACGAGCAGGCACTGCGCGTTTGCTCGTTCAGAGCCCACAAGAAGCACCGGCTAAGCGTGGAGTTCAACTAGACGTAGTGGCCTCTACTCGCCTTCTATCGCGATCGTTCCACCAATTAAGGAAACTGTAGAGATCTCACTCGGGCATGGCCCTGGCATCACTCTACATCGCCTGTCTTCGCCTGTTACGACGCCGTCCGGACATCTTTGAGGCGCCGCTTGGTTCTAGAAGGCATATTGGTTCTTACATTCGTCTTTGGGGAGTTGGTAAGCATATGGTTCTCATTGCGAGTCGCTTGGTCACTCACCTGCATAATCGACACACATGTAGCTGATCGGTGTCTCCCCGCTCGGTTCTGATACAAACAGGACAGAGCAGTTGAGCCGAAGTCAAAATGACCGTGACTAACGGCCACATCCTATTTTCTGAGGTAAAAAATTTGCCAGTATTACACGTTACAGATTCTAAGGCTCGACGTGGGCACTGCCATGCGGTGTCTTCTCACACACACAGCATCGCAAGTGCATGCTGTAATGTTTCTCTTCTGAGACCCTCAGCAAACTACAGCCATCTGTCAGCCTTCGCGATATCATTTGTTTAACTGGCGTTCTCGAACGTCCCGCAGGCGCAAGGCAGTGATGCTCGTACCCCATGATCCGGACGCCAGGCATTTTTGACCCCATAGACACCGTGTGCTGTTTGAATTGTCTACTTTTAACCCCAGAGGTTCTGGTGCCGGGTAAGCCCTTGTGTTCTATGAATGGGAAATGAGCCCATGCGTAGCTGACGATCGTGTCCGCCAACCACCCTCCCGTCTTCCACGGTCGGTTCACGAGTGTCATCGTAACATTGTCTCGATTTTTGGAAGCGGCATGCGTGGCCAAACCTGCATTCGCGGTGATGTTCGCTTTTGGGCAACTCGCAACAAGACGCCGCCGGTGCCTCCTGGTATATATGGCGCAGGTGAGATCCTCTTCCGAGCCATCCTCTTTCCACAATGGACCCCACTGCAGTTGATTGGGCGTCGATACTCGACCAAGCTAGAGGTCACTTCAATCTGCCACATCCTCGCAAGTATTTTCCGTTTCAAATGTTTGTATATTATTACTGACGATGCTCTGTCAGTGGGGCATATGGCACAGGCTTTGCACGTCAACCCCGAGCACCTCGCTCTCCACCCGGCTAATCAAGAGCCCGACATTTCCTCTGCGGTATCGTACTCTGCTACAGAGTTTTCGGCTGCTCTTGGCCCGGGAGCTGCCGCTGGTGCCTCTCCTTTTGGGGCTGCCGGCGCCCTTGCTGGAGCTGGTGGCGTCCCTGGCACCCTGCCGGGCGTCCTCACACAGGGGCCTGCTTTCGCTGTCGCCCCGATTATGGCTCAGGGAAACTACCCCGGGGTGCTATTGCAAGTCATTTCGACCGCACAACCGGCATCGAGCGAGCTTCAGCCCATGGTGCCCACGGGTTTGCCCGACCTCACGATCGGCCAACACTTCCCGCAGGGAGTAAACCCTGTTGCAGTAGGCTCTGTCTATTTCCAGCCACTCGGGCCTAATGAATCGCTGCTGTTCACCCCCTCACCTGGTCCGGTGTTGGACCAGCCGACCAGGATGTCCCAGCTAGAGGACTGGGCCCCCGTTTTGCACGGGGTTGCATATGAGGCTCGCGACGTGTTACTTGGGACCATCTTCGCTGATGACAATAGCGATCCCTTTGCAACCGGTCCCCCTGTACGCTCGACTGCACGCGAGACGTTTCTTGACATTAGGGCGCGCTTCGAGGATCAGGAGTTGCGGAAGAGGAACCCGTTATCACGCCGCCTTCCCGAACAGTGTAGGTGCATTAGTTAGTGATACAAATTTCTTGCTAATGTATTAAAGGAACTCCAGATTGGGCATCCGATGACATAGTGACCCTCGTAAGCCTATTCCACTGCACCTCTGCTAGTACTTATTTACCTTCGCAGATAGCAGACTCCCTCGGCAACTTCAGGTCTCGGCTGAAGGATCTCGCACAGAAACTCATCGACATCGACCCTATCAACGACCGCAACCCTCTCCCCGTACAGATGTATAAAAGTTATTATCTGCACGCTCCCGACATCAACGCGGACAGTGATGGGCCTGCACCTCCATCCCTCGTTCGCCAAAGAGCCATAACTTTGAGGGAGCACGAATTATTCATGCACCGTGGCACCGCACTACCGAACGTGAGATGGCACCTTATTCGATGAGGATACAGGCTAACGGCAGGGTGTAGGGCCGATTCCAACACGACTATAGCAACCCGGTGCTATTCCGCTTGGTAGAGAGAGCATTCTATGAGGGAAACACCTTCGGCGGCCAACATTCCCTCGCCCGGGCAATTGATGCAATATATCGAAAGTACTTCCCGAACGTCCCGGACGAGGAAGTACCTTTCCGCACATCCATCCCGATCACCGCCATCGCCCTATGCGTCACTGTAGTGAGTTAACGCCTTCATTTCGTATGATTTGACTTCTGATTTAGAAATAAAGATTGCGAACGTGCTTGATCAACGTTGCGAAACCGGCTTCTTCGACCGCATCCGCTTTCACCGCGATAGATACCGCACATTATTTACGGACATTCGCAACGAGCTCTATCTGGCGCTGCAGGACCCAGCGTTCGGCCCTGTTTATCATGATTTTTTGAGGCAGCATGCTGAGTCGTAAGCCCGTTCCTCCTGCACCAGGGCTATTGGTATTAAACAAATGTTTTTGCAGGTTCCTTCGAGGCCGCCTGTTGCCAGTACCGGGCGTTGACGAGGGGCTGTAAACATGTTCGTTCCGGTTTGCCTCTCTGTCCTCATGCGGTGTACGTTAGTCATGGCGGGCCTCTCGTGTTGTTGAACGTGTACAATGTATCCATGCGATGAATGTTATTTTGGACGCAATACAATGTGAACGGGTTACGACAAGTCACTTGAACTAGACTGACGCCAGGTGGCGGAGCAGTCGCCACTGGAAGCCTGGATTTGTAAGTGGCATTCGCCGGCGTCTGAGCAAGGCCAAAGCCCTCCAAAACTCCGAGGCCGTACGTTCGCATAAAAACCCGCTGCTCACTGCTTCCTCCCTACCTTGCGTCCCAGTGCAGGTTGCTCACATTTCTGTACATAATTTCTGTTTTCGTCTGACCTGAGTGTTCGCTAAGCTTATCGTGATGACATCTGCGCCTAGAGAGCCCTCCCGCATACCCACTGCCGTCCGCAAGTTGCTTTCCTCGATGTCGCGCTCTCAGCCCACGCCGACATTTTCACCCACTTTCACCTCATTCGTTTCCTCAGTTCCACAATCTAACACCCACACCGCCAGTCACGAGCTAGTTCCCTCTGCAGCGAGTGCCAAACTGGTCCCTGAAATTGCGCCGACGAGCACACGTGGCTTGGAGAGTAACATGCACTACCCCACCAAAGGCAGCGTTGCACCCGCTGTCCCATCGTATGATGCGGTACGAAGACTTCACTAATGGCACTATATGGCATACGCTGAGCATATCATTAGACCCCGATTATCCGTGAATTAATGTCTACAAGGGGCTTCCCAGAGAGGGCAGATGACGCGGAGTGCCTCCTGGCCCTTGTTCGCAGGGCGCGGGACCATCAGAGCCACTTGAAGAGCGCCATGGAGGATGCCGTTCGGTGCAGTCTCATACAACTGCACCTGTATCAGGCGGAGTTGAAGAGAGTGCGAAGACAATTGGTGGAGGCAGAGAGGGGTGTCGGAGAAGTTCGCGCCTGGATCCGCGACAGAGGCATTCCAGTTGGTGTGGCTCTGACGCAGGCAGGTATCACGGATGAGATCGAGGAAGACCTTAGCGATGATGATAGGAGCGCGTTCTAGTTTCTTTCACCGAGTCCTTACCCTCTGTTGACCCTCAACTTCAGCTCGTTTATTACCGATACCTCTGATTGTTTCGATACAGGACATATGACTGATTCATGTAACTATACAAGCGTTGCGAGCGAACTGGACGCACCTGTGGCTACCTCTGAGAACCTGACGAATCCCGTGGGAACCGCCCCAGAGGTGTGGCACTCAACCAGAGAACTTCAGCAGGCAAGTGAATGACGGGTCTCATAAAAGGTCTGGATACGGGGTAAGAAAGTCAATCGTTGTTTATCCCATCGTTCGCAGCTGTTTGATCATGTCCTCAGAGTCAGACATTCGAGTTACAAAACCCTCTTTCTCCACTGGGGCACACAAGAGACGGAAAGGAGACTCCTCTGAGGAAGAGGACAGTGGAGGTTCAGCAACATGATTTGTTCTCGTTCATTCATTTCGCTGATTAATACAGTTGGTGGCGTCATCCAGTTTCAAAGCAAGAAGCTGAACGGATTGCATGGCCCTGCAGGTATATGCTCTCTTGAGCCACAGTGCGGAGAGGACTTATATGTACAGAAGAAGCTACAAGTCGGGACGCGGAGAAGATAGAATGTGGAGTGCAAACTGACCCCTCACCAAGCATAGGTCAGCTGGTTGTATACAGTTATGTCGCGATGCTTATGCCGGTTTGGGAATATAGGAACTGGGAGTTCCGCAGCCACCGACGTCCCGCCGATACCAGAGCAGGTTGCTGCATTACAAGCAGAGATCGACTCTTTGAATGCTGAAGTTTTCTATTATCGCGGTATGTGGTTGAGTGAAATTCGGCACGCAGAGCTTTTGGCACGTCTTGTGCCTGAAGAGGACACTGTAGTCTACTATTCTCAGGCTCGAGGTGAAGAGTTGTCCCCATCTCCTCGTCGTAAGCAGGCCTTCGGTTGCATCCGTGTACCTTTGGACTCATACACTTTAAAACAGATGATTTTGTACGTGCCGGTGAATCATAGCTAGCGGTCTACGCCGGCATCATTCAGCCTGGCATTTGTAATGGATATCATGTTCATAGCCGTTTTGCGCTGTAATCAGAGATTCCATCGGATTGAAGAATTGTCGCATGACTGCACATTGAATCTGTCGCGCTGTCAGGCCTCATGGCAACCAAGACATGTGCAAGGACACTCTTCTATATCGACATGCAGCGTTGATCAATTGGTTTCAGATATATCCAGTGAGCTTCCCACGGCAAGTCTCTACTTGGTCCGACATAAACGAGACGACCAGGTGAATTATTTCCTACAGCTGAATTATGTTGCTCTTCCCTCGCTTTCATGGAGTCCTATGAGAACTGCGTCTGCGGCAGGAGCTTTTCGCAATCTAGTGCATTTTCGCATCATCAGAGAGCATGCCAGAAAGCTAAAAAGCGACTCTCTGATGCACTGCACAAGGCGAAGGAAACATGGTCTTCCAGGAAAAAGCGTAGGCTTGAAATTTCGAAGCCTGCAGAGGCACCAGCATCAAGTTCAAATACAGTGCTCGTGCAGGTACGTACTATTATCAGAAAGACGGGAGGTTTTTATGTTGACAACGTCACGTAGCCAACACAAGTGGGCAGAGAGGATGTGGACGCCGTGAACCTAATGCCGGTACGGTCTATTACTGCAATAATCGCAGGGGGCCTTTGCATTGACTATCCGACGTAGCCCGTGCCAGAAGTGGGCAGAGAAGATGTGGACGATTCTAATCTTTCACTATTGGAACGCCGACCCTGGTCTCGCAGACTCAATCGGCGCTTGCCTCGACGGTTCAGAGATTTACTTCCTGAACCTGCCCCATCTCTTCCCCCTTCGTCGGTTTCGCCGCATAAGCTTTCTTCGTTATCAGAATCGACATCTACTTCTTTGATGGAACATCCAGTGAATGCGATGTCTCCACAATCTCATTCAGCTATCGAGTCATTGGCTCACAGAATACAAGGGTTCTTGATGACACCGCATAATAAATTTGGTTTGTTCCGTCGATACTGGACAAATGCTCTTCCTTCGCACGATCCGGAGGAGCTGCTGTCGTTGGAAGACCTGTCTGAGTCTCCGGGTGCAGTTGAATTTGCTAATGATACTTTCCAGCGATACTTTCCATATCCAAATGCAACGTCCTTCCGTCTCGGCGACTGGTACTGGAATGGGGGCGTGCAGAAATCTCAATCAAGCTTCAAAGCATTGCTGGATATTATCGGCGATCCCGAATATGATCCTGCCGATGTTCGAGCTGCGCATTGGGACGATATCAACAGGCAGCTTGCTAGTGACCAGCCCGGAGAATGGGCGGATGATGATGCCGGCTGGAATCACACTCCCGTGACTATATCGGTACCATATCATCGTCGACGTGGTGTCTCGATGGATCCCCAAAATGGACCCAAAGATTACACGGTTGTCGACTTCCATCATCGCAGCTTGTGCGATATTATCCGGGAGAAAATTTCAAACCCAGTGGACGCGTTGCATTTTCACTACGAGCCATTTCAGCTACTTTGGCAGCCTGGAGACGTTCCAAACCCCATCCAAGTTCACGGCGAACTTTATACGTCACCAGCATTTATCGAGTCCCATCGCGAGCTGCAAGACTCCCCTCCCGAACTTGGTTGTGATTTGCAGCGTGTCGTCGTCGCAATGATGTTTTGGTCAGATGCGACGCACCTGACTAGCTTTGGAAATGCCAAACTGTGTCCCCTCTATCTGTTCTTCGGAAATGAATCCAAGTATCACCGATGCAAGCCCTCACGTCACCTGTGTAATCATGTTGCATATTTTCAGTCGGTTTGTATCATCTCCCTGATTGTGAATTAAAAATGTACTGACATATATAGCTTCCGGATTCCTTCAAGGATTTTGCGTCTGGCCAAACCGCTGACGGCCATATGCCAAATGCAGCATTCTTCACTCACTGTTATCGCGAACTTACCCATGCTCAGTGGAAAATTCTGCTCGACGATGAGTTCCTCTATGCCTGGGAGCATGGAATAGTAATCACATGTTGTGACGGGGTTCAACGACGCTTTTATCCTCGCATATTCACATATTCTGCAGACTATCCTGAGAAGTAATGTTGAGCTCTCATCCAGTGATCGATACTGATGCGATTTCTACAGGATACTTCTGGCTAGTATCCGAAACATGGGCCAATGCCCTTGTCCCCGCTGTCTCATCCCGCTATCTCGTGTTCACAACATTGGGAAGGCAATGGATATGAAACAGCGTGAAACGTTGGCTCGGAAGGACGATGCTCATCGCCGGCAGACTATCGCTACCGCTAGGTCACTAATCTATGAAGGAAACCTTCAAGTCAACTGCGCAGCCGTCGAAAACCTTCTTCGTGATAAATCTTTTGTTCCGACTGCGGTATGCAAGCTCAACGACCCACTCATCTCCCTGATTCACTCGTTTGTACACAGAACGCATTTTCGGACCGGCTCTCTCCGTTCGGATTCAACATGTTTAAGATGTTTGTGGTCGACTTGATGCACGAGTGGGAAATTGGAACGGGACGATCTATTTTCACCCATTTACTTCGTATCTTGGAATCAGTAGATGGCACACTTCTCGCTGAGCTAGATCGTCGGTGAGATACTCCTATAAAACCGGCGTCGCGCGTGACTTATATCTTACAGTTTCAGAGCAGTGCCAACTTTTGCTGGAGCTATACGGCGTTTTCGTCGAAACTGCTCCGAAATGAAACAAATGGCAGCACGAGATATTGAAGATATTTTGCAGGTTCGTGTGATCAAGCACTTCCCTCATGTATCTGCTTAATTTATGTCCGTCAGTGTGCCATTCCTGTCTTTGATGGTCTTCTTCCAGAGCCACATAACGGACAGGTTCTCAAACTCCTATTCATCGCTGAGCATTGGCACAGTTTGGCCAAACTGCGTATGCACACCGATTGTACTCTCCAGCTTCTGGACGATGTCACTGTCTCATTGGGAGACACGCTGCGTCATTTCAGTGAGCAAACGTGCAAAGCCTTTCCAACGAGGGAGCTTCAACGAGAGGCGGAAGCTCGGGCTCGCCGTGAAAGTAAGAAGATGGCAGCGCGGGCAGACGAAGCTCCTGTGTTTCCGAGATCCGGCGGAACTGCTCGTAAGCCGAAGGCATTCAACCTCGATACTTACAAGGCCCACGCGCTTGGTGACTACCCTGCAACTATCAGATGGCTTGGCACCACAGATTCATACTCGACGGAGCCGGTGCGCATCCGATCACAGTTGCTTGAATGTCGATATTAACACATGGGTGCTTTTTTTCCAGGGAGAGCTTGAGCACCGCACTTCTAAGGCGCGGTATGCTCGCACTAGTCGCAAGCAATATATCAGACAAATTACCCAGATAGAGCGACGTCAAGCACGAATTCGCCGCATTCGGGAACGGTCCCAGAAGAAAGTCAGGCACTACCAGGATGAAGGAAGTCTTGATGCGGTGGATGTGCATTATGCGATGGGAAAGTCACAAAATCATCCTGTGTATATTCCAGATTTTGTGCGCAGAAATACAGGCGATCCAGCTACCAAGGTTCCGTGGTTCTCTTTATTTTAGAGGTGCTGATACTCATCCATTTTCAGGATTTTGTTGCGAAGCTGAAGAAACATTTACTCCCACGCATCAAGGCGATGATAGGCAGAGAGGCAACATTTTCTGGTCAAGAACAATCGCCCTTGGTACCTGTGATCGAAGACAATTCCGCACGCCGCGACCATGATTCTGTGTTCTTCAAAGGCGACCGCATGTACGAGCACCATATCTTAAAAGTCAATTATACAACATACGATGTTCGGCGATCACACGATATCATCAACCCTTCTACGGACAATCGGGACATCTTATTGCTAGCCAGGTTTGATGATCTCGAAGATGCCACTTCTATGCACCCATTCTTGTATGCGCGCGTTCTTGGTATCTACCATGTCAACGTTGTGTATACAGGGACTGGCATGGCCGATTACACTCCGCGGAGACTGGATTTTCTCTGGGTGCGATGGTTCCAGTACGTCGGAGATTCGAGAAATTGGAGCCAACACAAGCTCGACACTGTTGAATTTCCCCCGATGGCAGACGAAGAGACTTTCGGATTCATCGATCCGGATGACGTTCTACGTGCCTGTCATATTATTCCAACCTTCAAAGGAGGGAAGATTCATGCGGATGAGATTGGTCTCTCACACTGTGCTAACGATGCGGAAGATTGGCGATTTTACCATGTTAATAGGTGCACAAAGTTCAACTTCCGTGGCTGAAATGCTCTAACCACGGCGTGCAGATTTGTTGATCGGGACATGCTGATGCGCTACCATCGAGGCTTAGGGATAGGACATGTTCACGCAGACGGTCCTACGCCAATTGTCTTGAGTGCCGTTTGCACAAATCCTCTTGAAGGTTCCAACGACATTTCCGACTCAGGAATGAGCGTCGATATCGAGGCAGATGGACTCTCGTCTGCTCCACCGGATGGTATCTTACAGGCTGAGGGGGAAGACTCCGACGATGACAACCTGGAGTTGACTCTTGAGAATTTGGAGGATGACATGTGGGATTCGGACAGTGAGGACAACGAAGAGCCAGAGTTGGATGACTCTGATTCTGAGGAGATGTGATCAGAGTCTGCCATGCTGCACGAGTCGCGGTTGAAGGCCACTTTGCACAACTGCATTAGACGATCCATCGAAAAAGGCCTCTGTAGGTTTGCAGATCCTTGCGGCAGTCAGAGACTCACGCATCTTTACAGCACCTTCCCATCCGAGCCTTGGTGACTGTACATCCGAGCATAGCGCATGTCGCGAACATCCATCATGGTTTGTCCTACTGCTTATTCTTTGTTCGAAGTGTCTGACATCCTTCATTGGATCTAGATCACTTGCTTAGGGGTTCATCGTGCAACTCGGCCTCTACATGCCCATGTGTTTATCCTTCTTGCTACTCAGTTCTTTTTGCTGTTGGCCTTCCCAATACTGCCTGCATCATCGCTGTTGATGTAAATGTCTGTATGCTCCAGCGTGTGTCAGGGCATTATTTCATCATGGTGTTGTACATGAGCTATCCGGAGTGTAAACGCATCCTCGACGCGCTCAAGATTTATCAGAACGGCGGAAGAGAATACCCATATATCTACCATTCATCGCAGGGTTTTGTGTATGAGGACATGGTGCCCTTGTCCGACTCGGGCCGAGTTGACGGCGACAGAGTGCGCCGCATTTAAGCGCCCGCCCATCGACACAGCGCACATCGGCGCAGCCCATCAGAGTTTTGGCCTTCATACGTCTTCAATTTATCCACAGCTACCGCTTCAGCATATCCTCTGCGACTCAGCTAATCATGCTATAATTCGGGACGCGTCAGGGGTTGAGGTATGGAATTAGACCCCTCAGGCTCACGCCGGTAAGCTTGATCTTTCGACGAGCCAAGCCTGGCACTTGCGGGCTTGATTTTGTGCTACAGGATTTCCTCATTTCCTTCATATTCACAGATGATCACAACCGTTCTTGTCTCCCCGCTAGCTACCCAGTTTCTATGCATATTCCACACACTGCGACCCTGCCCACATGGGCGTTTTGGTGGTCTCCGTACTGGCAGGTCCATCCGTTGTAGTGCCATGTCTAGCTGCGTGTGTAAACCCAATATTGGGCGGGCGCATGTCAAACCAGACTTGGACATCATGGATAAACTTGAACTTTGATTGTCGGTGTGCCTCCGGCTCTGAAAACGCAAAGTCGAACACCCATATTAAAGGGCTGCGGGCATCTACGTCCGATTTGAGGCCGTGCTCTACGCTATACAGGTGGTCGAGCTCTTCAACTTCGCTGGAAGTCGTGCTGGAAGTCGTGTTATTCAAACATCCAGGAGCATGGGCACAGCTTTGCAGCACCGTGTCGTGTCATCAGCCCTCCATCGGGTGCCTTTATCTATGTAGAGCACCCAATTCGAGCGAAATTTCGACTCCAACGCTTTTGTGAAGGGAACTGGTGAGCAGAAGATCTTCCATGTGAGTCATTCGTGTAGTTTGAGCTTGTCCTTCACTGACGTGTGCTTTACCCTGGGTTGTGCAGCGCAACATGCGACGACTTCTGACTTCTTATTTGGGCAGTGGAGAAGACTCATCCGACAAGGATATTCGCGATTCGTATAGTTTGTACGAGAGCCGATCGGCCTCGGCATACTAGAGACCTATACCGGGACAGAGACGCTCACACCGTGCCGCACATATACGACAAGTGGTTCGTACACAGCGGCGCGAATTTACACGCTGATGCCACTATACTAATATACTGGCTCTGCAGAGACGCATTCAGCTGCGGGAGAGGAATCAGGAAATCTGTCGGAAAGCACCTATGTGGCCACGAACAAGCTATCAAATCCGTCGTTTGTGTGTCGCTGGACACAATCTCGCTTGGGGCAGACTACAAGGCGGTCGGGCTTGTTCAACCGATCACGAGACTGCCCCAAAATAAATAAAAACCTGAGTTCTGATCTGAGTACGAGATCGCGAGTATGTCCTACTCAGTCTCCGAGAGACTAGATTACCACTGAGGTGTGTCTGACAGAGCCTTTCACCGAGCATGATACAGCGGAGTGCAGGCACCGGCAGATGGCTACAGCGTGGAGTGGACATCATCAGTATGGAGGTATCCCTTTGGAGATTCCAACGATACGCGAAAGCGTCGCTGAAGAGCCAGTAGAACAGGAGGCGGAGGAGGAAGAGTTGCTCCCGCTCGAGCTGGAAGAGCCGACGCTGCGCCCGGAGGATATTTCTCTTCCACGTCGACATGCAGCCCTCCGTAGCTTCAAGGAACTTGGAAGTTGTTGGAAGCGGAATCTGAGACCCCAAAGTTTTGCCTGTCCCTACTCCTTCCACCGAACTCCCAAGTGCTGAACTGCTGTCTTCCACTGAGTCGATTCCTTTCCCGTCTCTGATTCCTCCTTCAGAATCGTCATCTCATCTCAGCATATCTCTGTCGACTCTGACAAGTCCTACAGAATTCTCTGTGATGCCTACACCTTCTAGCATGCTTGCACCTACAGTTCCGTGCACAATCGAGTGGCATCCAGCCCTGCAATTCAGTAGTCTCTCCGGGGACTTCCTTGATCTGCCGGAGGGCCTTGATAATTCCTTTGAACCGACCTTCTTGCGACCGAGCGGATCAGTCTCCCCCTCTCAAGGCTTCACTCGCCGTCATTGACACCCACGCCGGCTAACGCGCCGCTCTCTCCGGGTGTTCCATCACCTACTCCGATATCCCCTGAGCCACCGCTGATCCTTTCGCACACTCCTTGGTCCGTATTGTCCATCTCTAGTTCCTCAATATCTGATGCCCTGTCACTGTTGGAGGTGTCGTCCATTGTGAAGCCCTCCGTTATCGCACCTTCGACAGAGCCATCTCTCCTTTCTACAGCTCGCTCTCCATCACCGGTCCCAATGAGAGCGGTATGTAATCCCGCCTTTGCTTTGCACTTTTGACTGATCTTCTTCTCAGGTGTCGCGGCGTGGAATACCCCTGCCGCCTTCGCCTTCACCGCCGTCCGATGAGTGTTAGCCTGAGCACACCCCGCCGCGAGGCGTCTTCTGTGATGTCGACCATAGAGACGATTCCGTCCGAGGCTCCGGGCACGATTTACCGTTTGTTGCAATATTTGCATGACGCTGACGCAGTTAAAGGAGAGGAGAACAGAGAGTTAGCGGACAATGTTCAACAACTCAGGGAGGACGTGGCAGACCTCGCCGACTACCTTCGTCAAGTTTGTCCTCATTCGGAGACCCCCCCCCCCAGTTCCTCACAAGGATAGATCGGTAGGAGGGAGTAGCATTATTTCCTTTCCTCGTTCGTCAGTCGAGGGCATTGTGGTTCCTCCTCCGCCCTCAGCAGCTAGCCCAGGCATAGTCGTGTCTGCTCCATGACCAGGTCCAACAGAACCACGAGATCTCACCAGAGTCGGTGTGAGGGTCACAATTGTACCTGAAGACCCTGTGAGGATTTCGTCCCCAGAGTCATCTGAGAGTGGTGTTTTGTCCTTCCTGTCATCTCATCATTCCGATGATCTTAGTCTTCTCGAGTTGGAGACGTATCCGATGCGCGTCCCATCACCATCCTGGCCGTCTGATTCCAGTCCCTCCCCAGAATTATCACTACGTTCATCATCAGTGTCAGTGAGACCTCGGTCTTCGTTAGCGTATTCGTCCGATGTTAGCGAGCCTGTACCAGAAGCGTTTCCTGCTCCTATGCCGTGACTTCATCTGCGACGCCGCCACCCTCATCTCCTACGCCGCCTCCATCGTCTCCATCTCCGTCATCATCATCCGGCGGCACCGCTCAACCCGTACCTACTCTCAACCTTGGTCAACTCAGGGATATGCTGGAAGGCATCCGGGATCAAGTTGAAGGTCTGTCGCATGGTCAACATGCTACTAATCGTGGATTGGATGAATTACGCAACAGACAAATGGAGCAGCGTTGGCAGGATTGCTGAGACAAGATTCGTAGATTGGAAGAAGCTCTTCAACGCCTGGTTGATCTGGCTCAACAAGCACAATGACCCCCTCCTCGTGACGATTTCTCAAAGTCTGTTTATCCTTCGGTTAAATCGCTGCTGGAGCACCTAGCTCGAACTAGGGCACAGGGCGATAGGGCCAGCATAGAGGCACCACCTGTAGTAGCCCCCGTACGTCGTCGTGCTGAGCCTTCATTCGACGAGCAACTTGCGGAGTTAATGGCAGCCGGTCCTCCCCCTCCACAGCCCCCGGTGCAAGAACCACCTCCCTTGGTTCCTCTAAGGTACCGCCCAGGACCTAGGACATCTCGTCCTCGGAGTTCCAGTCTGGCCTTCGAGGTGGACCTTCCTCGACGTCCTGGTACTGTACCTATCCCACAACCTGTACCACCTCGTGCTCCTTTTCAACCACATCGACGTCGTGCTGCGCGGCCACCACAGTTTGGTCCTCCGCCCTTTGAAGCCGAGGGAGAAGGACAATATCCTCCTCCGGTCGTACCGACAGGCCATGCTGGACCGGAAGGAGGTCGTCAACCTCGTCCTCCAAGCGATATTGATTTTTGGACAGGGTTCTTCGCGATCGTGCGGCTCATCGTCCGGATCTCTCAGATGGATGGTACACTGGTCCACCTGTGAGTTTTGTGCGACACTGGTTACATCCAGACTTACACACATTGTTCTGCAATAGGGCCGTGTTAGACAACCCACTGCCCGACCGGATCTAGGTGGTGATGACTCCCGACGCCGTCCTAGCGCTCCGGTAGTTCCGCCCCCTGGTGTCTTCACTGGGTACCAGGATCGGCAGGAGTGCCATCTGCCTTTGTCCCCGCACCGGTATGTTACTGTGCTTCTTATTGTTTTGGCTCGAGAAGACACCTCCTCTTCTAGACTGTACTGCAACTGCCTCCGACATGGAATAGTTAATGACAGTTTGCGGGTAAGCGTCTTGAGTTGAAACCTGTTATTTGAGGCTAATGTCCTTCTCTCCAGAACAACCAGGATGCTACAGCAGCTTCTATTGATCAGGGCAAGAGATAGTGCGATATTTGACCGACTTAAATCGTTGGTTATCGCAAGACGTCCTTGACCGTCAACGGAAGATACGGTCAGTACATGCGCGGTTACGCGAACTTGGCGATCACATGGACTGTGCACTTCCTGTTAGGCAGCCTCAGAGTAAGTTGTTTACTTCTTGCATTGGTTGATATAGTGGTGCTCAGGGAACTTCAGTGACAGCATCTGTACCCGCTGGTGGGATTGTTCGGCCGCCTCCTGTACTCACACCTGGAGTTCAGATGACTGGCGTTGTGCCTCACCAAGTCCTGCCGGAAGGATTTGTGCCACAAACTGTTCACGTTCAACCTCAGCCTGAGTTCCGTAGAACGCACTACCCTGATGTCAGGACGCCGACTCCAGATTTCTCCCCTGTCATACCTCGGCAGTCTCATCTTCAACAAGCACAAGGTATTCCCGTCGTTCCTGATCCAAATTTCTACCCGCAACCCCAACAACTACAACAGCCGCAGCAAACTTATGTGTACCAGCCTCTTACTTCGAATGAAACGGAGGGTGTTGTTCCGAGATTCCCTTAATCGAGCGAAGGGAGTGAGGAGGACGCTCCTCCACGAATCACCACCATCCCTCCCCCCCAAATGCCGCAAGGTCCCCAGGGACCGCCTGTCACGATTGTTCCCCCTCAACCTATACCCATGGTCGAGCCCACCGTAATGCGCTTGCCTCCGTCGCGAACGCCTTCTATACGGTCACGTCCTTCTGAGGAATACAGTGACTATGAGGTTCCGAGACACACACCTCCGCCTGACGCGATCCACGTTCTAGCTCTAGCTCCAGTGGTGCCTACGGAACCTCGGGTTGGTTCACCTCGACAACCCGATGCTCCCCGCACTCAGCCGCTCAAGGCCCCTCCAGCTCTGCCACCTGCTCCTATTGCTCCTACTGCTCCTGCCGTGCATCCTCCAATTATCGTTCAACCGCTTCCGCCTAGCGTCTCTCAAGTTGTGGAAAGGCGGCTCGCTTCGACTCGACCTCCAAGGTCTCCCGTGCCTCAGAGGGAAGAGCCGTCTCACGGGGAGCCTGCCACGATTGTAGTTCGCACACATTCCCCAGAACGGTCACCATGTCGGGTCAGCTACCGTCGCACGCATCGCTCTCGTTCAAGATTACCGACGCCCGGACTTCTCGTTGTTGTACAGCCGACTTCCATGGGCCCATATCCTGGAGGACAGCTGCAAATGCCGCATCCTGTTCCTCCTAGTGTTCCTGTTATCGTGCAGAGGACTCGATCGCGAACAAGATTACCCAGTCCTATTATAATCCACTCTGACAGGGGTCGTTCTCCCAGCATAGACAGAGATGGTCGGCGGCGTAGACCTCGCTCACCGACCGGCGTTGTAGAAGGCGATCCTCACAGATGCTCCCCATCACCAACCGTCCTGCATCGACGATCGCGTCCCACAATGAGAAGAATATTCTCCCAGATGAGCCTCGAGGTCGCCTCCCATAGTAGTATGCCACGGGTCACGGTCCCCCACCATTCGACTCCCTGGTGATGTTCGGAGATCACCACCCATCATAATCGACGGTGACCGCCATCGCTCTCGTTCTCCAACACTAGTGCATCGTGAGGAACTTATGATCGTCCGAGTGCCGACTTCGCGCAGAGCGAGAATATGACGAAGGCCTTCGCGCAGAACCCCATCTCCTGCAGAATATGAAGAGGGTCGAAGACCTTCGCATAAATCTCGGTTCGGTATACCGCGCTCGGAACGAGAACATGAAGGTGACCGCCTGCCCTCGCCAACGCGCCCTTACTCACCGGAACGACATCCCCGCCGTCCTCGACCACCGCGCGCTGAACGCGAACGTGAACCTCACCGTATTTCACCAAGTGAGCGGGAACCCTCAAGTTCACCCCCTCGCGTTGTCCGCTCTCTGTCTCGTCGAGCGCCTACTATCATTCGCACAGGTACAGGTCATCGAGAATCGCGCAGGGGCTCTCCAGGTCCAACTGTGGTTCATGTTGACGAACCCGAACGTATTCAAGTGCAATCACCCACCGAACCTGTGCCTCATGTAGCCCAAGTCCGATCTCGTAGACGGCCTAGTGAAGGTGCGTGTTACTTGGCAGTTATATCATAGAAGTGCTCATTAGTCCGCAGTAACTCTACGGAGGTATAGCCGAGCTACCCCGGAAGGTAAGTCTCTCATATGGCATTGACTCCGTCGTGTTGATTATCTGTCAGAGGAACACCACATAGAGGTTTCTCGAACTCCTAGTCATGGTACAGTAGCTTTCATTGAAGTCTTTGTACGCTCAGCTTTAACACCATTATCTATCCAGTTTCTGCGCGGCGTTTAGTTTACGAAGAGGCAGACCGGCCGACTCCAGGCAGTATGTGCTTTTGTCTCATTACAGGTCTTTTCTGCTAACTATGTCTCAAGTCACACGTGTGTCGACTCAGCGAACCGCTCGCACTGCTCGTACCGAGCCGATCGCTCCACCTGTGGAAGAAGAGGAAGAAGACATCCCTCATATTTCCGTTGTTATTCATTCAGTGGAGCATGTGCCTACAGCCTCGCGCCCTCGGGCTGGTATTCCTAGTGTCGCTGTGGTACCACCGGAAGAAGCCGAAGAGCCTTATCTTCCCGAAGAACTGCCTGCGGAACCTGGAGTGAGGGGAATTTATACGTACTACTATGGAAATTCAGCGCTGCAGACTGTATGGTCTAGAAGACCTTTGATTCGCAGACACAGAACGCGAACGTCAGGAACGGTTTGGGGAACTCGAGCAACAGCTTACTGGTACGATTGATGCCTTGCGGGATGGAGCCTTCTCTCCTTTCTACAGCTCACCCACCATCACCGGCACCAATGAGGGCGGTATGCTGATCACGCGTTTACTTTTCCCTGCTTAACTGATGCTCTTCTCAGGTGTTGCCACGCGGAGTACCTCTGTTGCGTTCACCTTCACTTTCTCCTCCGTCAGTTACAATGAGTGTCAGCCTGAGCATACCCCGCCACGAGGTGCCTTCCCTGATGTCGACCATAGAGATGATTCCGTCCGAGGCTCGAGTACGATTTTAACTCGCGACGTTAACCGTTTGTTGCAAAATTTGCATAACGCTGATGCAGTTATAAGAGAGGAGAACAGAGAGTAGCGGAAAGTGTCCCCTAGCTCAGGGAGGAAGTGGCAGACCTTGCCGAATACCTACTCATCACGTTTGTCCACATCTGGAGCCGACTCCCCAGTTCCTCACAAGGATAGATCGGTGAGAGGAGCAGCCTTATTTCTTGTTCTCGCTCGGCCGAAGACGGCTGCTCTACGACCAGAACCACGAGATTCCACGCGAGTTAAAGGGGGTGCGTTGAATACATCTCCGATTCAAGTATACTGATGTCGTCGAAGTAATGAGACGTGCAGCATACTGTATGCCTGGACTGCGGGGTCAATCGGGCGCTCAATGGGATAGCAGGACACTCTCCTTCTGGATCGCTTGTGGTATTCACCGTGCAGCCACATTGTACTTCCTCACTGGCTATTCAGGTTCATGTGAGGTCGAAACTACACCGAGACCATCGTTGTAAGTATCCACGATCTCATTAGGAGCCTCGCCGGATTGTGGGAGTGCATGTAGCAGAACCAGAACCGTACTTATTAACCGTCTCACACAGCCCACAATTGTTGAACAGCCTGCGAGTTTACCGGTCTGAATATGTAAGGTTTCTGCATTATAATTAGACAGCGCCCATCAACATGGATTGTAACTCTGTTGCACTGTCGTGGTAGACTGCAAGCTCCAGGTCAGCATATGATTGGTGGAATATTAGCAACCAGGTGCCAACAATTTTCCAGACATTATCTGAACTGCAGTTACGACAATGCCTGATGTTTCCCCAAATATCTGAGACGATTGTGCCAACCCCTCCTAAAACGTCGTCGTGATCATGGTTCATGACAGTGGATGTGGAAGAATTGCGACTGTGAGCCAATCACTGACCGTGGCAGACAGTTTGACATCGGCTTGCTGGAATAACTATGAAATACTTGTCGAATGATCAGCTGGATTGTCGTTAAGGTTCATTTGAGCCCGCACTTAGGCAAGATTAAATGCGCAAATAATGCACTATTCATCTTGCTCGAAGCCCATCTGTACGCCACCTTGTTTTCAACTCCGCCCGGTCATACCAGCGTCTCCCGAATTTCCCGATGTGTGTCCGATTTCCAGATCGCGTTCAGCGCATAACAAAACCCACATTGTACTGAAGGAAAGCACACCTTAGCTGTCCCCGACTCATCCTCTATGTCAGAATTCTTCCCTGGTTAACTTTCACCATGGGAAGCTGGCCGCTCACTTCAGTTCTGGTAAGTGTAAAGTAAGTACGAAGTAAACGACCGTTTTCGGTTCGCAATGCAGAAAATCTCAAGTCTGCCACACGTTACATATTGAACCTCCGAAAACCCCGCGAGCAAGTATGCAAGTGGCTGCAGCGTTCACGCACGATTCGACTCGGACTCGATCTCATCCAAATAACATATTTCATTGTACGCGTAACACCAGAGGAGAAGAGGTATGGATACTGTTCTCGTCATTGCTGCCACATTTCTTTTTAGGAACCAGGATATCTGTCTGTATCGGACGAATCGGAGGTGGAGTCCTGCCTGAAACCTAGCGTAGATGGCAGCGAAAGCTGTTCCTCTCTTTCTCTCTTTCTTGCCTATAGCCATCTATCTACCTAGCATTCTCAATCTGTGGCATATCTTGGCTGGATGCAACTCCTCTCTACTTTAGTATGGCTGCATTTCAAGTTGCAATTGCCCAGATGGTGGTTCTGTTCCCGGGCTTCGGCGCATTCTCCTAACCCACGTTTCCTGCACAGTTGCTCCAGCTTACCATCATACTAGCTCCGGAGCTTCCTACTAACATGTCCAGCATGCCTTCCTCGCAGTCGTCGTCATCTCTCCAAGACATTGTTCATGGACAATCGCAAAAAAATCGGCAGCAAAGACCCGCACCCTCGCTTTGATCGAGTGGACCATGGAGCTGCATTCCACTGCTCCCGTCGTCGGATTTGCGCTACAGCACCTGTGATCTGTCCTGGCTCGGTTGACACCCCAGATCGGTACGCCGCTGCACACGGAGTCAAAGCTACAAAATTGTGTTCTATCGTTGCACCTACGTCCTCAGACGGCTCACGGCTCGCATCCTGGCTTGCCTAGACAAGCTCTATTCATCCACGAAATAGTGTTTCTCCCTCAGCCATGTTTCGCAGATTGCGGACTGCGCACGAAGCCGCAGGCACATCACTACGGAGCGCCAGGCATGCACTGAGCAGGGCGACATCTGTGATCGCAACTGGTGCGGAATAACGATGAACAATCAACAATTAACGAGCGAAGCTCGTGAGACACACAGCGCAGAATCAAACCTAACGCACTTTTTTTCAGTTGCTGCGAAGTACCATGTCGGTCTGTCGAGTTGCGCCCGCCTGAGAGTGCTTAAATCGGGAACTACTAGACCAGTAATGAATGAGGGGCTCACAGACAGACAGATCTGCCGACATCTCTGTGACAACCGCTACAGCTGCGGAGCGACAAAGGTACGTCGTCTGCAAATCGACTCAAGTCCCGTCAGGAGATCTGCTGCGCAGCACCGGAAGAACATCGACGCTGTACGTTCGCAGGAATGCAGGAACGACTCCCCGAACTCGGGGTTAGTCAAACTTCAAAGCCATCATTTTTGCCGAACAGGATCAGGGATCGGGCAGGCCATCGCTGAGACCGCGGCCACCGCAGAGTGGTCGCAGGCGGCATCATGTACAAGCTCCCCACTCGAGGCATCAAGCTGGATGAGTCGACCGGATGGGAATGCAGTGAATGGCATGTGGTACGTACCCTGGAGCGCACTGAGGCCGCGGAGTACCACGCACCCCTCGCGGAAGCTCCGTAGCACCACACTGGCGGGCGCACCCTCGCAGGAGCATTTGTACGATGTAGTCCGAGCCATCCGTTTCACCGAAACTGGTCAAGCCATCGCCCAGGATGCAACCACAGCAGAGTCGCATGCTGAGGCCCATCCAGCTAGACAAGTCGACTCGGCGGAGCGAATCGTACCCTGGAGCACACGGGGGCTGAACCGCACGCGCGCCCCGTAGCACTAGATTCTGCGTACCCCTCGTCGCACGAGCGCTACCTCAGGACCCCTGACAATAGGTGGAGAGGCCTGATCCAAAATTCCGAAAATCAGCCCCAAACATCCGGAGAAATTTTGTGATTTTTTGGCCCATACTTCCGGATGAGATCAGACCTTCGTCCAATTTTTGGGTCCCTGTCCGGGTACCGCATCAGGCTTTTCGGCAGCCGACCGCCTATATAAGGCAGGTATGGGCGCTTATGAGAGGCGGCGGCTCCGCCGCCGGCTCGAGGTCGGCGCTTGTCGGCTTCCGGGGCGTGGATGGCCGGCTGAGGATCAGGCCTTCGCCGAAACTGACAGGAACTGCCGGACATGAGATCACCTCCGGAGGCCTTCAGGGCCCTCTGACGTCCGGATGAGATCAGGCCTAAGGCCTCAAAAATCCCAAATTTCGTCCGGATAAGTCATCAGGCCTCTCCACCTATAGTCAGGGGTCCTGCTACCTCTGAAGCTTGGCAGTCTTATCTCAGCCGTTGCACACAGAAGATTCAAGTAGTGTACCTCGCTATGAACCGGATGCGTACATGCGCTTGCTACTCAGGAACACACCTGCGGCGAACGACCGGCCGCGGGTTACGGACGCGCGTCCGTGGCTGGGAGAGATACGTATTGCGGACTCGCGCCGAAGTTCATCAAATCAGATGGTGATTGATGGAGACGCGCCCAGCGTCGGTGCACAATGCCACCGCGCGCCGCACTTCGCCCTTCTTGAATGAGCGACCGCCCGTGTGAAGGGATGAGAGCACAAACATGAGAAGCTTCATCGCCCAGCACCCACCTTCGCGATCGAATGTCGGCCAATGGTGAAGCTGACCGGATCGTCGTCGAGCCCCTACTAACTCCACATTAATGAAACACTATAATCCGACAATATCAGGACCTCGCGCTGCATAAAGGCCGCGCCCACCGCGACGCGACACGCCCCTTTATGACTGCACAGTTGCACCGCAACAAGGATAAGATGGGGCTCACGAGACAGCTCCGCGCGCGGGGAGTGAGAGCACCCCTGCTGTGTGAGACACCAACAGGCAGAGATCCCGCAGGCGTTCCGATCCGCATTCAGCTGGTGCCGTAGCTAGTCCGGGTCGAGCAGCAGTACGCTCCGGTTGGGGTTGCGATCGCGATTGAACGCACTGCCTATTGCCTACGCTCGAGTCGAGTTATGGTCCAACGCCGCACTCCCGTGGCGCGGCCTCCACACAGGCTATCTAGCCCGGCCCACACACGCACGCATGGAGATGAGAGGGCGTATACATACAGAGCGCCGGGCCCCAGTGGTACCACATTGAAGAATCTCAATGCGATACCTCTAGGGCCTCGTCCTGCCAGCACAACGCCCGCCAACGCGCAGAACAGCTCCAGCGTGAACAAGGAAGTGGACGGGAATCGCGGCGCGCCGGAGAGACGGCTCCGTGCGCAGGGTGCGCGAGAGCTGTGTGAGCCAGGAGCCGGGCCCGGGGACGTTCGCATCTGCGTCTGGCCGGCAGACGTCGAGGGCGGGTCGAGCAGCCAGTGCGCTCCGGCGATGGCGATGCTGCCATCAAGTGGAAGGTCGCACCCCGGGCACAGACAAAGGGCCTAACAGCATACCATCCTTCTATCCGCCCGCCAGAGTCACGTCGCATCCTGAACACAAAAAACATCGGATCGTCACGTCATCAGACACCGTGCAGAGAGCCCTAGAGACACCACAGCGGTCGTGACTTCCGCCGAGAAGACGGTAAAGTGAACTTGAAGTGCAGCCAGAAGCGCGCCCAGAGATAAGCCCGGACCCCGCGCACGCGTTCCGATACCCCCCACGGGACAGCGGAACGTCACGGAGGAGCGCGGGCACACACGATACACAATACACAATACACAATCTGGACGCGTACGGCGAGCCCATCCCCTGCACTCCGGGACGTGTACAAAACTGGTTAATACGGACACCGAGCAGAGAGCCGGGCGCACGCGGGCAGCAGATCTCGAGAGGTTCCCGCAGTCCGAAATACGGAGCCCGAGCAGAGGAGCGAGCGAAGCAGACCGCGAGAGACGCGCGCGACGACCCCGCAGACGAAGACGATAAGTACTCGCGAGAGCAGAGCAGAGCAGAGCGTTCTTCCATCCCCCGGCCTGGCCGCGTCGATGAAATACAGACACCGCACAGCAGTCCCTCGAAGTTTTGAGTCCCAGGCCGTTCCGGTATCCCACGAGAGGGCCACGCGAGGCACAGACGATACACAACCTGGGCTGTGGGCAGTGGGGCCCATCCGCACTCCCCTGCGCGCCGTGCAGAAATTCACACCAAACAGAGGCGGACGCGAGACGTGCTGTAGAGAGAGGAGCTTCCAGAGACAGACAGTATATACTCAGTCGGATCAGACAGTTGCGCACTGGGCACCCGTGCAGTCTGCACGGTCTGCCCCCGCAATGAAGAGGGGGAGGAGACCGTGCGAGCGAGGTACAAACTCCGGGTCGTGTGCCCCGAGTTAAATACGGGATACAGAGGAGATCTGCAGACCGTGGAAGGTCCGGCATCCCGCAGACAAAGAGAACCAGAGCAGAGAGTGATATATATATATCCTACCCCCGGACCAGCTGGCCACGTCGACGAAACGAGGACACCAGTGAGCTAGTGACCACAGCAGCACTCGTGCGCAACCTCACACTTGCAAGAAGAGGCTCGAAGCGTCGAATCCGGGATCCCACGGACCGTGCACAGTAGGATACACGATGCGCAATACACGATCTGGACGTGCGTGTGCGGTCGAGGGAGCCCGAGCAGCGGAGAGCGCGAGCGCGCCTGCAGACGAAGACGATGCTCGCAGGAGCAGCGCAGCGCGTCCTTCCATCCACCCGGCCCTGACCACGTCGATGAAATACAGACACCGCACAGCAGCCCTCGAAGCTTTGAGTCCCAGGCCGTTCCGGTATCCGCACGGGAGGCCACATACACAACCTGGGCGATGGGCCCGTCCCCGTGCTCCGAGCCGTTCGTGCGGAAAAGACAAGGCAGAGGCGGACGCGAGACGTGCTGCAGAGAGAAGAGCTCCAGAGACAGAGACAGACACTATATAGTACTCAGTTTCCTGCAGAGTCGGATCAGGCCATGCGCATCGGGCACCCGTGCTGTCTGCACGGTCCGCGCGCGCGTGTGTATTTTTGTCCCCCCCCCCGCCTGCGAGAAGACGGCGAGGATCAGTGGTGTGTGCATGCATAAAGAACGAGAAGATACGGTTATACGCACCGCTCCAAGCCAAACACTGCAGTCGTCGCAGACTCCAGTTGTGGCGAACTCGCTCTCCGGGAGGACACGGCCACGTGGCCCCCACCCGCGTCCCACCGGGCCATCCGGGGCCCAAACGTACCCGGCACCCGAGGGTGTACGCTCACCCGCGCCCAGAAAGGCAACAGCAGTCGTTCGACGCGCGCCCCGCCTGCGTCGCAGAGCTCGGAAAGCCCTATCCGCTCCGAACGCGGGGGATGCGCAGGGGCTCCGGGCCCACGCTGGATCCTTCGGAGCGCCCGCGTGAAACCGAGCGGGTCCGAGCAGCCGTTCCGTCCACTTATAAGAAGCGGGTCTCTGCCCCGGGGGGAGGAGGATGCTTCCCGAAATTATGCCCCTCTGCTGTACGTTTTGCGCTGGATCCGGTGGTGGGTAGGTGGGGGGAAGGTTGGTCTTGGATGGGTTTGGGTTGGGGATGGTGGTTGCTTGGTGCGTGGTGCGTTGTGCGTGATCGGTGCTGAACGGAGCGCGGCGCGTGGTGGCTGGCAGTACTTCCTGCGTTGCTTGGAGGACGCGGGCGTCCAGCGAGGACGTACGTCGTCGAGGCGAGCGGATGGGTCCCGGGTGGCGGGCGGATGTTCTTCGGAGGCGGAGGGCTGTCGCGTGATCGCGACGCGAGGGGAGACTTGACGCGTCGTGCACGTGTACGGGGGATGGGTGAGTGGCGCGCGGTCAGGTGTGCGCGTGCAGCTTACTGATCGTCGAGCAGGCTGCACCGGGTGGTGTTGTCTCGGTTGGGGTGCCCCATGCTCTGTACGTGATCTGCTTCTTCCATTAATGCAGGTCGGTGCGACGCGCAAAGGGTGTGGATTTCCCGGTCGACCACATACGAAGGGCCCCCCCGAAGTTGGCTCCGCCCGCTCTACGTCCGCGACACACCGACGAGGCGCAATAGCAGGGCTTATCGCCGCGCGGCGTGACGCCCCCGTCGACCTGCGGTCCCGTGGTACCTGGCCTCCAGAACGGGCATCCCCATTGCCCCGACCGCCGCATCTCGCGCTGAGGCTCCCATTGGGTGCCACCAAAGAGCCCCAGCTCAGCTAGACACCTTCCACGTCGTCTCGTCGTCCAGGCCGCGCACCCGATTGGCCGGAGAAGCCACGTCGCGCGCACGCTCCATGAGAACGCGGGTCGCATGACCGCGCGCTCAGCCGCCGGGTCTCCCATCGCTAGCGCGCTCCCATAAGTACCCCCAGTCTCGCAGTGCGGTGGAGCTCTTGCTCGTCTCTTCCTCCTCCTCCTCCTCCCCTCCCTGGCCGCGCGGGCGCTTCTCCCTTGGTGTGTCGCTACCGCCGTGCTCTCGGCCACGGGACCAAGCCATTCGATCGGATCGAGGTGCGGACCCGCAATAATCATACCGCCTACAGAAAAGACGGCGCGAGGGACAGCTCCCCATTTTTTTTTCGTCGTTCGAGTCCGTCGAGCCCGCGGGGTATCGATCGCGGTGCCCTCGCAGGAGCCCCAACCCCCAGCACAAGCCGACGCGCCGTGCGTCGCCATCCGTAGTTGCAGGCCAAGATCGAGACGGAGGCATCTGCGCGCGCTCGTGACCGTCCTGTGTCGCCCGCGGGGATGCGGGACGCCGCGGGCGAGAACGTCCAGCGCGCGTCGCTGCGTGTCTGCAGCCCCTGGCAGTGGACGTGCTGGCGGTGTGTGCGAGGGCCCCAGGTGCCTTTGCTGAAGCTGCGTGGTGCTCCCCCACACACCGTCGGTGCCGTCCCCGCCGCCGTCGCATCCCGTCGCGCAAGCCAAGACACGAGGTCCGCAGTCTCCATTATCCTGGCACTGATCCCCGCGCGGTGCGCGGCACCTAGTCCCATCACAGGTCGCGCTTTACGTGTTCCTCCTTCACACACCCTCGCCCCTGTGTCCGGCCGAAACGCTGCATCAATGATCATCGCGCGCAGGAGGTGCAAGTCCGCAGGTCTGGAGACGCGGTGCGCTAGCAGCAGGAACGCAAAGACGCGTCCGTTTTCGCGCCAGCGCGTCGTCTCTTCTCTGTCTTTCTCTGGCACCGGGCTCGCCTCGACGCCTCGACCCCGCACCAGGACGCGCTTGGCCCCCCACTTCCGCGGGGCCCCGCGGTCGCTGCCTCCTCTCGCGCACAAGTAGCGGACGCATTTTGTAATGCTGACCGGCGTCGCTGACGGGCAGCGCAGATGCAAGATATGGTGGCGTCGTCATCTGACCGTTTAGCACGCTTCTCAACCGTTTATCCTGCCCCGATCGACTCGCGCTCGTAGCGCGGGGTCATGCGCCGACCCCCACAACCCCGCATATGGCTGCCCTGCTTATGTCAGCGCCTGCGATAAAGCCTTCTCCCCCCCACCCACGATGCGTCCCAGCGCCCCCCTCCTCCTCTGCTCTCTCTGCTCTCTGCAACCGCTCGTCCTCTGTCGCACTCCCTGCCTGTCTTGCAAAACCCGGAATCGATGAGCAGCAGCATGTCCCAGTTGGAGAAAGCCGAGGTCAACGCCCTCCCGCCCCAGCCCGCGCGGCCGGCCTTCACGCCCGTCAACGCCCAGTTCAGGAAGTTCGGCAACCCCGGGCCTCTGTGCGTCCCCCCCCCCCGGCCGCGCTCGAACGACGACGACTGACCATTTTTTTTGGCGGCGACTGCAGCGGGCTGTTCGCGTTCTCGACGACGACGCTGATGCTCTCGCTCTTCAACGTCTCCGCGCGCGACATCCACATCCCGAACGTCATCGTCGGCATGACCCTCTGGGTCGGCGGGCTCTCCCAGCTCCTCGCCGGCATGTGGGAGTTCGCGAGCGCGAACACGTTCGGCGCGACCGGTCAGTGCCCTTTTCCCCTTGCCCGTGTCGTCCCTTGCTCCCCCCCCCCCCCCCCCCCCCCCGCGCGTCGAACTGTCCGCCCTGTCGGTCCGTGATGGGCTTCGCGTGATGGGCTTCGCGCTCCCACGCGTCGCTGCGGCCCTTTCCCCCCACGGCCCCTCCCCGCGCTTCTCCCCTTCTCCCCGCATCATCCTTCACGCGCCCGCGTCGTCGCGCGCATCCCCTCCCTTTGGTCTGCGAACTGAGCTGAGCTGACCCCGCGCACGCAGCGTTCTCGCTCTTCGGCACGTTCTGGATGTCGTACGGGACGATCTACATACCCAGCTCGGGGATCCTCGCCGCGTACGCGGCCGCGCCGGACCAGCTCGCGAGCGGGCTCGGGATCTACCTCTTCATGTTCTTCATCATCTCCGTTATCCTCACGTAAGCCCCTACCCCCCCCCCGGTGCGGTGCTGTTGCTGTTGCTGATGGGTGTGTGGGGTGTGTGTAGGATCGCGTCGACGCGCAGGAGCTACGGCCTCATCGCGCTCTTCTTCAACCTCTCCCTCACGTTCCTCCTCCTCGGCGTCGGTGCGTGCCCCCCCCTCTCCCTCCTTCCGCACGCTGATTCTGACGCTTTGGTGGGTTTTTGTAGCGGAGCTGGTGGCGTCGACGGCGAAGCACACGGTCAAGGGCGGCGGCGCGTTCGGGATCATCACGGCGGCTATCGGGTTCTACATCGGGACCGCGCAGCTGCTCAACCGCGAGGAGTCGTGGTTCACGCTCCCGACGGGGCCGATTGCGCCGCGCCTCGACTGAACCGCTGCCCTCCCGCGCCTTTTCGGCGTGCGGGCGGTTTCCGCCCCCGCCCCCCCCCCTTGGTGTGCGGTGCGGGAACGCGGCGTGCTGTTGTTGTTGTGTGTGGGTAGGGCGTGGTGGTGCGGTCGTGTATTCTATAGCAGGCTTTTTTTGTCGTTTATCGTTTACGTGCACTCGGTTTTTAGCTCTTTTTCGCGTCGCCGTCGTTCGGTTGCGTGTTCGGTGTGCGGTGTTCGGTCGGTTGGTCGTGCGTGGGTTGGGGGCGAAAAGTTGGGCTATGGGATCTGTGTAATCGGCGTGTGCGTCGTGGGGGGAATGAATGGGTCGGGGTTGGATACGCCGTGCGACGTTGGAGTGTCGATCTATCCGCTGTCTGCTGTGTGTCGATCTGTCCGCTGTCTGTCGCGTGGCTCGTCGGTGCGCAGTGACGGTGGGCGCGGTGCGTTGTCGCGCTGTCTGGATTAATGCGGCGATTGTGGGACATACAGTAAGCTGGCCAGAGGCGCCGCACGCCGAGGGTGCGTTCGCTCGATGTTTATTATCGGAGACGGGTGCGCTCGTCGCTCGCTCGTCGACGCGTCGTGAGCGGCGCAAGACGCGTCTTCTATGTATACAATAAATCCGCGTGCCGCGCGCACTGCACATTACATTAAACACCCGCCCCTCGCGATAAGGCGGAGGGATGTCCCGTACGACAACCCAGAACTAATTAACAAGCCTACGGCGGGAGGAAGACGGAAAGAACCACACTGCACAGAGAATTTCTACACAGTCATTTTTGGTCGAGCCTACCGCCGCGGTCCGTATCGACGACGACAAGTACGCGCCGCACCCGCATCTGCAGCGAGAAATCGAACTCGCCCCGTTGGCAATAACACGCCACGGGTTGGTAACGCAGCGAGATATTCTGCACGACAAACCAGAACCAACAATACGGCTGAAGACGGACACAATCTAACCACCCTGCACAAAGCAAGACGGAAAACTTCACCGAGTCGTTTTTTTTCGGTCGACGGTTGCACCAGCTGCGGTCCGTAGCATCTCCGGCGGGAATTCGAACCTGCGCTGGAAGGCCCCCAATAGCAATAGCCACTGCCGCCCGGTCGCGTTCGAGCTTCGCACAATTCTGCCCCGCGTCGATTGGGCCGCGATGCGCGATAGCGCGAAGCGAGGTGGCCCCGCGCTCCTGCCAGCGGTTCTGAATCTCTTCGCGAACCGGAAACCCACCGCACGCCGATAAGCACGCCCGCGCCCACTGGACTGCAGGCGCATTAATATCACTCTGAACACCTAGAGCGACAAAAACAGCTACAGATCCCGAGTGGGTTCGGATCCGGTCGGGGCGGGGGCAAAGCGCGCCCTGATTTGGGGGGGTGGTTATGATTAGCTATCATGGCTTCTGCCAGGAGCTGTTTCAGTTCTGCCCGGCGGTACGTACGATGGGTTCTGAGGAAGTTGCGCGGATGGCTCGGCAGAAGCGAGAGAATTCGAAGAAGGCTTTCGTCAGAAGTTTTGCGGTGCGCGGATGCGAGGGAGCGGCCCGGGCGGCACGGACGCGGTCGTCGTATGCACTTGAGCAAATGGGCATCCGTGGAACCAGAGAGAGAGCGAGAGCAAGCATCCAGCTATAGGTGATCCGCGCGGCCTTGCCACTCTGGGCGCGATAGATCGGCGGAGAAGCGCAATATGATGCGGTCCTAAGAATATTGGCGAATGGTTTATGTTTCACGAGTTTTCTACAGAAGGCATGTCGTGGTGTGAACGACGATCAGCATATATAGCTGCATATACCAAAGCTCACCGCTATGCACGCGGCGCGTACAAACTGCATCCCGATCTCGAAGGATGGAGCGTCGCATTCTCACCGGTCCCGCCAGCAATTAAGCAGATTGATAACTCCGAGCGCAGAATATCTCACTGAATTTCCTTCCCAGAGTGGCCCATCAGGAATTACGAGGAGGGAACCGGTCCGCTGCGCCAGCGTTCGGCCGCGTTGTATGCCCCAGTCATCTCCCCTGACACACACTTGCTGTCCTGCGGGAAATGCTGCATCAGCAGGTACGCCGTCCGGCAGAGGCACGTCATACGTTGGATCCGGTGATTCAGCCAGATGTGGTGGTGGATGAACGATCGGTGTATAGTTATGCCATCGTTAGGGGACGACGGAGCGGCAGCACCGTGACAATTTGAAGGGCGGATGGACGGCCGATGTCTGAACGAGGTTAAAATTACTGAAGCAAGAGGACAGGCAGACACCGAATAGATCTCATAAGGACATGGAAGATGAGGGGAGAATCAGGACGACGATGTCGCCAAGCGCTGCCATGTTCATCGCGAGAGAACATCATACTTCAAGGGGATCCGTGCCGCGATCAGATATAGCGGCGCACTGGCAACAGTTGCCTCCACGGATCAAAGATAGTGCGTGGTCGGCGCATTTCAAGCATCGCAAGGGAAGGATATGAGGGTCGCACATGATACAGTGCAACTGTCGGAAAGATGGGCACAATCAGTTGTTGAAGTTGGCAACATACAGGAATAACGGAGATCCGATGATAGAGAGACTTGGATGTTCATCCGGTCCGAGGCAAAGACACGATAGGTGGGAGGCCTTGAGGAACCCTATGTATTTCCAGAAGGAATTCCTATTATCCAACAGGATAAGTGAAGAGGCGACGGGAACCGTACTTGCTCGCAGATGTAAAAATTCCAAGCCATGCTGAATTTCAGGGTCGTTTGACGCACAGTACGTCTGGAGATGATAACAACCGCGGGGATGCCAGACGTGACTTGTGAGGTCGCGGTTACAAAGGTCATCTATGCAAGTGGCCACGAAGTCGACGATGTGTTCAAGCACCTTAACTGGAAACTCTGGAACAGTGATGGATGGGAAGTATTCGTCAGTTCAGGGTGTATCTCTCGACTTAAAATGCCATACACAGTTACCTAATTATAAAGTTTGATCCGAGTCGTAGTCCAGCATGTACGGACAGAAATCTTGATTCCTACATCTCGACGACAGGAGAAATGGTATCCTCGCTGATTTCCAGACTTCAGGCCTCAGATGTTCCTGATCTGTGTTGTCATAACATAGTATGGGAAGACTACGGGAGGACAGTGCCATGCTCGGAGTGCGCATTGGTGAGGATGTGCAGGGTCTATGAACGCGAGGTAAGCACCGCCTTCCTGCTGTATACTTTGCTCGCCAATTTTGCATACGTACAAATTTGAGCTTGAGACGTTGTGTGTAATCCTGAAGAAAGAGCTGCTGAAAAACTGAACAAACTCGAAGCTACGAGCAAACTCACATTTAAATGGGAAATTCATAACCACTGGCAGAAGAAAGGATACATGTGCTAGGTTTGTTGTTATTCAAAGCACGTGATCGTGTTTCGCGATCCTCGTTTCTTCTTTTCCTCGCGATCGCCCGCTAGTTACTACATCCCGGTCTTCATGCCTCCGCGAATTTCTTCCAAGCTCTCGAGACAGGATGCACAGCGGGACCAGGCCTTTGTCAAGGACATGACGGAAAGATATACAAACTACCTCGTCATCGCGGAAACCTGTGGTCGCACAATTCGGGGCATGGGATACGGTCAGAATGACGTGGCCCGCGTGCAGCCCGTCTATGACCAGGCCGCTCGAGACTGGCGCAACGATTCGACGATTATTCTGCGAACCAACAGCACGGATCCTAATGAGCAAGCCGCATTTTTTCGTCAGTGTGATGAGATCTGCGCCACACCACTCGACAGTCTATACAGGTATGCATCTTCGGTCTGATTGATAAATCCTGCCCTTGACACATCGGCGCATGTAGGTGTTTTTGGGTTGGCTTTGCCGCCACTGCTGGAGCGCAAGGATTGTATTGTCTGTTCGACAACCATCCAGCCCGGGGTAACATTGTCAGCGAGGCTACCGATGAATCGTAAGCACCACGTTAATCTGTGCATTTTCTGTACGCTCATTTACATGGCCCGAAGAGTTCGACGGACCATTGGGGAACAGGGTTTTCAGCAACTGGCAAAGTTGGCATCTTCGCTGAATCCGCAGCAATTGGAAAATGCGTCCTCGCTTAATCCGTGCACTATGGACCCAGTGGAGCGCATCGGAGAGACAGTACGGTACAAGGATGAGAATAACAACATCATTGAGTGTACCATTGAAGATGCGGGGACCAGTGTCGTGAAAGGAGACTTCTTCAAGCTGTCATACCTTGGCGGCGGGCAGAAGGAGGTCTCTTCCGAAGAGATGGCACGTATCTCGAGGAATGCAGTATGATTGACCCCCCTTATGTATTCTGTCGAGCATTACATCCGTCCTCAGAACATATCCATGGATCATCCGAGTCTGTGCCTCTCACTGGGACTAACCTCTCACTGGGACTAATTGGAACGGTTGTTCCGTCGCACCCGCGGTTAATTACAGTTCACGATTTTATGGACGATTCTGGCGACAATATGAACCCCTCGTCTTCCTTCTTGGGGATTTCGTACGAATGTTCAGTAATGGTTCTAACAATATTAATTGTACATGATGCTCTCCTCGTAGATGTGTGATAAATGGTGTCCGACGAAGGACCGTCGCTCAAGGCAAACCCTTCCCAGGGCCCATGATCTCGTTTGGGTCAAATAGATTTTTCATGCGCTTCATCCACTCGATATTCTTCACGTTCTCCGTGTGGTGCAGTCGTATCACCGCCGAGAGTCACCTCACCCACGAACAATCCCATACACAACACCCTGTCCTAATTTTATCTACTATATAAGCCTCACGAAAACACTACTATACCCACTCTCCACCTGGACAATCCTCCCGTCGTACCGTAGTTAGTCATGTACTGACCGGAGATCACCGCGTCTTAGCACATAGTTTGCTTGTTGCGGTATATAAATCCTGAGTTCATCATCATCCGTGTGGTGCAGTGCCTCTTTATGATGCCAATACTGTGCTCTGCAGATACGGAGCCCTCGTATCTGCATCGCAAGGACACTTACGAACAAGCTCATAGACAAAAGATTCTAGTACAGCTTCGATTTCTCAAGTATACACACGGGCGACAACATTCAGAAATTACCTGAAAAGCATGATTAATTGGTGCGAAGGATTGTTAAGACAATGCTCACTGTCACCGACGTGCCCGTAAGTGACTTAGCGACAACATGCTTGATGGCATCGGGATGCAACAGGCCCTTGGATCGGATCTTGCCTTCCATCGACAGGCCTTCGGACAATTGTTCCCGGATCGCCCATAGCGAAGGGAACTGTGCTGGTGACGTTGTTTGGATAGTGGATTGATCAGAGGAGCATCGGTGTCCATGAGGGGTGTCAGCAGTGTGTTGACATTTTGAGACATTTGAGAAAAGTTATGCTCGGCCTGCGAAACTGTAGTAACCGGTCTCCTCATCATGTTCTCGACTATGTTTTGACTAAAACGGAGCAAGCAGCGCCCGCCATATTTGCAGCATCCAGAGTAGTACCCTGGCCGTGCTTAACCGTGAGGCTGTCCGCCTGCCTGTCGATGGACCTAAAAGCAGAGAGGACTTCCGACAGCTGTCGCTTGACTTGCCTATAGAGCGGGGGCACATTCCAAGCTTGGGCAGCATAAGCATGACGTTATTCGACGCTTGGGGTGCCGCCGTCATCAGGTGCGAGACATCAGTCATAGGGTATCCTCAGTGCCGATAAACAGCTGCTTCATATAATAGTTTGTCGCACATAGTTGGGGCCGAAAAATCCTTTGTGATCTTTGCGTGACATGGAGAGTTGACGAGCCTTCGGTGGCGGAACGCGGGCTCTGCATGGTAAGATGTTTCACCGCGGTCATGTAGTATGACATCCGAACATACATGGACGCAACCCGTCAGATACGCTGCACGAACGCTCCGCACCTGTGATCATCACTTCCACCTCGGCCTCGAAGTCTTCCTCGTGCGGTAGTCCTTTCAGGAATAGATTCACGTCGCCGATCATCAGTAGATTAATGAGTATCTCCGGCTTGAGCTGGGCAGCGGGATCCAAGCCCTCGCAAGACAGAATGATGAATGTCAGCTCTACAGGAAAATCTGTAAGCTGACGAGGACGAGGACACAGGAAGTGGTTGGTTGTTGTACTGACTGTTTTCATCAAGTTGCCATTTCCCTTTCACCGCAGAATACTCAGATATGATACCGGAATACAGTGGTTAAATATAGCGGCTCGCTCGCCTTCTGCGCGCGCAGCTCCGTGCTCGTCATCCATTTGTGGTACGTCTAGCTGATTGGGACAATTCAGCATGCAGAAATAAGGCAAGGGCTGTATCTTCGTAGAACACTGACTGCTACGTGCTCACCTCTGTTCACCATTCGGATGAGACTACTCATCCTCGCGAAAGTGCGGTGCGCGCCGTTATAGGACGAGCACGATGTCTATGTCGACAATGGCGATGGTCTTGTTGGAGCGCAGTGAAAAGCAGTGATCGGTTCACAATCCGAGGTTTTGAGATGGTGAATCCCAGGTCAAGGATGAATCTCCCACTGATGGTGGGCCAATCAGATTGTGTCGGCGAGCAAGTGATTTGACGATCATGCCAGAGGTGGAGGAGCTGGTGGTGAGGGAGTTGGCATTAGAACAGTGCTGCAAGTATTACACAAGGACACCTGGTCGCAGCTCCACTTCAGAATCCGCTTCCATCTGACTGCCTTTGCAGTCGCAATCTATCGTGCCAGTGATATGTCCATGAAGGTACCCGTTTTGCGTCTCACACATTTCTGATGCCTGAACTGTGAACAAGACACGGTCGCGTAGTGTCACGAAGTGTCACATGTCCACGTGAATAGGACGCGTTGGTGGCCTGGGCTACTCCGCCATACCAAGGACCGACCAAAACTGGTCCAGGATTGGCCCAAGACCAATCCGACCAATCACGACTCCAACCCAAAACTGGGGAACAACGCCATTCCCAACAGTTGCAAGTCAGAATACATTCAGTGCGGTACCAGTCGGATGAGCACTGGCAGTCAAGCTCAGATCGTATGTTCTATAAGGTCGCATCATGTGAATAGATTGACTCTATCAGCAACCTGAAGGTCGACTGGCGTAGAATCAATCGGGAGGATGCTGTCAGTCCCAGACCGGCGAATAGGTAAATGGAAGGAAGGAACGTGGTTTGATGTCACATTTCAAGAGGGAGTAGGTGATTTGAAGGTGTGTTCAATACTTTGCTGTGCAGTGGTCGAGGATATGGGCCGTCTGAAGTTGAACCTGAAGGCGCGCTTTTTAGCCAGCATTGAGAACCGCCGTATCCGGGTCTCCATTGTATCGAATAAGGTGTGCGAGTTCCTCTATTTAGTCGCATACAATTCTCCAACCATTCCTAGACTCCCACTCTCGACGTTGTGCTATGTAGCGAACATCAGTGCTATACGTGCAGCACTGCGGGCAATACGAAATTGCTGAACGGACGGCGCGTGTCCTTGTCCGCTCACTTTCTACGTACCCAACTCACAGCGGATCCGGAAGGGTAAAGCTAATGGTTTGCAGGACGTTGACAGATGAGCAAGTAGCCTCCTGCGTCCGATGCTCTTCATGGAGTACTAGCCGACTCAGAGATGAAGCTAAGGCTCACTGATGCACGGCACATCCGCGCAATCTCCTTTTCAATGTCAACCGAGTCTGCGCATAGGATATTCTACTCAGAGATATGCGATATAAATTAGATGCTTCCAGGATGGAACACGAATGCCTAGGACGAAAGCGTGCAACTGCACAGAAGAGTACCTTGTGTCAAGAAATGCAGCATGGCCTTCCTCTCAGGGCTATCCGCAAGGAGAAGCCAACTCTTTTCCCACCACACTGATCTTGCGCATTTTCTTGTATGCATGCAAAAATATTGCTGGAGTGTTTGCAATGTCGGGGTGTGAACATTTCGACGCTTAGATTCTCGGTGTCAAAATCTTCAAAGAATGCAGACGTTGATTGGTGCGACGTACATACATTTTGAACCGACTTCACCATGCTCATACTACATGACAAGTGCGAGATGACGTTCACAGGATCGGAGGAGACAGAACGAGCAACAGAAAGTTCGCCACTAGTTTGACAGCAAGCCCGCAGAACGTGAAGGTTGCGATGCCTTGGGCTTCATACGACGAGACTGCGCCTCCCGCAGCATATCGTTGAGTAGCTCGACCTCATCAATAATGCCCTTCGGCGTCCGGCCCTTGACCACTTCACAGAGAACTTCCTTCGCCGTGATGAGGTAGGTCCTCTGTCCGGGAAGTCCTGCATCGAATAGATTGTGCGCCACGCTTTCGCGAGTCTCCGTGATATAAATCTCGCGCGCAGTCTCATCGCAATTGGCCTTGTCTTCGTCTTCCCCGAAGTCCAAGTCCTGGAGGAGGTTCCCGATGTGTTGGTTCGACTTCGAACGCACGATGTACGTTGGAATTTGGAAAAGCGCGGCATTCCGCAGCAGAGCAATATCAGTTTCGGTGAAGCGATTGTCGAAGAGGACAATAATAGCGTCGAAGATGTATAAACCCTGGGCATTGAAATATTGCCAGTCCGGAATGGCCAGGGTGCCGGCGCCGGGAACGTCGTACCAGACGAACGGCCTCTCCGAGTTCGGATCCTGGTACCGCGTGATGACTCTCGTGGTCTCGATGACTCCGACGCGTGCTGCTTCCCTGTGTCTGTTGGAGATCCCGCGGAGTGCGTTGATGAGGGATGACTTGCCGCTCCCTGCAATCCCCGCGACGGCGAAGTGCAGCTTGCCCTCACGGTACTGCAGAAGCTCCTTGTTCGTGCGGATTTCCTCCTCCGTTGGCCAGACCACTGGACGTATACCCGCCTTCAGCTTCCTCTCGGCCTCCACCTGTGCGATTCGGGCCCCTTCCGCCGCCTGCGCAGCGGCCACTGACGCTCGCTCAGCCTCCTCTTGAGCGGCCCTAGCTTTCTCCTTGGCTTCCTCCGCCCTCTGCCTCTCTGCATCTGCTCTCTTGCTGTCTTCTTCGGCTCGCCGCCTGTCTTCCTCCGCCTGCTGTTTGTCTTCCTCCGCACGTTTCCGTTGTTCATTCGCCTGTCGCCTCTCCTCTTCAGCCTTCCGGCTTGCCTGCTCAGCACGATGTTTCCCTTCCTCTGCCTTCTGCTTCTCCTCGTCCGAGCGACGCTTCTCCTCGTCCGCACGCCACCGCTCCGCTTCTGCGCGCTGGCGGTCCTTGTCTGCACGCCTCCATTGCTCCTCCGCCTCCACCTTCGCATGTTCCGCACGTCGCTTTTCCTCCTCAGCAAGGTGAATCTCCCTTTTCACACGCTGGCGCTCCTCATCGGCACGCCTTCGGCTCTCTTCTGCCTCCCGTCTCTCCTGCTCTGCACGTTCCTTCTCCTCCTTGATGCGCCCTCTCTCGTTCTCTGCCTGTTGGTGTGCCTCGGCTGCGCGGCATTGCTCTTCTTCAGCCTGCCATCTATCACGTTCGGCCTGTTGGTGTGCCTCAGCTGCGCGGCGTTGCTCTTCTTCAGCCTGCCATCTATCACGTTCGGCCTGTTGGTGTGCCTCGGCTGTGCGGCGTTGCTCTTCTTCAGCCTGCCATCTATCATGTTCGGCCTGCTCACGCAGGCGCTGATCCTCTCGAGCGCGTTCTTCCAGCTCCTGCATCACGGGATTCGCTGCTATCTCTTGGCCAGACTCTTCCGGCGACTCGAAGCTACGAATCATGCTAAAGAGACTTAGAAGGCCCCCGAAGACCTGCATTTTCATGTCAGACCTGGAACGCGTGCAAGCGTAGTATGGGCACATACTACACCACCGATAACCTCAGAGACAATATTACCCATTGCAAGCTGAAGTGTATGTGCCTAAGGTGATGCACCGGGGTGACTTGGATCTGTGTAGATAGTGTCAGGGGATAGGGGCTCAATGCTTTCAGAGTTTTTGAGCTACTTACTGGACACTTTTGTATTGTGCTTCCGGGAGATTCAGAAGTGCAGGATGCAGTCTCAAATAAAAGACGATGTGCCTATTGCACGCCAGAATCCGTCAGCGTGAAACGGCGACATGCATCGGGCTTCGCAACGTACCTGGTGAGCAGCCAGATGATGGTCGGAGTGAAAGGGTGGCTGGAGCCCCTTTCCGTCTGGCCGCTCACCAAGGGAGTTGGTGGTGCTACACTGCCACAGCCCGGGGACTGTGTGAGTTGGCCATTGTCGGGCCCAGCGCAGCGTCGATTAGACTTGTTAAATAAATCTATTAAAACCGACTTACTGGACACTTTTGCATCATGCTTCCGGGAGATTCAGAAGTGCAGGATGCAGTCTCTGGGGATGGTAAGGCAGCTATATACTAAACGAAGCGCGAGAACCAGGTAATCGATACATGTTGCAAACCTTAAGGCCATATGTAGAGCCTCACGTCCACCCCGCATGCACAAGGATATAGAGAACAATTAGAACCGCATATTCGATTCGATATCCTGCGCAGTCTATCACGAACGAGCAGAACGGACAACAATTCTGGAGGCGAAGTAGGAACGGTTATTCGCAATTTTTGAGAATATATAATAGCGTCGTTAACGACCCTATTCATTGACATCTGGCAGAGTTCTCGCACGCAACCCTGCCAGCAAGCCCCTGAACAGCTCAATCGTGGCATGATATGGGCCGTAATTCACGGCTCCATTCACCATGCCAGTCACCACGCACAGGAAATCCTACGAGATACATCCGCCGCCGTCACATGGCTTCGCGACGCTAATATCTCGAGTTCTTAAAGCAACGATCAGTTTCTAAGGGTGTGCTCACCATCGCTGTCGTGCACGTTCCGCATGTTTTGTAATCCCCGGGGTAGTGTCGACGACCGGTGGGACTGAGTGTGCGAGATACTACAGAACTTGAAGATGTTGATCAACAAGAAATTGCCGATCCCAAATAGCAGCAGTACGGCGATAGTAGGAGGAACTTGCAGTCCTCGTATCAGGCGCGCCTTCTCAGGTCTTCTCGCGTGGAACCTCCCGCTGGAGCACTTGGTGCCCCTTCTGGCAATTCCTCCTCGTCGCTGCAGCCATTACGGTAGGAGTCACATCGTCTGTCACATTCTGTGACTCTGAAGAAAAATTCCGTATGGGTCGCTGTTGTTCTAACTCTTCTGGTTGGGTTCGACGACTGGTTCGGATGGTGCAGGGAAGCTGACACCAATGATTGAAAGTTACAAATGGTAAAGTGTAGATTACGCCCGCGCTGCGACTATACGCGGTGTCAGGGCAGCCCGCCATGAGTGAGGAGTACGTACCTCAGGAACTAGCAACGCCCAAGAATGGGGCCCAACGGGAGACGATAGTCTCTCTCGTGATGTACGTACCTGTACCATGCTTCACTGATATGGATTCTGAAGAGGTGGATGGTGGATGGTGGATGGTGGCTGACCATGGTAAGGCAACTCTTCGCTGTTTCGATGGAGGAGCGAGGGCGAAAAGCAGCAGCAACCCGGGACTATCCGCTGAGCTACGAACAGGAACTAGTAGGCGCGATCACCATGAGTATGTGAAAGTGGGACGAACCCAAACTTTGTCGTATGAAATCTTACATGATACGCTCTCCTGATAGAATCGCATTGGCCTAAGGGTTCCGGGCGTCTGGGGTGCGTTGGAAGTTCGGGAGCTTTTCATATGGGCGGCTGGATCCGGATACGCAATGCAGAACTTTTCGCGCTGGCGGAAGTACACGGTTGAAAACGTAGAACGAGCGCCCACGAAACTGCAGACGCCAGGTAGACAACTTGGGACAAGACTGGGGTCACACCAAATGCGAGAACTTCACGCAGTGAGGCTCTTCATGTGAGTCATAAACGAGTAAGTAAAGACGTGTGCTCATTAACATTAGGGCTCGCCCATTACTGTACCGAGATTCTGCATTCACGAGGAACTTGACGGCCTGCGCAACCATGCTGGAGCAAAGTTGTATCGACCAGATGAGGCCTCAGGCAGATGCAACGAACGTGCAAAGCACAGGTGGTACTAGATCGCTGTCAGATCCGTCCTGAATTTGGTTCGGTAACAATCAATCTCACTGCAGAGGTTGAAGTCAAAAAATTTAACGCCACGATGAAAAATTGCTTACTGGAATGAGGTGTTTACCCGCAGGGGCAGCAGCGATGGTTTTATATCACTCGCTTGCATCCGGCTGAGAGAACGTCAGCGATATTAAAACGATATAAGCAGGGAAAGAGAAGATACTGAAATTGAGTGCGACTTCAAGTTTCTCCATAAGTTAGGCTGGGTGTGCTAGGAGAATAAGAAAAGGATAGTCGATTGTAGTTGTCAGTATGACTGGATACCATGGCATCTGTAACCATGAACGATATCCTTGACACCAAGAATCTGCGGGTCCTGTGACATATACGCTTGCCAATCTAGAGAGTTGAAATCGTGGCCGGAACGGTTCGTTATGGCATTTCCATTCCACAGGAAGCGCGCGTTATTCCCAGGTATGATTTGCGCGAGACAACCGGTCTCAACATGTCGGACTTCGATGAATCGGTGGTGGAACTGAAGTATGTATGAAGGGTGGTACACAACTTGCTCGGCCGTTCCTGCCCATTCGATTGCACAAGGACCGAATGAATACACCTAAAGAAATATTGATGAAAGTGCCAATCCTGTTGAAAAAGAGAGGAGAGATCAAAATTCACAATAGTTACAGAGAGTGGATTCTTGGTGTTTTTCTCGGGGGTCTACAGCCGCCTATATAGGCTCGGCTAGCACTCGACTAGCCAAGTCCCTACAATATAGTCCTCTGTAGCCCGTGACTTGTTGCAGTTTCCAGATGTTGTACCGTTATAACATAGTAGATACTGGTCCTTACTCGTGGAAGATGCCCAAAGGTCGATGTGAATCGTATCTCCTGTATATGGCCACCAGATGAGGATCTTCAAAGTCTGGCATGGATACAATCTGCAAGCTACAAGGCCAGTTTGAGTGGATTTTGGCATGGTCATGCACATCAGCGGGTTGGCGTACTCATCGAGAGTCACAATCTTCAGCCCGCTCGCACACAGAACAGCGATTTTATCTTGGAGAAAGATGATATCGAAGCATTCTTGCGGGATATAGAACTTCTTGGATGGTTTTTCAGCGGTCCAGATCAACTGTCGAAAACAGGCATCGAATCTGCCTCTTGGGCGATAGCTATAGCTTTCGGTACATATGTAGATACGCATCAACTCTATGAATCTGCGACGGTACGAATACAATCACCAGTGAAATTTGACTGTACGGGGTGAACTGAAAACGTCTTCAGCCCCACTGGGCGTGAAACGAGTTCCCGAGTGTACATGAAACATCGCCGTTGTGCAGGGATATCCAAAGATTGTCAGCTTCGTTTATACTTGGCAAGGTCTTCCCTGGTTCAGAATCGCTTCGCAAGTGACACAAATCTAGAGATAAGTTTATGACAGTATGAACACAGCGAACTCAGGCCGGAGTGAGTAGGCTAATATCGAGTGCAGAAAATGGGCCGCGCCGCGCAGCGGTAACAGAAGCTAGCGGGTACATACATAGTGACTCATGCCCATGCCGACTCCGAGTCCTCGACTGACTCCCTCCCCGAGTCGTCAATAAAATTCCAGCTCTTCAACTTGGAATCATGTCTCAAAGCGAATCTCTGAAGGGCGTGCAAGCACTGCTTTTCGACGTCTTTGGAACCGTAGTGGATTGGCGGGAAAGCGTCTCCGAACAGCTCCGTACACGCACGGAAGGATCGATCTCTGAAGGTTGATTTCTGACTCCCAGGGCCAGGTTGCGTTCATGCCAATTGATTAAATCATGCCTTCATACCAACAGACTGGGTGGAATTTGCGGATGAATGGAGGAAGGGCTATTACAAGGGAGTGTACGCTGCACAGGCATTAGAGGATCGGAGTCTTGCTGAAAGACGTTATTCATCAGTCGGCGCGTCGCACAAGGCGGCGAAGGCCCTACTAACATCGATGTGATGCACAGAGAGGTCGCCGATCAGGATCGCACAATGTTCACTGTGATTGACGAAGGCGTTCTTGCAGATTCTCGATGAAATGTTGGATTCGCCGAGATGGAAACACTTGGCGTCGCGCTGGAATGACGACGAGCGGCAGGAGCTGGTCCTAATGTGGCACCGTTTGCATGGTTTGTGTCTCAGTCTCAGAGGCACTACCCTGATTTTTGATGGATTGGCATGTCAGGTTGGCCTGATGCCACCGAAGGTTTATACGCTTTGAAGAAGAAAGTTATCATCGGTGCTCTTTCCAACGGAAATATAAGGCTGTTGGTAGACATGGTACGCGGTGACGATACCCATCTCAGCTTGACAATATTCTCTGATGCAACACACGATCAGGCTAAGTATACCGAGCTCCCTTGGGACGTTGTGTACTCCGGTGAACTGCTGGGCTCTTACAAGCCGTTGGTACCGTCTTCTGTCTGCAGTCCATTCATTGAGGCGTCTGTTTAGCAACCCGAAAGTGTACCTCGGTGCCATGCAGCATCTATCGTTAGCGCCCAGCAGCTGCGCTATGGTGGCGGCTCACATCTACGACCTGCAGGCAGCGGCCGCCTGCGGTATGAAGACCGTCTACGTGCGTCGTTTATCAGAGGATCCCCTCGAAGTACGCGACCAAGTCAAGAGCAAGGCGAATGGGGGTGAAGTCGACGCGGTGGTTGACTCATTCATCGAGCTTGCTACCTTGCTGTCCAAGTGAATATTGCGCTTGAATCGTGCCGGCCATATGTACGTGTAAGTAATTGTATCTTTTAAAGACCCACATTAGATTCGAACTTGAAATGCTGGAGTTGAACAAGAGAGTTGCAAGGCACCAGTTGCAACGACGTAATCACGACTCAAGAGTACCTCTACCTGCGGTACTAATGTTTACTTTTGATCTATGCAGAAGGGATACTGACAACGGTCTTTTCACCCTTCCCTGAAGCACCTACCTCCGACGCGCTAACTTCTATATCTCCACTGTCATTGATCAAGAATTGAACCTCCAGTGTTGTTGTCCACCGTCCGTTGACCAATTTCGCCTCTTTTGCCACGAGCACCAAGGACGCAAGAAGATTTTCTTTCTCTATCGTCTTCTCCTTAACCTCAATCTCTGCCTCTTCCTCCTCGTCTTCCTCCGCCTCGTCTTCTTCACCCCTGGGTGGCTTAACGTTCTCGATTTTGATACCCTCTTTCACCTCCCAGACTTCGAAGCCTGCCCTTTTCTCTCTCTCGCCTTCGCCGAGATCCACGTCGAAGGTTACTACCCTTCTACAAGGCACAGGGGTCTCTCTCAGCACCGCAGGAATCCATTGCCCCCCGAGGGTCCCATCGCCAGCGCCTTCCTCAGGGAATAGCATCCCGATGGTCTTCGAAGTCGCCTTCGCCTGCGTCCACTTACTACCGCGGGTGAATGCTTTCTTCACCTCACGCTCCTCCTCCGTGCCCTCGGCAAGCAGCGCGAGCACCTTCGCCTGGAGCGCACACCCGCGAGCGAGAATCGTCGTCGGATCGCCCACGCCACCGCCCACGACGGTGCCTGTAGTAAATGGCGTCACGACCGTCCCCGTGAAGCTCTGCGCTAGCGCGTCGTCAAGCCCAGGAAGACTCGTGGAACCGCCAATGTACACGATCTCGTCGACATCGTATAGATCCAAGCCTGCAACGGCGACGAGCTCGCGCACGCGCGCGAGCACAGTCTCATATACAGAGCGCACCTCCATGTCGAAGCGCAGTCGCGTGATGCTGCCGGTGAAGTCGAGCCCATCCTTCAGCGACTCGACTGAGCAAGTCGCCGTGCCGGGCGACGCGGAGATCGTGCGCTTTGTGTGCTCGACCGCGAGTCGCAGCTTAGCCTCCGCACGCCGATCCTGTGCATCCCCCGCGGGACACACCACTAGCGGAGTCTTCGTCTTCTTGGTGAACTCTTTGGCGAAGTATTTCATCAATTTATTGTCGATCGCGTCCCCGCCCACGCTGTGGTCGGAGAGAGTCGCGAGCGAGTAGGCGAGGCCGTCTCGAATGGAGAGAAGGGATAGTTCCAGGCCCGATGAACCTAGGTCTACTAGGAGTTGTGTGCGGTCTGCTTTGAGGCCCTCTGCCGGAGGGCCGAAAGTGGTAGTGACAGCAGCGGCACCGGCCTCCTCGAGGAGCTGTAGGACATTAATACCTGCCTCCGCAGCCGCCTCTTCCAACGCGACTTTCTGCGCCTCCTCAAACCACGCGGGGACGCTGATGACCGCGCCCTGGACCTTCCTGCCCAGGAAATCTTCTGCTGACTGCACTAGAGACTTGAGGAATATTATAGTAACTTCGGACACAGTGAGGACGCGCTCGGCGGGTGTGGGCTCGGAGCGTGGCGTTGCAGCATGAGATGCAGCCGGTGTGTTGGATGCCGTAGTGCTTAGCGGTGTAGGGGAAGCTTGGAGAACCTGGACTTTATATGCAGGCACGTCTGGAAGGTCAGGATGCTGGATGACAGGTGCCGATACGGTTGGCTTGTTTGATGGGAGCTCAGAGAACCTATTCGAAAGGGACAAACTCATCAATACGATACTGGTGGAAATGACGAGGTGTGATGACTTTTTTCCAAGCAGATTTCGGAACCCGGTGATGGTATTCTGGGGATGTTTTATGAGTTGGTGCTTGGCCTGGTTGCCGACGTACTGTTGGTAGAAAAAATAAGTAGCGCATCGTATATTATCGGATAACGGACGCACCAACTCTTCGCCGTGGAACGCGAGGGTACATGCAATTTGACGCTCTCCATCTTCGTTAGCTATGCAGTCTGCGAGTCCTTCCTGAATTTAAGAAATGCAAGAATTATCTATCGTCTGCGCTACGCGGAAAGAACGAAATGTACCTTAGTGAGGACCGCGATGGACGCGTAGGAATTTCCAAAATTGATGCCCACCACGGTGGGGGCGGAAGAAACCTCGATGGGTGCATCTGCAGTGCCATTCGGAGTGGCCATGGTGGTGAAAGAAAGTAAAGATGTGAGGTGCTTGGTGCTGCAGCAAGAAATTCGATGCCACGTGCGATGATATGTCACGTGCCAGTGTGCACTTTGTGGGCGCCAACGTTAACTGCTTGAACGAACTTCACTCCACCGCAGTGTTCAGTATCAGGCTTCAATAATAGAGGCATTTCTTTTCAGTTCTCACATCTTTCGCCCAAAGCGTATTATAGTCTCCCAAAAAGACAAGCGACCAAACAGGTGCGATGGAGTGAAGGGGCGCCGAGCCCTGCGGCCAGAATTATACTGAACGTGAGCCGTGCAGGAATGTCGACCTGCACCCATCTTAGCGAGATCGCTCGCCTACAACGTCCTAAGGTCTCGGAGTCCGTGCACAGAGAAGAATGCACCCAGTGTTTTGACAATCAGGTGGCGTACGCTCGTGTTCACCGAAGACACTCTGATTGAATGGATTTTCGCAGGACCATCCGCTCGGGATCGACGTCTGCTTAATCTGCTTTAACGGAGGGTGTCTCGACAAGGACAGGCATCATGCGCGAACCCACTTCGAGAAATCTGGGCATGCATTCACCCTGAATGTGAAGCGCAAGCTGAAGCCCTCGGCCAATCGTGTGCGTTCTTTCTCCTTCTACTCCACATTTATTAACACTGCAATTGTTCAGTCAGAAGATGAGGAACCGCCTGCAAAAATAAAAAAGCTAGCGATCGTGGAAGAGCGCGATGAGGACAAGTACGAGTACAAAACTGTGATCAAGTGCTGGAAGTGCTACCCCCAGAACGGTCTCGAGATTCCAGACGCGTCGTTGGATCCCATCGTCAAGTCCCTCAGCGACGCCGTGATGCAGTCCCTGTCCTCTGCGCGCCAGTCTGAAGTCAAGGCCTGGGAAGAGGAGATCGTCCCCTGCGAGCACACGCTGACACTCCAGCAACTTTCCACCGAGCCTATTCCTGCTTCCGGTGCGCATGTTCGTACACTGTCTACACTTGTGGCACTAAAGTTCGACTGCAGGTCTTGCGCACTGCTCAAAATGCGACCTGAAGGAGAACCTGTGGCTCTGCCTGACTTGCGGTTCGCTCGGCTGCGGACGCCAGCAATACGGCGGCCTCGGCGGTAACGGACACGGTCTGCAGCACTACGAGGAGACTCAACACCCAGTGAGTGTCAAGCTTGGGACCATTACCCCGGAGGGTGGCGCAGGTACTTCTTCACTAGTTTTGTATCAAACTACGTGATACGATGACGTTACAGACATCTACTGCTATGTATGCAACGATGCGAAGCTGGATCCTGAGCTCGCCGCGCATCTCGCTGCGTTCGGAATCAACGTGCAGACCCAGACGAAGACGGAAAAATCGATGACGGAACTCGTAAGATACGCGCTTTCGGGCATCCACAGCGTGCACTGACGCGTCTCGCACTGCGCAGCAAATCGAGCACAACCTCAAGTTTGACTTCTCCCTGACGGGCGAAGACGGCAAAGCTCTCGAGCCCGTTTTCGGACCGGGCCTGACGGGGCTATCGAACCTCGGAAACAGCTGCTACATGGCATCGGTGATACAGACCGTGTTCTCCCTGCCGGCGTTCCAGGAGCGGTACTACCCCTCTGCGGCAGCACACTGGGCGACATGCAGGGAGGCGCTCCCTGCGAACTGCATTGACTGCCAGATGCACAAGCTAGCGGACGGGCTACTCTCTGGGCGTTACTCGCACCCTCGCCCGACACCCGCAGGCTCAGCAGTGCCAGTGCCCGACGCGTCCGAGCCGACACCCGTGTTCCAAGAGGGCGTGCGCCCTGCTGGATTCAAGGCGCTCATAGGCCGCGGGCACGAGGAGTTTGCGACGATGCGCCAGCAGGACTCGGAAGAGTTCTTTACGTATCTCCTTACGGTGCTCCGGCGGCACGCCAAGAAGACGCAGGTGCAGGCGCAGGAGCCGACGGAGGTGTTCCAGTTCGGAATGGAGCAGCGGTTGCAGTGCGGGGAGTGCAAGGGTGTAAGGTACAGGGTGGACCAGATGGACGTGGTAAGCGTACCGGTGCCCGTGAAGGAGTGTGGAAAGGATTCGGAAGGGAAGACTGTTTGGGAGGAGGTGGCATTGAAGCGGTGTTTGGATGTCTTGACCGGTACGGAGGCGCTCGAGTATACGTGTCCCGGGTGCCAGAAGAGTGTTGTTGCGACAAAGTGCGTGTTTTCTTTTCTCGGTTCGGTCTGTCCTGACGTATAACAGGCGATCAAAGTTTGCGACTTTCCCGCAGGTGCTCGTGGTTCATGCAAAAAAATTCCAGCTTGTCAACTGGGTTCCTTCGAAACTAGGTGGGAAATCCGTCTCGTCTCCCACTTCGATTTTCTGTCTAACTACTCCTCTTTCAGATATTCCAGTCGATGTATCGGATGCGTTGCAGCTTGACGAGTATCTGGGTGGTGGCCTCCAACCTGGCGAGACGGTGCTTCCGGACGATAAAGCAGGTTCGTCTCATACAAATGGTACTGCAGCTACCGAATATTAAGACACCTCAAACAGCTGCACCCGCATTGCCCCAATTCAACGAAGCGGCTATGGGTCAGTTGGAAGCCATGGGTTTCCCCACTATTCGATGCCAGAAGGCGCTACTTGCGACAGGGAACAACGACGCAGAAGCTGCCATGAACTGGCTCTTCGAGCACATGGAGGAACCTGGTATGTAACAGCCCTAGCTCGTCGTCGGGTTCTGCCCATTGGCTAACGTTTTCCCGCAGACATCGATGTACCGATTGCAGTTGGGGGTGCGGCACCAGAAGTATCACCGGAGCAGATCAGCATGCTGGTGGAGATGGGGTTCACGCACGCACAGGCCCGCAAGGCGCTTCGCCAGACGGTGCGTCAGCTGCTGGACTACTTGCGCCCCGACCCACACTGACTAGGACACAGGGCGACGACGCGGAGCGTGCGGTAGAGTGGCTATTCTCTCATCCTGACGATAGCGGCGAGGACGCACCTCCGGGCTCCGTGAGCGGGGGCCCCAAGCCGTCTGCACCCGGGGGCTCAGCGGTGCTGCCGGCCAAATATGCGCTGAAGGCGTTCATCTCGCACAAGGGCCCGTCAGTGCATTCTGGGCATTACGTCGCGCACATCCGCGTGGGCGACTCGTGGGTGCTGTTCAATGACGAGAAGGTGGTCAAAGCGGACGCGGAGAGCGTGCGGGAGCTCAAGAAGATGGCGTACTTGTACGTCTATGAGAGGGTGTAGGCGGACTTGTCTGTTAGCTGCAGGCGGACTATACATGATACGATGCAAAACATGTAAACTCGCAAGCCGTAGATGTGTGTGCCCAGTTTTACGTTGGGGAATTAGCCGACGCGCGCATGTTTCTGAAGGCGGTTAGTACTAGTACTATGTAGTCATTTACAGCGTTGTTACAGCGGTTCTATCAAGCGCAGAAAGTCTATCCCGATTTGTAACCCCGACGCTTATTTTCGACGGTCGCTGCCTCTTAGCCATCTTACGCCTTTTTTCATCCCTCTCTTCACATCTTCCCGTAAACCATGTCCGACCACTTTCCAATCAGCCAAGTCGACCCTACCGCACCGACTCCCCAAAACACCCCTCTCACCCACGCACCCATCGCTGCGGGGCTCTCGCGTCCCACTGTGCCCGACATTAGTGAAGACCAGGAGGCAGAGGAGGAGGAGGCGTCCCCCACTGCCTCGGCTATGCAGCACGCGATGCTCGGGATGGTACAAGGCAAGCTCGCGGGGCTCGTCGGCAAGAGCTCGGGCTACATTGAGAGTCTCCCGAATGACGTGAAGCGGAACATCGAGGCTCTCAAGGGCGTGCAGGTCAAGCAGATTGAGCTCCAGAACAAGTACAAGCGCGAGTGTCTCGAGCTCGAGAAGAAGGTATGTGTCGCTCTGCGGCCCCAACTGCGTGCGATTGCCCGATCCCAGCCAGATGCTCACCTCGTTCGTCTTCGTCGTGCAGTATCTTGAGTTGCAGGTTCCTCTGTACGACCGCCGCCTCGCGATCATCACTGGCGCTTCGCAACCCACCGCGGAGGAGATTGATACTGGCGAGCAGGAGTCGCTGAAGGACGACCCAGACCACACTCTGCTTCCCAAGGATGTGGCCCCCTCGACGAGCGGCATCCCTGAGTTCTGGCTCACTGCACTTAGGAATCATGTCGGTCTCTCCGACATCATTACCGACCGCGATGCGGCTGCGCTCAAGCACTTGGTTGACATCCGCCTGTCATACCTTCCCGCAAGCGACCCCAAGCCTGGCTTCAAACTTCTCTTCATCTTCCGCCCCAACGAGTTCTTTGAGAACGAAATTCTTGAAAAGACCTATCTCTATCAAGAAGAGGTAGGTTACTCGGGTGATTTCATGTATGATCGTGCGATCGGTACCGAGATCAAGTGGAAAGAGGATAAGGACTTGACGAAGGAGTTCGAGATCAAGAAGCAGCGGAACAAGAGTGAGTAACATAACACTGCGATGAAAAGAGTGCGTTCCCTGATTTTAAAAATGGTAGATACGAATCGCACGCGTCTCATCCGCAAGGCCCGCCCAGCGGACTCATTCTTCAACTTCTTCTCACCTCCAGTTCCCCCCGATGATGATACGGAACTGGAAGATGAGGAGCTGAACGAGCTGGAAGAGAAACTTGAGGTTGACTACCAAATCGGCGAGGACATCAAGGAGAAGGTTCGTCCCCATCACCGCTTTTAGTCTTCCACTACCTTCCGCTCACCGTAGTGATTCGTACGTCCGCAGGTCATCCCTCGTGCCGTAGACTTCTTCACCGGCAAGGCACTAGAATACGAGGACATTGATGACGACGACGATTTCGAAGATATCGAAGATGACGAAGAGGACGACGATGATGACGACCGCTTCGAGGAGGATGAGGTGCATACATCCACTCTCCCGCTCTCTCAGTGTACTGACGCACCAACTTCAGGACTCTGACGAGGACGACCTTCCGGGAAGGAGACGCGCTCCACCCAAGGGCCGTGGGGCGGGGGCAACCACGACGAACGTAAATCCGGAGGAGTGCAAGCAGCAGTGATTCAAAGTGTCGCGATGCCATCAATCGCCAAATCTTCGCTGGCAATCCTACGCCTTCCCTTGGTATGGAGAAATAAAGCTTGTTTCGCTCACTGACGGTTCTAAACACAAGACATAATTCTGCACTGCCCCTACTCTTATGTCATGTATTCTGAAAGTGCTTTGTTCATTACGTAATTCACGTATAATGCTGAAGTACTTCGTCAAGATAGTACGTAAGTACGCAAAAGTAAAATATCTCGCCACATGGTGTCTACACTGAGCGGGAGTCGAACCCGCGCCGCTTGCTAATGCATATATGTATACCCGTGGACGAATGAATGGAAGGCAAGCATGATACCGTTTCACCATCAGTGTACTCATCATACTGAGTATAATCAACATCTACAGCCTTGGTAAATTTTGACTAAGTAGAGGAACGGAAGATAAACCAAACCAATGCGCAACCACTAATGGCAGATACATCATCCCATGGTAGCTGTTTTAGCTAAATGAAGCGCCTCAGCAATAACAAACCCAATGTCATCCCCGACAGCCTGTATATCCACCTCCCCTACCGCATCCGCATCCGCATCGACCCCGTCATTCCCCTCCATCATCGCATGACCCGCGTCCCCCAACAACTCCACGTTCCCGACACCCTCGTGCCACGGCGAGCATGAGCGGTGGCCTCCGCGCAGCCTGAGTGCGGTCACGTCCCCCACATACGCGCGCACTCCCGGTGAGACGACCCCTGCATCAGAATCCGACTTGGGCAGCAAACGCCAGTGAGGCTGCGGCTTCCCAACGTATACTCTACGACGACCCGATGGGGCTCGAGACGCGGCCGAGGGGCCCAAGACGATCCCGCTGCTGTTGCCGAGGAAACCGGGCCCGACGCGCTCGCCGTGCATGCCGTACACCGTCCCCCAGAACGCGCCCTGCGGCGCCGTCCACTTGTATTCGGGCGGGGGAGTCGGCGTCGGCGTCAACACCCGCGCGGGAGCGGGTGCGCCATCCGCGTCTGTGAAACCTGCTCTGGCGGGCCCGCGCCGGGCAGAGACGTATGGCACGCCGCGCTTCCTGCAGCACACGTCGCAGTTGCACATGTCCAGGCAACGCGGGCAGGTGAAGGACACAGCGTCGGCGTCAAAGATGATCTCGGGGTATCTGTACGACCGAAGCAAATGTAGAAGATTATTTTCATCAGCGATGCAGCCAGAAAGTGGGTAATCGAGGAGCAGCAACACGCACCGTTTAGAGATGCACACATGGCAGTACAACGATCCGCACACTTGGTCGTTCCGAATAGCAGTACATCGCATTTTTGGATGGGGCGCGCTACGCCGGCAATGGTGACAGGTAATCGTTGTTCTCGCCGCGTTTACGGGGGGCCCTACGCGGGTGATCGCCGCATCTATGAGAGGCCCTACGCGTGTGATTACCTGCTTCGGCTGGCCCGCATCGTCGTTGTCCGAGTCGAGCGACGAGAGCGAAGACAAAGAGGCAGGCGCAGGGCTTATCGACTGCGTGGCGAGGACACGGGCACTGGGTTTCCGCACGCGTTTCCCAGACACGATCTCCTCATCGAATATTGACTTGCTAGGGATCATCTCGAAAACGACATGAGGCTTCGGCCGCGGCGGAGCTTTGGGCTTCGGATTTGGTGGCGCCTTGGGCTTCAAGGGAGACTTGGCCTTCGCACTGGTTTTGGGTTTCACATCTCGTGCCGGCTTGTACTCGTCGTCCAAGGAATCCACCACCACAATCACATCGAGCTCGTGCTCGGAGGCCCATGAATTCTCTGAAGGAGGCTTCGGGCGAGTTCGGGCGCTGGGTGCCTTGGCCTTGTCCCTCGCAGGGAGACGGGACGGCCCCGCAACAGGACTCATAGACACCTCAAGGCGCCGATGCGCAGCCGGAGGCGGAGACGGCGTACTGCTGGGTGAATAGTGCTGGACCTCGAACGGAGGCATGGGCGGGGCACCGAGCAGCGACGGGTCGATCGTACCGTCCCCGAATCCAAATCCATGATCCGCGTCCGGACTCATGTCCATGTCCACATCGTGTGACGCCCCGCCGAGCATCCATGGCCCGACGGTGCCAGAGCTGAAGCCGAGGAAGCTGTCGGGGAACGCATCGATGGGGCCAGGGTGAAACAGCATGTCGTTCTGGGCGTCGCGCGTCTTCTCATGGAGGTCAAAGCTGAGCCCGCCAAGCGGCACCGTGTTGCCCACGGCGTTTGGCGCCGGCGGCAGCATGGGCGAGGTGAGCCGGCTCTGTGGGGTGCTCGCGTTCGCGGTGTCAGGAGTGATACCGGGCGTGGGCACCCCTGAGGAAACAGCGGGAAGACGTTCTTCGTCAAATAAGCTCTCGCACCCGCGATCCGCGTCGGCGGGTGCTTTCCGCATGGGCGATGCAGCGGGCTCGCGCAGCTGCATGCTACTGAGGACCATGCTGATGTCTTTATGCAGATGCCGAAGCGCGACACAGACGCCGCCAGGCGTCGAGTAGATCTCATCCTCGACATTAATCTGGTAGTTTGGGACCAGCGTAGCAAAAACATCGACGTGGAAGTCTGCGGGGCGGTGGGGAGCTTCGGCCCTTGGCTTTTTGCGCTGCGCCTGTGAGTTAGACGGGCAGCCGCGCTTGCGTTTCAGCGGGGGTGCCGAGGCTGATGCAGACGCTGGTGGTACCGGGGCAGGAGTAGTAGCAGCCTGGAGGAATGCGAACTCGGACGCCGACTTGTACGATTCCTTGGTCACGCCAGGTGGCAGAGGTGGGACGAACACATATGCACGATTCGTGCGAGTGGGCTGACGGGTTGGAACCACCAATGGCACGGGAGGAGAGCTTTCCAAGGTGCTGAGCGGACTTAGTGAGCATGGTAGCTACGCACCACTTGAGTTAACGTGAAGAGCATAAATATGCAAGTACAAGACTCACGATGCGTGTCGCCGGAGGTGTTTGCGGTACAGATCCGTGAACTGCGCTTATTGGCGCAACGCCCGCACGGTTAATCGACATGTCTGAGTCTCGTACTGCATCTTCAGTGACTAGCGCGTCTGTAGGGTCGCATCCTGCAGATGAAATCTCGTCCACGATCAAGTCCGCGGCGTCCACGTCATAGGATAAGATCGGTAGATCGCGCACGATTGAGCTCGCTGTGTTGTTCGACGAGCCTGCACCAAGGAAAAAGCCAAGTGGCTGCGGATTGTGTGGAGAGACGACGTGCACCGGCGACAACATGTCCTCAGATTCTATCGGCACCGATACGTCCATTTCCGCGAAGCTGGACTTGGGGAAGATGGGTTCAGAGCTCACCCCTTGCACTTCCGTAGAATTTTGAGCCACATCCGGTATTGAATCATCGTCACTATCGATATTCGGTGTACGACGCTCGTCGGTAGCTGTCGAAATTTCCATTGCAATATTGTCGGCATCCTCGGTGGTAGCTGTCGAAATCTCCATCAGAATATTCTCCGCCTCCATAATGTGGCCGTGCGGCGCTTCCACCAACACATTGCTAGTTGGATCTTCCAGCGCTGACCGCCGCTCCGACAGTGTCTGCTCATCGACCTCCTGGGCGCCTGCATCCTGCCGCGACCCACCCGAATGTTTTGACTCCGAAACCACACCCGCATCCACACCTCCATCTTCGTAACCGACCGCACCTCGCTCCGAGGTGTGTGGGACGAGAAAGTGCACGGCAGCGTCGATGAACGCGACCGCGGCGTCCTCCGCATCGGCAGCCTCATCAGGGTCGTCCGACAGCTGCATGTCGGCCGTGCCATCGTCCGAGTGCGCGGCAGGGCTAGCGAGCGACGCGAATGGTGCAGGGAGTTGGTCCAACGAACAGGTCGCTGGTGTCGGCGTCTGCACTCTATGGACATCGTCCGGCCCTGCCATGACGATGTCGCCCGGCGCGTCAGGTTGTGCGCCGAACGCCCATTCTTGGTCGAATGACGGATACTTCAGAGAAGAAAGTGCGTGAATAAAGCCAAGCGGGTGACGAGAGGAGCGACGCACCTCCAGATCTGCAACCTGCTCGCTGTCCTGAAGCTCCTCCCGACGGATTTGGCTCGCGCTCGCGACATCGTGGAGAGCAGGGGTGGATGCCACTAGGACATCCGCTGTGACGGAAAGGGAACCGGGGGAGTACGTGTCGGAGGGCAGACGCGTCGTGACGACGGCCTGAGACGTGGAAGTCAGTGACGTAGTATTGTATTGCGATCGCGCGCGCGAGGGAGACGCCTGGGGAGCGGGTGATAGAGCGTCAGGTAGCTCTATGAGGTGCCGGACCTCTGACGAAGATCGCTGGTCCAACCATGGTTATCGCAAATCGCAATGCAGGGAGAGGCTTGGTACATACCTGGTGGACATAGGTCGGCCTGTGTGGGCCGGAGAGTCCACGGGGCATGTTGTTACCCGGACGAAATTCGCTCTGCGGAGAGGCTTGGAGCACGGCGCGAGGGTGAGGATTGGACATCTGCGTGAACCGTCAGACGAGGCGGAAGGAGGATGGGCGGCGGTTGCAGGTCACCAAACAGCCCGAACGCAGGATATGCAAAGAACGAGAGAGCAAGGTGACGCACCGGACTGTGCATCTGCACGGACGTGTCTGGCACCGATGCGATGGTCTTCGACCGCGCGTAGACAGACGCAGTCATATTCGTATCGTTGTCCGCGGTAGGTAACGAGTTCGACAGGGGATGATTGAATAGTTCGGGCACGGCAACTGCGTCTGCGCCGGGAACGTACGGACTCTGTTTAACTGCAGGGGCGGATTTGTCTGGATCGGATGAGACACGCTCTGCTGAGATTGAGCTCTGCATTGGATATAAGACGAGTCAAAGAGGACGGCGGACAAGACTGACCGGCACCTCTGAATCTGACTCGTACGACAGGAGCATCGCGGCGACGTCGGTGCTGTCACGGTCATCTGACGACGGGGGCTTATATCGCGGGCTACTGCAAGCGACAGACGATGGCGTACGCATGGCGGGCGCAGGGCGTGTATTGCTCGTGTGTTGATGAGAAGAGGGGGGTAGGCGGAGAGGAAGAGGAAGCGTTATCGTCGTTGTCGCAGCTGACGGCGCCGTTGTTGCCAATGCCGCTGGTGGTAGTGATGGTGGTGGTGATGGAGGGGTGCGCTGGCGATAGTGACGGTCGAGAGAGCCGTCCCAGTTGGCAAGCTCTGAATAAATCGGCATTTTTCGAAATAAATCATGAACCAAGCGCGTAAGCGCCCAGTCGCGTCGGCGTTGTTACTCCCTCTCCCGCGATCCCGTAGCCTAGGGAGGCGCGCGTCTTTGATCGACCTTTGCGCTCGTTACGGGATATGTTTGACTTTACTCTGGTGTAACTATTCGACTCATAGATGACAGAGAAAGTCTGGATTTACTGGACAGGTCGTTCCTACTACCCTCGATAGAGTGGCCTACATCTGGGACTCGGAACCATCGACAAAATCAAAGCCTAACTCTACTACCAAAATCGAAGATGATTGGGCGGCTGCCACAGGGAATTCTCTACCCTAAGTACCACGTTAGTTGCTTTAGATCCTCTAACCAGGCCGAAGTAGCAAGGACGAGTTAAATACTCCTCCACGGATCACCGTATAGAACAGAAGCCAGGGAATAGGTCCGTTGTCCTTGGCCGACACGTAGTGTCCGTAATCACACCGTAATGTGAATGATGGACCGGAGATAGGTGGAACCGCCGCGACCGTATACAGTGGGTCTTTTAGTTTGTTTTTCCGTCACCTGGTACTCTTTACTGTAATTATTTGCCAGGCAGGCAATAACAGCGATGACCTGGAGATTTCCCAGCGCCATCCCAGAAAGATTTCACAGCGAATACCTGTTCGTCCTCTTTTGTGCCCCAGGACAACAGAAAGTTCCTAACGTCACGCAAAAATCGTCGATTGCTACAACGAAGAAGCACAGATTGTCGAAGCCAGCTTTTTGTAGTTACAGGTTGGACACAAGCACTTCTATGACATGTTTTCTTATTTTGAAAACTGCCGACGGCCTTCACGAGTGCAAGCGGTGGGTGCCCGAATAATGTGTATGAAATATCTTGTTTCAGCCATTGTACTTCTGGACGAACACATCCAGCCTAATTTTCGGAGGAGCCATGGAGCGACGTTTCTTTCCCACTCATATCCATTGATGACGCTGAAGTTCTCTCGCAGTCGGATGCGACCGAGCGATACTCACCGCCATCGCTGCTGCCAGTGCAAGCAAGCGCTCGTTGAAGGCTGATTCCAGTCGGCGATTCTTCGTCATGGCAATGTACCTTACGGTATATCTGTGTCCAGAGAGGTGTATTGTCGGAAGCGAATTTCATAGGTCCAGCAGTGCCAGTGCATTTCACGTCCCTCGCATCCATCAGAGGATAGCAGGTAAATATCATGAAAAGACTTTACCTTCAAGATCGTTACGCAGACTCACCTACGCGAATGTACAGTTGCTGTAATGGGCGAGTCTAGCAACAATCATACATCTTTACCTATCCATCTACAACTCACATGAAGCCAACCCCCTTCCTGGTGTCCTTAATTTGGTGGATTAATTGGCTTGCATTCTAGAACGCATACTTCCAGCGCGAAGAGTCCTGCGCCGCGTACCAGGTCGCACTCGCTGATATGTAAGCTCTCGAATTTCTGCTACCCAAACACCCCTTGTCTGAAGGGCCTCGGGAATTGCGGTCACTCCACCAGGCAGGTGCGTCGTGTAAATCTTCATAAGGCGAGATTTGGGTTCGTCGCACCCTCACTGACTCTCAAATACATAAGCTCTGAGAGGCGATTTCCCTGAATCTCTTCGGGCTGCAATAACTGTTTGACTTCCAGTACTTCCGCCTCTTCCGTCTTTGTCTTCCTCGCTTATGCGTTTCGACCAAGCTTTTCAAGACATTTTCTGTTGTCGGACTGCTTCGCGAGCGCCAGGTACGACAGGCGTCTTAGCCATAAGTAATACTACGATCGATATGACTGTTCAGTGCTGCTGGGCACGTCTCTGACGCATGTAATAATACATGCACCCATTCGAACTGCTGCCTCCAAACAATTCCGGTTCCGTGCATGCGAAGTACGAAGCAACCAATGTTTTGGCGCGCGCGCCCGGCGCTTGGCTACAAATTCCAGCTCGTGGCGGGGAGACTTTTTCTGGACTTTGGAGTTGATGTTGCCATGACTGACCGCTACCAAGACGTTGACCCACCCATCAGTCGGCTGTCTTCGATCACTCTACCAACGACCCCAGTGCTTCCTCCAGATTCAGATCTGACGAACTTGTTGTCTGACTCCTTATCTGTGACGACTATCAACAGTGACTATCGAGTTTATCCTCTCAAAGATCCTGGCTCGAGTAGCGAGTTTCTGACTGATTCGAGTTCCCACTGGAACCGGACGTCACGCCACACTGCGGAGACCTCTTCTGACTTCCCGGAGGCGATTGCAGATATCAACAAGCAAGGGTACGTAGACACCTTGTACTTTATCCTGTTTTTGAATGCCGACACCCTTGTCAAAGTACAATCCACCAACTGATACATCAAGAAACTCACTATCTTCGTAGTCTCGATGCCATTAAATTTGTGGGTATTCGTCGCATACTATTGTAGAGAGCTGTATCATTAACGTATTTACTTCCCAGATTTTCGATGAAACACTGCGGCAGGCAAGACCGCTTGACATGCCACCGAGTGAATGGAACGTATTCATCGAACAGACCATCGGCAATGTCCTTCGGCTCAGCACATGCAGTCGCAAACTTCTCGAGACACTGCACACGCGAGTGCGGTCCCTGGGACCGCTAATTGACGGTGTAGGCGAGATATTCATAAATATGCAGGCTGAACTCGATGGTGCATACAGCACTTACATCGAACACTTACCCGTTATGATCCGGAACACGAATTACATGGATGAAAATGTAGGGTTCCACCGGTTCATTTTGGTATGTCAGGTCATGCCTGTCGGTTGATTGTGTGTATAGCACGGATCTCATCATTCACTGTAGCTATATACAGAAGAGTACTTTGACCTCCAACACCTTCTGGACCAGCCCAGCGAACAACTTGGAAAGTATGCTATCACCCTTGCTGCTCTGCGCAGTGCCAACATGGACAACATCGTGGAGGCTGATAATTTGTCGCTGGCTATTCAACGTATGGAGAGGCTGCAGACAGCTGCACGGTTGTGTAAACGTGAGGTCCAACGTCAATCGTTAGTTCCCTCATGACTATCGTGGCATGCGTACACTAACATGTGTCCAGTCTCATCTTCGAGTTGATACGCGGAGAGATAGATTATGTGAGGGATCTTGAAAGTTTCAATACGGTGCGTTCCTTGCATTGCGATCACTATTGTTTGTGAAACGGTTTGCGACCTAATACAGATTTACGTCGCACCACTGCGTCATGCGGATCCTCCAATTATACCAAAGGAGAGAGAGACTCAGTTCATCCAGGACGTCTTCCACAATTTCGCCGAACTGTACATGCATCATTCAAAGATGCTGAGCGAATTCTTCAGGATCCAGCGTGAACAACAACATCTGATCCGCAGCATCGCGAAAGAGGTGTATGATGCGGTTCTACATTTTCGTGACGCGTATCTGGACTACCTTCTGAATTACCCGTTCGCTGAATACCATATTGACTACGAGGCTGCAAGAAACAGTGCTTTTCGAGCTTTCAATGAGGTGATTTAGTTCTTGACGGACATATTCTGGACAAATATCATCCTAACGTCACATCACCAATTTGAAGGAATGCCTCCGGCACCCCGACGCTCGTGAGCTCTCTATGAAGAATATGTTAAACCGCCCATCACTCAGGCTATTCCGATATTGGCTTCTTCTTGAGGCCATGCTACAAGAGACGCCTCAAGGCCACGAGGACCATGACATAATTCCTCGAGCGATGGAGATCATTCAGACCCTTTACGATGAGACTGAAGCAGGTGTTGAATTAGCGAAGAAGAAGGTCGAAATGTGGCACTATTGTGCTAATATAATCATCAAGTCAGGCGAGCCTAATGTGAGTGAGCTGTTCGTCTTCCAACAAATGCTGATATCAAGTGTTAGGGCCTGGACCTAATGAATGAGGAGCGTTCTCTCCTCCATTCGGGACAATTGATCTTGCAACAAGACCGGTCTATTTTTGAGCGAGGTCATGCTTCTACAAACCTACATGTCCTCCTCTTTGACCACTATCGTACGTCTCACACTAGTATCTCTGTTGTTATCTGACTGGATTCATAGTTGTGATGACGGAGCCGAAGGAGCAAGACATGATCACGAAATACCATGTATACCGTCGGGTGCGCCGCAAATTCCTTTCCCACAACTTAGACTGATTTATATCAGCCAATACCTGTAGACCTCTTGACATTGACTATTGGCAATGGCCCACCTACATATCCAAGAGGTCCCACCGTGCTTCTATTCCTCCGATCAGAAAGTGACACAAGGCGCTCCCGCGAGTCCGCTTTGCTGCAGAACCAATTGATCGAACCGTTCACGGTATATCTGGGTACTATTGGTCATAGGGGCAAACCAGACGTGTCGTATACCTTTTTCACTTCGTCTCTGCCTGCTCGTGATGAATGGAGACAAAAGCTGCAACAAGTTGCCTGTCCGACGAAAATCTTTAAGATCAAGTCCTTAGGTCTTCACGAAGCCACTGCACTAAATGCGGGTCATGATTCCACGATTCCATCTCTCGAGGATAGGGCTTACAATATTGTGGGCAAAATTTCCTGCTCTGTGAAGTTTGGTGGGTATTACGCACGTCGCACTAATGAACATCATCCACTGAACCGTTTTGCAACAGCACTGTCCGATGGTGGAACAATAGTCATTGTTGGAGGTAGTAATGGTCTATATTTAAGATTCCTCGATGATTCGCCTGGTAGGTTACCAGCATGATGACAGTTAATCCCTCTTGACTCATCTTCTCGCAGCTCATTACCGTGTACTACATCTAAGACTTGTCACCCAGTGCGCAATGCTCGAAAAGGACGGTATATTGCTGGTTCTCGCAGAAAAGGTTCGCACTCAGATTATTTCTCTGTTGGCCTAGGCATATGACTATGTACTCTTCAGTCTCTATTTGCCTACGAGATGGACATGTTGGCGCTGGCCCTATCATCTTCTAGGACCGCTGAACAGTCGGCGTCACTACCGCGACAACAACTGAATGGAGATACGAGTGGAGATAGAAATGTGCAATTCTTCAGCGTGGGGAAACTCAACGGTCGTACACTCGTTATCTACTCCGCGCAAGGACAAGGGGTAAGTGCTGTGACCGCTCTTCACCGCACTGTTATACTTCACTTTTACAGGAAAGTCACTTTGTGATGCTACAGCCGATTGTAGGCACGGATAGGGTAAGACTTAAGAGATCACCTACGGCGTATAGATCCCAGATTACTCCTCTTTCTCGATATACACTGTGGTTCGAACGGTATAAAGTATGCATCACTTTTCCTAGGAACATTATCCTATAAGCTCTCAATTTGTACATCAGACATTCACACTGCCGCTTGACTCCTTCGATATCCTTTTCCTGAGGTCTGTTATCGTCATACTCTGCTCGAAGGGGCTCCGTATCGTGGACCCTGAAGAGTGCGTGCACGGTTGTTATGCCGTCTGTAATTGACTAATCTGAACCCCGGTTTTGTAGCCTTAAGGAAGCGACAATGCCGACGCGCGGTGCTCCTCCTCCGAATGATGAAAGTGCAAACATGAGCACAGACATCTCAACCGTGGACAGGTTCTTACGACTGGGTTTTAGAAACTCCAATACAACGACGAACGTCCAAAAACACAATGACCCGCGTCTGCAGATGATATATAAGAGGTGTGAAACATGCCGACCTTTGGGTATATTCCGCACACAAGACGGACGATTCATGTTATGTTTCGACGGTACAATCCCAACTTTGTCCATACGATGTACTCTCTCACTCCTCCCCTAGAATTTGGGCTGTTCGTCGATAGTGGTGGAAGAGTGGGCCTCTCAGCTCAAATGATAGAGTGGGAGGCGACCGCGGAGCGTACGGCCTTCCACCCGCCCTATGTCCTTTTGTTCAACTCCAGATTCATCGAGATTCGACATGTTGAGACTGGTAACCTCATGCAGGTTATCCTTGGTGACGACATGCGATGTATCTGCGATGGTCGTAGCGGGGCGAATGTCACTACCTCCTCTGTACTTGGCCCTGAAGGTTGGCATGAAGGCCCATCACAGGATTCCCGGGTGCATGTTGTGATGCGAGCTCCTCGGCTGGACACAGGGCCTGATTGTATATTTGAATTAATCCCTACCATCCCGTTGTTCCTCCCCAAATCCACTCCGCTACTCGATTCCACTCTGCTGGCAGCAATGAAGTAGAGGATTGCAGGTATCATGAACAGCTTTCATTATTAGTAGCGTAATCTGCAGCTGTTGGAACAGTGGACGAAGGGATTACACCAGGAGATAGAGTCCAATAGGTTTGGCGCGAGCTACTGTACATTATTGAACTCAGTCGTCGTCCGACACTCATTCTCCGGCAGGAACTTGCACAACAGACTTCACTTGTAAACGCAAAGCCAAAATCAATCCCGATTCAACAATGTCCTAATGCTATAACTAGTGTACAATGATATTGAACTCAACCACTTTTCCTGCCTACTTTTTCCTCTTCCCCGCAGACAAATCAGCACTGTCAATCCACTTCTTCGGCACGCCCTTGGCGATAAGCAGATCCGTCACAATTTTGACCTGCTTGCCCTGCACCATGACCTCCATGTCCGAAATTTTGCCCGCCACAGGGGATACTGAAACATAACCAGGGGCGGTCAGATGGACGAGCGAATGCGCAGAGGTTCACCTACCTGAGGTCGAACTGGCACAAATCCTGCGCAGTTCGTTCGCAAGGTCATCCGCGACGAGGGAGAATGGCTCGAAGCCGGTGACGAGCGTGCACGCTTTCCGGCCCTGGCGCACCTTCATGACGACTGAAATCGGCTTGAGTTGGCCTTTCCTGTAACGAGCGAAACGAGCGAGGGTCAATATTACGAACCTACCTGAAAGATAGATGCCTACTTCCGGATGATATCAGCGCCCCCCACGCGTATCTCATACCAGCTCTGCATGCTGTCCTTAATCCGACCAAAGACTTCATCACGCTTCATGAACTCGATGGTATCCTCATTCTTCCTGACGATCGCAGAATGGAGAGCGGCGTCTTCGCTGACGTTGACATACTGTTGTTCCTGAGCATTGACTAAATTCTTAGATGATATGTACGTATCGAAGATCCTCTTGACGTCCGGAAGTGTGTACAGCTCTGACGTGCTGCCAGCAGTATCAGTCGTAAGCACGCACAGTGCACCCGGGAGGGGAGAAATTACTCACTCCTTCTGCGCCGCGACAAACCACGCGACGGTACTCCCGAATGGTTTCCAAAACTCCGTCACATGAATCTCGGCCCTCCTCTTTTCTTCTGCATCCTTCTTCCGGCGTTCGCGATCTTCTGCGTTCTGTACCATAGTTTCGACGTCCTTCGCGGTGCGGTGTAGGTGATGCCCAGCAACGGCGGGATGATTTGGGAAAACGGCTGGGATGACGTCAGCCCGTAGGGACGCAACAGACATGGTGGACTCACCAGCGACGACGACGTCACCGCCCTTGGCATCCTTGAGCTTGACGAGGCCTTCCTTCGCCGAAGCTTTCAGAAACACCTTGACGGACTTGTACGTCGAATGCTTGACATCAATCGCGTCTGATGGTATTTAAATTATTAAGTTCTTCGGTGCAGCTGCGAGAGACACGCACCTGTTGTGGAACCGAGAACATGTGCTGCTCTTGCTGGGAGAACGTACGAGCTCCAGAAAGCAGACGCAGAGATTGGGAACACAGATGAAGGAGCGGCGGAGAGGGTCGTAGACAGAGCCTGCAGCAGTGCTTCTCGTAGGCAGTTTGAAACCTCTGGCGGCGGTGCAAGTAACAATATGTATGAGCCCATCATGTGGCACATAACATGATGGAGGAAGACCCGTGAGACCAACCTTCTGCTGTTAATGAGGAAAACGTTTCGACCGCTGGGGGCTCGTCGCCCTCCGGAAGACTTGCAGAGGGCTCCGTTGATGAGTGATCGTCCGCCACGAGTTGCCTAGTGACAACTTTTCTCTCGCCTACGGAGGGCTCATCTTGAGCCTCGTCTTCTCCAGAATCTGAGTACGAGCCATCCAAGCCCAATGGCGGCTCCCCGACTTCAATTACTCTCGCCTCTGGCACGTCCATCTTCTTGCTCACCCCCATGTCCCACAGGAAGTCTTTCCACGTCTGCAGGACGTATACGGCCTTGCCTTTGGAGTCCTTTTCTAGCGCTTGCTTCAGCGCATCGCTAGACATGGCCATGCGTCCTACGGCAATCGGAAAACCGATCTTGTCGCGGTGGAACTGCGTGATGGACACGAGTTGATCAGGGGTCAACGAAGATGAATACTGGACGACTTGGATATCGGTCAACCCTGGCAAACGCGCCACGCGAGGATGTGTTTACCTCCTGGAATCATCAAGTCTGCTCCGCCCACGAGTTTAGGGATCACGGCCGAGGGAGTGGAGAGTATCGGCAGTAGTGCGGGTTGTTTCCATAACGTGTACACTGCGAACAGGGCATCAGATGCGCTTTCGGTCGGCTAAAACCATTGAGTGAGCAACTCACCTGTCGGAACAAGGTCATCGGAGCCCTTCCCGATCGTGAACCACAGAGGATCGCCTTCCGGCGAGATGTACGCTACCTGCAATATCACTCCTCCATCGCGTCGGGCATAGACGGAGAAGAAAAACGCTCACACCCGGTTCGTTCAAGTGCGTACTAAACTTCTGAGAGAGCAGTCCCTCGGGCACAAGAGGATCTCCGTCTTCCGGCGCGAGGTGATCGAAGGACTGCAGTACTCGCTGCTTCAATTTCCTCCGGTCTGAACTTCGCAGAGGTGCTAAAAAGAGACCGTAATGGTGGTACAAAATCATACCAACTTCTCGATAAATAGACGTACCCGAGGTTTTGAGATCCGCTAACGGTTTCTTGAACATGGTATAAACGCCGCAAGGTCTAGTCACACTTCAGTTGAGGTCTTGAACCGATTCACTGCCGTGTCCTAGGGCAATTAAGCCGGTTTACCCCAATCTGCCAGAACAACCTTCGACACAGGTATGACCCTATTATACTACACAGTCGAGAAACCACAACGGATCTAGAGGCTGAATGGCATACATGCTGCAGAGTATCGGCGCCTATTATTCCACAGCTTTGTGCTGACTAAGCCTCCCATGAACTTAGGCGCCCTCCACTGGGGGCAAAAGTGGATGTTCTGCCTTGGAACAGTGTCTGAACATCCAAGGAACAGATTATGTTTTTGGACATGTCACATGTTCTGAACATGATAAGGAACATCTAATATGTCTCGCACAATGTTCTATTGGAGAGCATGCTGGAGACATGTTGCATGTACCATTCTGGAACATATAATATGTCTCACACAATGTCTCATTGGAGAATGTCCTGCAGACTTGCTGCATGTTTCATTCTGGAACATTTATTATTTTGCTACTATATTCTGGGCTTATCTCTTGATGCAATATGCTCTGTATAATAAGGATTTCCCATGGCCAAACACATTACATTTCTGGCTGCCGTTAATCTTCAGAACATTGTGAGAAGATGTTAAGTGCTCCTACTCCAAACATACAAGATGTCCTGGGCACCAAGAACATTTGCAGCACATGTAAAATTTTAGTAAAATTTTAGTATGTATCATACATGTACTGCAGATGTTCTTGGTGGTCAGGACATCTTGTATGTTTGGAGTAGGAGCACTTAACATCTTCTCACAATGTTCTGAAGATTAACGGCAGCCAGAAATGTAATGTGTTTGGCCATGGGAAATCCTTATTATACAGAGCATATTGCATCAAGAGATAAGCCCAGAATATAGTAGCAAAATAATAAATGTTCCAGAATGAAACATGCAGCAAGTCTGCAGGACATTCTCCAATGAGACATTGTGTGAGACATATTATATGTTCCAGAATGGTACATGCAACATGTCTCCAGCATGCTCTCCAATAGAACATTGTGCGAGACATATTAGATGTTCCTTATCATGTTCAGAACATGTGACATGTCCAAAAACGTAATCTGTTCCTTGGATGTTCAGACACTGTTCCAAGGCAGAACATCCACTTTTGCCTCCAGTGCTCTCAAGTTCAAGTTCAACTCGTTCTAACTGTTGTTCAACGATGCCAGCGCTCCGACTTCGTCAAACGTCATGGTACGTATCGTCTGCGCACAGTCTTCATGTGCGAGACTACTATTCCACCTCTCAGAGTTTAATAGGGCTAATTTAACAGGATACTAGTTCATTCTCAAGTTAAGCGTTACAGAATTTGTGTTGCAGGCGCAGCAGCAAGGCGGGAGGGCTGCAGTGCTAGATGCAGCACAGGTACAAGTCCAACAAAATCATGGCGTGCGAGAAATGCCCAGCAAATATCAATGAGCATAATTCTTACCCACTGAGGTTTGTCGGGCAGCTTGGCATGGTGATTGTCCACTAGTCTCACTGTCGTTGCATCGGGTTTTTTTTGAAGAGAACGAACCGGTGTACTGGAAATTCATGTGTCGGTGTTATGACGCTCTTTGGAAGTATTTCGTTGGTTCCACCCTCTTCTGGATTCCGCGGGAACTCGCGAATTCTACGCTACTGATCATTTGCCTAGACGGGCTCTGTAGGTGTCTCCGTTTACGACCATTCAAACACGTACTATGGTCATTGTGAACTCATGGAGACGCCATGTGTCTCGCCATTTCCCTCATTCCCTGATTGACCTGGCAACATAACTAGTCCTTCCTTCGATTGTAAACCATCCAGGATTCTCAGGCGAAATGTTCTTGCTATCTCTTTGCAAGCTTTGTGCATCTTCTAGCCAATTTTTGCTGGGTATTGGCCTTCGTCAGGACGATCTGTATCTGTGCTATTGGGCAGGCTATCTATATTCACTGCCACTCATATCAAACACGAGCTTTGAGTCAAACCTTGCAAAAATACTGTGCCGAGTAAGTCTCTGCAACGCAGTGAAGAACTACATACGGACAGTAGGCTCTGCGATTGAAGCACCTTGTCTCTGCCGTAGCCCTTGCGATCACGAAAAAGCCTTCGCCCACAGTATTGTCTTTTTCCCAGCACGCTCGGTCGTAGTTTGCGAGATAATAAACAGCGATCCCGGTGGTAAGACCCCTAGCACTGCTTAGGAGAGACTAGTATGGGGTCCCGTCATTGCTATCTTCAGCGACATGGGGCCATCGCCGGTCTGCAGTACCTAGTACATATCTCTGGCCCTTCGAACGACGGCTTCTGCTACCGCGCCGAACGCACAACTCTCATTCTGCACCCTTGACTCCTCTTGTCGTTCTTGTGAGCAGGACGCTTGTGATCGATGGATATCCAGAAGGATCTTGTGGAACTATACACCACTGTTTTCTCCTACCCGGCTATTGATAACCATGCGCACGCTTTCTTGAAACGCGAGTACCGTCACGAAATTCCGTTTGAAGGTATCATTTCCGAAGCGAACGGCTCCGCTCTGCTCGAGGACGCGCCTCAAACTTTGGCATGCTACCGCGCCGCTGCGCAGCTCGGCAAGCTATTTAATCTCTCTGACGGGGCGGACTGGGAAGAGGTCAAGCGTGAGCGGAGTCAGATGGACTATTTGGAGCTGTGCCGGCTCTGTATGACTCCGACGAAGATACAGTGCATCCTGATCGACGACGGGCTCGGCATCCCTGACATCGTCTACGACTACAAGTGGCATGACCAGTTCACCACCAGCCCCACCAAACGGATCGTCCGCGTTGAGGTCGTGGCGCAGGTGTGATAGACGTCTTGCGCTGTGCATCGCGTGCTAAGTGAGTGGACGTGCCAGGATATTCTTAAAGACCTCATGGATACGCACCTCAGTACGGGAACGTTGGCGCCCTTGAACCTCTTCGACGCGTTCGTTGCGACGTTGACGACGGCGATCACTGCAGCCGCTCAGGATCCCGAGGTTGCCGGATTCAAGTCAATCGCGTGCTACAGGACCGGCCTCGACATCACGCTCACACAGACCACGCCAGAGCTCGAGCAGTCGATCACTGGGATCGCATTGCAGTACTCTACGAGCAAGAAACTACGCCTCGCCCACAAGGCCTTGAATGACTTTGTCGTGAACACAACTTTGCGCGTTGCTGGACAATACGGGAAACCTGGTGAGTGCGCAATTCTGCAGCCACGGTATGTGACTTGACGTCGCGCTCGCAGTGCAATTCCACACCGGGCTAGGCGACAACGACATCTCGCTCACGCACTCTACGCCTGCGCTTATGCAGCCGATCATTAAGGCCTATCCTAACACCAAGTTCGTGCTATTGCACTCCAGCTATCCATATACCCAGGAAGCCGGGTACCTTACCGCGGTGTACCGGAATGTGTACTTGGACTTCGGCGAGATCTTTCCGTTCTTGAGTGCAGATGGCCAGCGAGACGTCGTGAAGCAGGTGCTAGAGCTTGCCCCGGTAAACAAGATCATGTGGTCAAGTGCGTCGTTCGCATTGTTGTGACGTGGTTACGAAGCTGAGAGTCGCTCAGCGGACGGCCATTTCTGGCCCGACTCGTACTATCTCGGTACGTTGCAGGCCAGAGAAGCCGTATATGAGGTGCGTAACTCGTACCTTCTTTCAGTGAGATCGATCCGCGTCGCTTATGAGCCATCGATGTAGGTACTGGGGGCGTCAGTCCGTCGCGGAGATCTGACGTTGGCGCAGGCAATCAAAATCGCGAAAGGGGCTTTTTTCGACAATGCAAACCAGATCTACAACCTGGGCCTGGTGCCGCATGTTGCATAGTCATATGTTTTGTCACGTTCTTGCGTTTAAATATGGTGAACGTTAAACGTATTGGGTATCTGCGACGCGCCTGAGAATGGATTCGGGAGTTGCATGTGGTGAGTGGGAACGTCTCAAAGAAAGTATACTCTTAACGATTGAATATGATAACGGGTGCAGTATCCTCGATTCTTGTTCGTACGCTTTGATTCCTTTTACTTCCTCGCTTTCCGGGTCTGCTGCTTGCCATGGGCGTTGGAGGATAGAAGTGATCGGACCTTCAATTTGAGTCTGCGTCAGAATCCTCAAGTTGTGCGATCTCGATACTCAACTCAGAACCTTGAATCGTTGTCATGGAGATGGTGAGTGCGACATCCATGTGGATGGGATGTTCGACACCAAGTTTTACTTACTACTCGAGCGGAACCTTATCTTTCTCTCATTGTGAGAACCTTTCGCAGGGAGCTCGCGTAGTACATACGCTTAACATCCTACCCGAAGACGCACATTCGGACTGATTGGTGACTGATGTCATGGCGATCTGAGCAGCATCACGTAGACTTAGGCTGTGTTGCTCAGGACGTTGATTGCATCCAAACCCCTTGACAGGCGATTGAGTAGAGCTGTCAGACAGTCGTCGATGATTATCCGCAGGATGTAAAAGAGCGCGAAGGGGTGGTCAGTCATCACAGCATTTCTTAGTAGCCCTCCCTTCGTTCTTTCGTTCGGTTTCATCTTCATTCCTTCTGCTTTTATTTCGCAAAGGAGCGACTGGACGTCGTTCTGTGGGTTCCAGTGTTATCATGGTTAGAGGTATATTTCTTTTATTGCCTTCACTTCTGTCTGTCGTAGTTCACGCGAATGACTGGTCGGAGCCGTGCTTCGGCGAGTGCTCCTACGACATCAGTGGCAGTGGTGTTTCTGGGATCGTGTATATTGTGAGTACATCTTGCGGTATATCTTGCCCTGCGTACTTATCCGTTACTCGTCATGCGCCAAGTCCGGATCTTCCAGTGCCGTTTCGGATATTACCACGGCTGGTGGTTGGGATATTCTCGACTGCGACTCTGACAGCACGGCGCAGGATATCCGGGCCATATGTGGCAGTGGCAATTCGACGTGCGACCACCTCTATGAAGGCGGAGCAATTGGCACTATTGTCCGACTTCCTGAAAATGTCCGTTCATATTACGACTTTTCATTAGGCTCATATTTTGAATGCACTGGAAGTGTACACAAATGCCCTTCGCACGCATCTCCGATACTTGGGACCACGAGGACCAGTCGATGCCAGCGGAAAAGCGTTCTCGACTGTTTTACAGGCAAGGCTCAGCTGTAGTCAAGGGGTTCAGCCTTGACACGAACTTCAGTGCGATTGACCCCTCACAGTAAGGCTTCGCCCTCACCAGGAACGGTATTTAGTGCTCAGGATATTGCATCGCAGGTATGGCAATGTGTCATTCTGGGTACAAGGCACATCGATGCCAGGCGCATCGTTCGCTTCGGCTTCGACCTCCGGAAAGCGAGCTCTCCACGAGCGCAGTTCATTTGGCTGGGTACAGCAATCCTTGAATAGTAAGTAGGTCACGGTTTTCAGTCTTATTCAGTATTCACTTACGGTAACAATATTGCAGATATCTCGCAATTCAGCAAGAATGTGTCGGAGAATGTTCTGCCCATTAACGTGCAGAAACAAGGCGTTCTCTTCAACGAATCTATCGCATGTCCAGCCATCGGCAATATACCTCCTTTTGCGGCTGATATTGCGGTCGCGATCGATGCTCAGGTCGATGCGACACTGCAGTATGGTGTTGCTGTCTCGGGTACACTCGTGCCTCCAGAAATGTCCGAGTTTGGCCTGTTCGCAGGTACGAGGATTCATGAATTCAGATAGCACTAGGCAGAGCATTCATCTAGGTCTCTCCGGTTCTATCGACGGCACATTGATTGCGAACGCTACTGCCGCTGTGTGCATCTGTTACTTCATTTGAATCAGGCCTAATCGCTGATCCAACCACAGACTACCCTGAGTACTGGCATTATCCCGCTTCTCCAAGTTGGCATCCCTGTATTAGATATTCCTGGGTACGTATATCTTATCGATGTGTTGACGATGTGCTGAATTCCGTAAAGTATCCTAACCATCGGCCCTACTTTTGAGCTCAATGTGGAAGCTACCGCTATGTTGGATGTTGACCTGAACCTCGCTGTTGGTTTGAACTACAACATTAGTAACGCGGAGTTGTATTTCCCTCCATCAAGCAATTCGGCGACCTCGGGTGGAATTTTTATGCCAGGCGACACAAGTACGCGTTGTCGGCTCGAAATTAGTGTGCTGTATGAATTCTGGACACTTACTATTACAGATGTACAGCTGTCCGCGAGTCCTAACGTGACATCGCAGACTACCCTAACAGCACATCTCATTCCGACTGTACGTGCACAGATATGGTTTGGATGATTCACGCGCATATTCATCCGGTCCAGGTTGCGTTTGGTATTAATGCATTGTCTGGCGTTGCCCAAGCCACGGTTGATCTCGACCTGGATGCGTCTGTCACGCTCGACCTTGATTTACAAGCAAGCATGTCGTCAAACACCACAGGGAACACCACCGGAAGTGCATTCGGAGGGTCCGTGAATATCACATCGGAATTCGACGTCAACGCTGGTGCGGACGCCTCCTTCTTAGCCTTCTTCGACAAGTCAACCACCGTCACTCTATTCTCGAAAACATTCGAACTCTTCCAGGTATTCCTACTTATATGTCAGTCCTGATTGCATCTGACACCCTGGCAGGAGAACTTTGGGAATGCCGCTGCAAAGAGGATGGCTCGACGTGCTCCTCGGCCTTTAAGGCGTAGTTCTCTTACATGTCCAGTTGTCGCTCTTGAAACTATCGAGTCGATCATCGACATAGAGAAGGCAGCATCGTCATTGTCCGGGTAAATGCAGTAAGTGCCCTCCCAGGATCCCGGTTTGAGCGTACTAATGTTTAGATTAATATTGCACCCAGCTGAGTAAGCTTCCAACGCCAGGTTCGTAGTACTGTGGTTCACTCAGTCTTCAATCGCTTTGCTCTTAACGGTTTGGTACAATCTCGCTACGGCTGAGCAACTATGGGCTCGGGTAGTGTCTTCGCACTACTCGTGGACATCAAGTTCTAACTTATTATGTTCCTCTTTGCTCAATTGGTGCTGCTGTATACGTAGCACTGCAGAAAAACTCGTAAATAATCAACTCAAAGCCAAATAGCTCAACCCGAGAGAAAAAAGGCTGATAGAATAAATCAACGAACTTGAATCCATTATTTGAAACGCTTCTTAGTCATCTTCACGATCAAAGTTTGTGCTCCTCCGGTATCTCACCAATGTCTTCAAACCATTCCTGGAGAGAAACCATTATAAGTCAAACTTGTGCGAGTGCGAGTGCAGGTGAGTCAGACCGCGACCTCAGGTTTCTCATTGATGAACTTGCTCATCAATTCCTTGCATTCCTCGTCTTCGACCACGACCACTTCCACACCTCGGCTTCGCAGGAGATCTTCGTCACCTACGAAGTTCGCGTTCTCGCCAATCACGAGACGAGGGATCTTGTAGAGCAGGATCGCTCCCGAGCACATGCTACATGGGCTGCGACATGTCGTCAGACATGTATCCATCAGCTCAGGCGTAGCTATCACCTCAGGGTAGTGTACTACAACGCAGTCACGGTCTTCATTATACGAAAAATCGTGTATGCATGATTACACACCATCGTGGATTGCCGATACACCTCGGCTTTGAGCCTTCCTGCGTTCTTCAGCGCAGCAGTTTCGCCATGCAAAATGGCAGAGCTTTTCTGTATGCGCTGGTTATGTCCCTGCCCTAGCAATTTCAGCTCTTGGAATGGGTCGTCTGTACCCCCGTGAAGCACCAGCGCTGCACCGATAGGCACGCCGCCTTCGTCGTAGCTCTTGCGAGCGTTCGCAAGGGCAGTCTTCAGGCCGAGAACGTCGCTGCTTTTCATGAGAAGATTACCGTTTGAAGTCTGAACGTAGGATGTGGAAAGGACGGAGGAGACTCAAAATCAAAGGCAACCACGACTCGACCACCGTGACATTGTCAGATCGTTATCTAGCAAGGTGTCGGAGATATCGCTGCTTCGAATTCACGATCGTACACGACAGGCTCGGCGCCTAAGATTTGCCGGCAAGTGATCATAGACCTGCGGCATTATTAAAATGTGTGGACCAAAGCATGGCAGAGCGAAGAAACTCTATTGCCAGCGAGATCTACAAGCTACGGATACATCCTGAGATGAAAAAGGAACAACAGATGGCTAACCAATAAGGGATACAGATAGGCAGATAGGTAAAGATAATTTATGTAGGTATGGGCATGAGCACGAGAAGTCCAACGGCGAATATAACATTACACAGGCCACTCAGGACTCGGGCCGTGAATTTGGCCCCAGGTTGTTCTCCATACCGATCCGTGGAGTCTCGTCCGCGTCGCTGCTCCCCGTAGCCCATCGCTCGGCGTCCTCCTGCGTGTCATTCACGGTCGGCAACTTCTCGCTGCTGAAGGAGCGGGGGAACTCGATGAAATCGTCGAAGCTAGGCAGCGACGACGGCGTGAGCGGGGTGTGCATTGACCCCTCAGACGCGGAGTTTGAGCGTGGCTGCGAATACATGGAGGCGGCGTCGTTCGGCGAGTACTCCATCAGATACGTCGGGAGCGAGCCGCGTCGCGCGGTCGTGATGTCGTCTGGGTGGAAGGAGGGACCAGGGATAGCCTCAGGGGCATCGAAGGGTGGAAACACCTGCACGTTCGGGAACAGATGGTTCTCCCCCAGGTTGAGCGGTGGTGGGCGGGGGCGGCGCTGGGGGCTGATGATCTCGTGGTGCACAGGGTCCTGGAGGAGTGGATCGATGGGAGTTTGCGCATAGTGCAAAGGGGAGTGGACGAAGCCAGGAACGGACAACTGATGGTGGCTGGGCGAAGGCTCATTGACCTCGTCAAGCGGACGGCTAGCGACGACGGCGGGAGGGATATTAAAAGCGGCACCCATCTCGTCAGAGCCGGAGCTTGAAGAGGCGATGGACATGCGCCGCTCGCTCGACGACGCTGGGGAGGGGCCGCGCCCGCCGGCTGCAGCACTGACGCTCTTCCGCTTTGTCTTGTTCGGCCCGCGCATCTTGCGCTCCGACGCGTACTCGCAGTCTAGCTTACGCGAGATGCACCGCTGGCACGAGGGGCGGTCGCCGCTACACTGTTAGGAAGGGAAAGGGAGATCAGCGACATGCGCCACAAGGGGAGCGACGACCGACCTTTGCCTTCCTGATGCGGCACTTCTCGCACGCTTGCGCGGTGCGCAGGCGGGGGTGCTCCGGCGTGCGCTGGAAGACGCCTGTTGCGGGGTCGAGCGAGCCTGACAGGGTCCACGCTGGCTGAGTGCCGGTTGCTTGAGCGTCGGGTAGATCTCCCATTGAGGGTCCGTGAGGCGCCGTCGACGTCGACGTGAACATGGACATGTTTTGGAGCAGCGAGGCGTTCGCCGGCGGATGCGGTGGAAATTGGCTGATATTGTCAGCCCAACTCTGTGGTCGCATCGCAAAGTGCGGGGGTGGTAGCGCCTGTGGCTGACCCTCGTACAGAGGTAGTTCTGGGAGGAATCCACTATGCGAGTCGTTGAGGTAGGAGTAGGGTGAACTGTGCGAGGAATTGTGCAAGTGGTCTCGATGGGGGTATGTGTTGGGTATGTACACGTCGAGGCCGCCGTGAGAGTAGAAAGAGGACGAAGACGGTAGCGGCTTCATCCCTAGTGCCACAGCAATGTCGTACGACGACTGTCTCCTCGATAGTGGTGAAAAGTTATCCATAGATAATTGGGTAGACATAGTGGTATGTGGGGAGAAGGAATAGTGGCACCGCGGAAGGCACGCAAGATATAAACGTTACTCCATTACACGGTAAAGTCGGATGTTGGGAATTCTGGAATGAGGCATTCCGTAGCGAACTGCTCAGCCCCTGTTTTCCGCCGATCGTGATTCCACTCCAGCGTCACACCTGCGGGAAACCTAGAATATATTCAGTCGGCGAAGATAAAGCAAATTACCGATTATTGTCGGTCATTGCGGCGCTACAAGAACAATATTGCTCAAAAATAACAGACATTGTCTCTTCTGAGTTTGTTCCGGTCACGAAATTGGCCGCAGGTTCCAATTTCGATCGTGACTAGTCAAGCCCAATCCGACAGATACATGACCAATGTCCGTAAGTTCCGTCCCACTTGTGTTATCCGTCGCGCATGATTCAGACTTGCGTGACAACCGCACCTACTGAGCAGGTGAATACTTGACGACCCCAGAGACAGGCTTCAGCAATAAATAGTCTGATTCTCACAAGCCGTGATACGTACCAATTTCACGGCATGGTGGTACACAACAGCAGGAAGTTGGTCAACGGCGGTTGAGAGCCTCATGTCTCAGCCTGTGTTCACCGGAGCGAGCCTGTCACTCTGAGCTCCAGTACTGGTCAAATTTCACGTTCAAGTCCAAGCGGTATCTCCCAATACAGAAGGCTGTCAGAAATAATCTGAGATCCGCGAGCGCTCCATCTAGCCGCCCATCAACGCTACTCCCGCGATTCAACGCCAGGTGCATCGACTTGGTATTCGAACTATATCACACTTAGTCACACAAAGCACACCATAAAGAATGTAACGTTAATTGTATAACTTATTCCCAAGAGCGTGCTAGCACTACGAGGTACAACATAACAGATAAAGCGAGCTCATGATACCAGCGAGATGCGTTGGAGTGCGGTGCAATCGCATCCCGAGCGACATCAGTCGTGAAGAGGGCGCAAATGACAGATAGGAGGGCGGACAGACGGTCAACATGCATCCGTGTGCACAGCACACAAACCCAGCTCCGAGGAATAGAAGAAACAGGCGCGCTTGCTGCGTGGCAGCTCAGCTCGAGTGGCGCATGCGCCGCATCATGCGGTTGTGGCTGCGGCGGTTGACCGTAGAGTTCGCAGAGGCGCTCGCGCGCAGCTTGCACGACGCCGCGTTGGACGAAGCGCTGGGGAGGGCGGAAGCGGTGAGTGATGGCGTGGAAGACGCCGAAGGATCCGCGAAAGTGGCGGAAGCGGTGCCCGACGGTGTCGCTGCGGGAGTGGAACCGGTGCCCGACGGTGTCGCTGCGGGAGCGGAACCAGTTCCCGATGCGAAAGTACCAGCGCCCAATGCGGGGCTGATGCCCTGGGCACTTGCTGCGAGGTTCGAAATTGCCGGACCAGGGAAGTCGTAGACAAATCCGGGGTTGTAGACCTGCAGGAGGGCAAGTCAGTAAAGGTAGGACTGCGAGATGCGCGGACTGACGTTGGGAGTGAGAATTCCGGAATCAGTGTCGCTGTAGGCACCAGGGAACGTTACAGTGGACTGAGGTGTGCCAGTTCCGCTGCCGCTGATCTTCACTTGGATACAAGCAGGGTAGAATTCTGCTCCACCTTCTGAATTGGCGAGTTGGAGTGAGATGATCTGCAACAACGGGTGAATCGACTGTGTCAATCTCAACTGCCAAGCAACTGACCTCGTGACGAATAAGATAGGCACCGGGAGCGATGTCGGCCGGCAGGGTGAACGTGTACGAATCACCCTGCGCTGTATCGACGTCAGATGGGGAGCAGATCAATAACTACGGCACGTACAGATATCAGCCTGGTACCAGCCACTGCCCGAGGGGAGCTGGCCCAGCTGATCAACCTTGAAGAAACCAGCACTAGATCCGTTGAAGCTAGTGCAGCTATCGCCGCACGAGGCCATGTATGTCATCAATGGGCCAGTGTTGTGAGGCCACTGCAAACACGAACATCAGATATCATCTGCCGATCGAGTCTGTCGACGCACTTTAGAATCGCCTGTGGCACCACCAACCCACTGAATCGTGATGTTGCTACCTGGCGCAGCTGGCGCGTCGATCCCAGCCAGCTGCGCATCCATGCCACAATTCAAATCGGGATTCGTAGCGCCCTTTACGGGGCTAATGGTGGACACCGTTCGGATTGGACTAGTACCTACACAACTCATAAGCGGCCTTCAAACAGACGCAACACAAAAAGACGACGCACCTTGATCGTGACCGGGCATGCTCCCAGCGTATACAGTGCCACCGATGGACACACTACCAACATATCCGTGCGCGGAAACGGAGGGCAGAACAGCGGCGAGGGCAAAAAAAAGAGAGTAGTAGAGACGTGTCATGGTTGCTGCTCAGGCTCAGATGAAAGTGAAGGAGAGGGATGAGAGAGCGTATGGACGTCCAACAAGTCCCGGGAAGTCGTAAGGAAGAACAAGAAAACCCGGGGGGTGATGGGAAACGGGGAAACAAGATGGAGGGTTTATAGATGCGGCTGCGGTTCGCCGAACACGCCGCTTGATTTTTTTGCATCTGGTCACGTGGTTACCGCACACAATGGCTGCACCGTTTTTGGCAGGCATCGAGTAGCTGCTATTTGTGCACCATGTTCGGGCACAAATAGGCTTTGTGTCCTATAGTGAATAAACAAGCTTCAAGAATGAGTGGAGAACGCGCTTAGAATTCATAGCGCCAGGCGGAGATTCAGAATGGCGTACCCGTCTCTCCCGGCAATCGCCACCAACTTGGAGCTGTGCACGTTGGAGAGTTTCCTCTCCGGCATATTCCACAGGAGTGATGGTAGCATGGTAGCAGTTGTTCACGTATCGGGGAGAAACCATAAAGCCATGGACGGTCAGCGCACATGTTTCATGCGCTCGCATGCCATGGTTGCACGGTTGTCTGAATCGATCCAGGTCGTTGTAGATCAGGGTTGCACACAAGAAACCTCGATCAAAGCCAGATTTGAAACAACACAGAATCCGAGCCCGCGTCGAATGTCCCAGGCCTGAGTCACAAGCACAGGATACACAAAAAGCGACGGAAGTCATAATCGCGAACAAAGTCCATTCTTGCGTGCTATGTCAGCAGAACGAAGAACTCGGCAACCCCTTGTTCACATTCGACAGAAAAATAGACGAAAGACTTCCCTAAGCGCCGCCGAACCAATTGTTGCACGCGTACCCTGCTCACTGAGAGACAAAAACAAGGATGACAGGGGACAGGCAGAAACGAGCCATCGGCATTATCGATGCGCAACGAGCAAGACGTGCGTAAGCGGTGCCGCACGAGCACGAAAAATTTGAGACAGCCAGGTGCTCAGAGTATTGAATGTGGGGAAGGAGCAGCTCCGAGTCAGTCATTGACGTCGGGAGGCGAACCGCGACCACGTGTTCTACGTGAACGCGTCCTGGGGTACACAAGTACTCTCAGTTTTACTAGATGGGCCAGCGGAATTGCAGCCTCACGGAAATCTGCCCGAGAATGCCGTGCAGCTGCATGGACACTTCGCCATGCCAATCAGACGTTGAGCGCGACTAAATTGCAAGTTCAAGGCCTCACAGCGACGCAATCACGCACAAAGTCGTAGCAGCTGATTCAAAGCAGCTCGAATAATCTCTGCTGCGCAGCGGAGATGGTGAGAAAATGATGCGTGGCATGTATCATATGGTAGGATGCGGCGTTCCTCACGTCCATGCGGGATTAACCGTGTTCACCTCGTGCATGATCCTACATATGGCTGAGATGGATGGGACATAACGCAATAAGAGAGAGAGAGAGAGAGTACGGTTATTAAATCTTTCGTCAAAACGGTGTGAAGATATGAGGTAAACAGTCAACGACGCATCTCATGTAGCTGGTATCTCTCACAGGAATTACACACCATAGAATGCCGTCGCTGAAAACGTTGAGGATCAATCCACCGGATATTAGAGAATCAACACAGAATTGAGACGCACTGCGACGTGGAAGTGGAGTGAATAGCGGCGAACGATCTCAGAATGATTGAATCCGTACGGTTGTCTATGCAATGTTCGAAAGTATTGTTGACTGTTTTCCAAGTCATTCCAAGCAACATCGAGTAGCGGAAGTCCCCCCATAATACACTCGGTTCAGTTCAAGTAATACGCCTTCCATTGCTTCAACGAACCGCGCTTGCGCCACTGCAAGATCCGTGACAAGGGAGAATATCCATGATCGGTTATTAGTCTCGACGAGGCGTACAAGGTTTACATTGCCAGCTTACCTTTAATAGAAATTGAACTTTTCGTGCGCGTACAGTAAATATTGGAGATCGATCCCAGCTTAGGCTTCCATTGCCGTATATGCCATTCATAACCATGACAAAGTCTGAAAGATGTCCTCGAGAAGGCTAGAAGATTCTGGACTTGTACAGTGTGAGGAACGTCTGTAGGAGTTTTTGGGCGTAACCCCCGCGCACATGAAGATCAGCACAGTATACCCCACTGTCTTACGAGCTATCAGCGGCCATCGTGAGATGATTACGCCGCCGTATGCCTGATCTTTAGCGCCCGATCGAGTGGACAGCGACCACCGAGCGAGTCGCCTTCCACGGTCCATGTTCAGTAAGCGGTTCATTTAAATTCGCCAACTGGTTCCTGTTTCCCCGCTGTTCATGCGTCGGTCTTGACTCTTACCCTTGTCATGTTGCTCACACGCTGGAGCAAGGTCCACGATAATTGTATACGTAGCCGACCTACCCTTTCATAAGAATCAAAATACACCCGAGAATAAATACTGCACATCTTACCCTTGGCGACCACTCTCTTTCTCGGTAAGGGTTTCATTGACGAATTGCGCATCGACATCATTCCTGGTCTAAGCCCCATCAGGCGTTTACCTACAGAAGACTGGAAATCTCGCAGGTCCGCAAGACCACAATAGGTTCTCCAAGCGTACTTAATTAATACACCACACTCTTGAGCACAGCGCAGACGTCAGGCAACAAGATCGCTCACAATGATGATTGCCACTGATCCTGGAGAAAGCGGGCTAATCTGAGGGGAACCAAGTCGATGTCCGATGGATGTCTCGATTTCATGCGTCCGTAAGCCAAAGCTTCCAACGCAGCGAGCATTCAACGCGCTGGATTTAGTTTTATCGGAACCCTCCTGAAACCAAGTTCAGCCTGAGGGGAGCTGGTAGGTTGGCCAATATAAAGTTCATCTCCTGAGTAATTCGCCAAGATGCCGATTATTCTCATTCTTCGTTCGCTTGTCGACGTACAGAAAGTAAAAAGACAGCTAGTTGCAGTGGAAGTTGCATCATACTGGGTGGCGAGGGCTTCCGCCTTGCGATCACGTGGCTGCTGGCAACGAGGACATGAGACGGAAAGTTTGGAATCTTGGATCTTGTAGTGCTTGGGTCTGATATACACCTCGGCGGAACCCATGGCAACGATACTTTAATCACATATTGGCGGACATCCACACTAAGCACAACACGGAGGTCAACTGAAATAAACCGAGAAAACTATTACTTCGCGAACGGCATAACATCTAGCACCCAAGCAATAGGGGGAGTCAAAGTTGGCGATTCTGGGGTGATTCAGAGTTTCTCCGAGCACCGATTCTGACGACGATTTTGCATCCAGAATCGACTCAGAATCAGAATCGGACGTGAATCGCGTCGAATCGTCGAATCGCCTCTGGAGGCGCTTCTACCTCAGAATCGCCGATTCTCGCACCTCGATTCTTGTTCCTTTGTATCTACTACTACAAAATTTGTAATCATTAGAAACAACTACTTATCCTCCATAGAAATCATAATAGATTCGTTGCTCTGGTGATAATACATGGGCTGTGACCTTATTTTCGATAATTTTCCACATAATTCTCGGTACTTTCTGATTCAGCGGTTCCACGCCTTCCTTACTGTTCACTCATATTAACAGCATAGGGTGATAGCTTGTTGCACCCCTTAATAAAGAAGCTATGTCTGTCTATTTCCTCGACAGTACAGCACAGCAAAATCCTCGCTGGGATCAGCACAAAATCGCGAGAAACACCTGCGAGGAATTGGGGTGGTCAAAATTGATAGGATTTTCACACGATTCAGTTCACCGAAATCGACTCAGAATCGCCACCAGAATCGTTCACAGAATCGTCAACTCTGACTACGGTAATTTTCCTGATAATCAGGAAGATGCGATAAAATGGTCTTCGACCACCCGAGAGGGATTGGCACCGCCGGAGTGCCAATATCCGAAGCAATGCAGGTATAATCGAAATACGCAGGGTACCACCCCGCCATGTCCCAATCAAGGACCCACAGCTTGTTTACGTCGTCGAGGATCAGATTCCTCAGAGACATATCCTGGTGGGTGAAAACGAGAGGGTGGTCGGTGGTGAACTGCCTATTGGTAGGCGCACCCGAGAGGGCGAGCTTCCAGTTGAGCCAACAGACGAGATCCTCGTACGTCGCGAACGGACCAGCACCATAGAGCGTGAACCATATGCCCTCGCACTTTCCCCCATCTAAAGGACCAGGCCTCTTGGACGGTGTCGACACACTGCTGGCATGCAGCTCACATAGGTATCGTGCCAGCTCAGAAGCAACATGTTGATGCTGAGAGTCGTCCAACATGTGCCAGCAGCTCTGGACGGTGCGTCCGCGGATGAACTGCATGACTATGTAGGTGGCATCGCCTTGCTTGAAAACGAGGTAGACGTCGGGCACCGGTATATCAGTGCGCTCCAGAACATGGAGCGTATTCAGCGCCTCAACATAGCGGACAGAAGGCCCGTACTTGACGACGAGGTCGTCAGTGATCTGCACGACCCGGGTCCCCAAGTCATGTATGACGGTACCTAGCGGGATCAGTTCCAGAACACGCAGTGGAGTTAAGTCTGTGTCCGGCTTCCGCTGGAGTACCGAGATTTCTGCAGGTTTTGGAGGAGACGGTTTTACCCTGAAAACATAGTCAGCAACTCAACGATCGGACAAGTAAGACTAAGAGGCTTGCCTGGAAGGGTCATCTCCCTCCAGCCGACATCGAACAGCGTTAGTAAAAATACCTGGATAAATTCAATGATTCTGCTTACCACCATCAATCGGATTTTCGAGTGCGAAAGAGAGGATATTCCCCAGTTTGCTGAGGAAAGACACGGGACTATCAACGTCTGGAGCGACGACTTCTTCTGTGCCAGAGCCGAATTCGCGGCCATCTTCTCTACCTCCTCGTGAACCACCGCCGACACATCGAGAGGTACGGCCAGATGGGTACAGCCCGTCAGACGAATGAGGGATGTCACAGAAAATTGCGCCTGCAACTCTGAGGGTACATAGCATAATGCAGATCTATGCTGCTCGAGATCCACGAGCTAAGTGCCAAGCCAAGAAAACAATGTAAAGAAACTGACTGACCATCAACGTGTGCCATATACTCATACCCAGAAAGTAGTCTAGAATTCCAGAGAGATGCAGTACCCGGAAGTCTGAGCCTCCGGCGAACGTGTCATACTCATCTGATAGATAACGAATGGCTTCTTCGTGAGTAACAGGCATCCACGTAGTCCTGCCTTCTAAGTCAACGCAGGTTTCAAATACGCAGTAGCGGAAGGCTGTATACAGTCCGGACGAAGTGATGGCGGAATGCACGATTTTGAGCAGCAGTATACCGAGGCCTCGTCGAGCGTAAGTTCGCCCGGATCCACGAAAACGAGGTGAGACCCAGGTTCAGCACTGGGGCCACAACCACGGGGTGCTGACAGGACTACGTGGAGACCCGGTAGCACCGCCGACAGGGAAGAAAGTGCTGTGTTGTAAGTGCTGCCGGGATCTAAAATTACATATGCAGCGCCACAGACAAGGACAGCCAGAGTGGAAATGGCTACGTGTCGAACATCCTCAACGCAGATAGCTACAACGTCACCGACCCCAACGTCGACAGATCCCAGCTTCTCCGCTAGCTCAAGAGACAACGCGACAACGGCCGCGTAGGAGACATTGCAGGAGGGTGAGACGTAGCCTTCAAGCTCCACGTGAGCTATTGCTGTGGCGAGGGGGTCGGACCTCGCTCGCTCTGCAAAACAATCCTGGAGCAGATTGCCAGTCGGAGGGACGAACGAGAGAGGGGGGTGTTTGTAGCGAGCGTTGATTGGCGAGTCACCGAGGAGGGCTTGTTCTACAAGTCCGGGGAACGAGTCCCTGGGCAGCGCGTGCATTCCGCTTGTGTGAATGTGACGGAACGCGCGTGCGACATGAATCAAAAACCATCCCGCTTGTGATCTTGAAATTTCTGCTGTATCAAACGTAATTTGAAGCGAGTGACGATCTAGGAGGGTGTAGTGCGTGATAAGTACTGGGAAAGACAGCGAAAGGGCAAGTTTTTCTGGCGATGCAAACATTTCGCAGGAAAAACATAGCGCTACAGCGGGGGATGCAACCGGGGCCGATGGCGAGGGCGAGGGCATGGAATTCTCGAGGACAGGTAACATGACTCTGCACCCGTTGAACAAGGTAGGTATGCCGTACTTTATTCCAAGGTTACACCCATGGTGCTGCAGAGCGCAGACTGTAGCGAGAGCTAGTTGAGACGGGTCGCCACCGGTTATGCCTAAGTCGAGCGTTCTGGAGCACCATAAGGGCGACGAAAGTGGCGATGGAACCCAATGAGAGATAGTGAAAGGAAGGCGTGGCATAGCATGTACGAGCTACAATACGAGCTAATTGGAGAGGCGGGATAGAATTAGTAGATTAGTAGTAGAGGCTGCCGGAACGCCGATCGCGTGCCCTGTTTGGTTCCCATACCATATAAGTGCAGACATAACACACGCACCCACAATACAAATTCGGGGCGTTGTAGCGCTCCCGTTCACTCTGACTCTGAGCGCAGATATCCGGAGTCACAAGTGCACTTATTAGCTTCAAGTTGACTCATACTATGTCACTACCCCTCGATCGCGGCTGTCGCATGTACGATGGAGAATGAAGACACGCGTATAGGAAAATTATTACAGAGCACTCTCACCGTGAATTTTGGCATCCCTTCCAGCTCTCCAACGAGCTCATATTTCAAGTGAAATAAGAATCTGCTTCTGGATCTTACTAGGTATCTCGGCTACGCCGATGTGCACAACGCAAGGCCTAGACACATATGGGAAGAATCGTAGAGATATTGAGTGGGGGATGACGGTTCCTCCTCAGACCAATTACTGATACTCTGGGCGAACTCGAGGCCCGATCGTGGCGACGCGTCTCCTGCGGCAGGCCACCTTCATGAGTCATTTATCCCATATTTTGTAGTCTGAGAATATTCCACTCACATTCCACACTAGCTGGAAAACGCGGAGGGTGGGAATGATGTTGCATCACTGATCTATTGGATGAATTTGGAAGGGCGGAAACAATACAGAACGAGTCGAGCCACTCTGTGGAATCTAGAAGCGAGGTGCAGAACAACGACTACCAATCCCGAACGTCGCCGTCACATCCGGTGATTTGAGGGCATGATACACAAGCACACCATAAAAGCCCATCGTGAGTGGGTAATGCAAGAAGGCAGACGCACCAACACTCGCAGCCGTTTTCCACCGCAGGATATCCCCAAATATCTTACCTCTCATCGACAATGCTTGACAAAGGGTCTTACTTGTTGGAGAACCCGACAATCGATAAGGATGCCGAACCATGGATGGACACCCCCTTCGTCGCCAGGTACATCGTCGCCGAAAGAGCCCTCGAGCGTCCCATGCAGCAGGACATGGTCAACCATTGGAGACTTTGGTTCGCCCTCGGTCCTAACAACTGTCTTGTTATGGACATGGTCAAGACGTCGGTCCAAGACAAAAGCGCATTTATAGGCGTCGTTCTCAAGTTGTCGAAGCGTCGCATGACCGAAATCAAAGCGCTTCCTAGACGTAACGACGTAACTGTCCGCAAAGTCCTCGATTTCCTCATCCGCAATGGGAGATTGAGATACCGTTTTACCGAAATGGGGACAGGTTGTGCGTGGTGGGTGGCAAAGGCTGTGGCGGACCTGGAGGAACATGGCTTTATCAGGAAGCCAGATGGAGCGGTATACACGCATGACACCATGGCTGACACCGTCTTGGAGGCGGTCAAGAATCTCTATGAGGAGAAGGAGGACGGCGGAATACAGGTGACGCCATTCGCGTTGGAACCTCGATGTAGTATCTTCTACTGGTACGTTAATTTACGGTGATGACAACTAAAGATATGACTGACCCTCGCATGATCGCCTGCATCATTCAGAGAGTTTCTGGGAGTTTTTCTGCATTTTGGCCAGGCCAATATGTCATTGGATGAGAAACTTGGAGAACAGCAGAGTTTGGAGAATGCCATCGAATAAATGTATGCACTATGTGCCTAGATTCCAACTGTCACGGCCTTGCGGATTGTATTACGCTACCCACCAATTCCGAAGGAGGATTGATCGAGACTCTTATGATATTGCAATGGTATACAAGGAGGTTCCCTTTTAGCAAGCCAGAGAATCCTACGCCGATTGAACGTTGAATGGTTAATTGTGCTCATTGGATGTATGGAAAAAGCCATGCGGATAAGAGTACAGAGTGTTGGCAAGTTACTCCTAGTCACGAGGGGCACTCTAGCTCTCTCAAACTTGCCTAAATTCATCAACTGGTAGAGCACCGTCTAAGGCGGAAGTATAGCGCCAGAGATCCAAGCTGGCTATATGTTTACATTCCGAAATAGATCAGTCCCAGCACAATAAAAAGGGAGAAAGACAGCTATGAAAACGGCATGACATCCAACGCGTATTGAATGGACTGCAAAAGACGATACTCGACATCGTAGTCTGGAAGATGGGATAACATGGTCTTCATCCAGCCATCCGGAATTCGCACCTGCGGCGTGCCGACGTCTGCCAGAATACATGCATACTCGAAGTACGCGGGATACCAACCTGCTAATTCCCAATCGATGACCCACAGTTTGTCGTTATCATCCAGAATAAGATTTCTCGGAGATAGATCTTGGTGAGTGAAGACGAGAGGACGGTCGGTGGTAAAGGAGTTTGTACTCTTGGTCTGTGACAGCACTTCTTTCCGGTTGAGCCAGGTGACCAGCTCCTCGTACGAGGCGAACGGACCGGCACCATAGAATGTGAACCACGGTCCCTCACACTTCCCTCCGTCCAGCGGGCCAGGCTTATTAGACGGCGCCGATACACTGCTGCAATGCAGGTCGTCGATGTATCGTACGAGTTGAGAAGCGACGCTGTGACGCTGAGAGGCGTCCAGCATGTGCCAGCAATTCTGGACTGTCGGTCCATGAATGAACTGCATGATGATGTAAGTGATGTTGCCCTGTTTGAAAACCAGATGGACATCAGGGATCGGAATGGAGGTCCGCTCTAGGACATAGAGCATGTTCCGAGCCTCAAGCTCGCTGACCGACCAGCCATACTTGACAGCTAGGCTTCCGGTGATCTGTACGATGCGAGGGCCCATGTCGTGTATGACGGTGCCCTTCGGAAGCAGCGCCAATACATGGAGCGGTGTCAAGTCTGTGTCCTGCTTCTGGTAAAGTAAGACGATTTCGGAAGGTTTCTCCGGCAGTTGATACACACTGAATCTCGCGATGAGCGGCTGAACAGTCCAGAAAGAATACAGGACTTGCCTCGACGGATCCTCTTCCTCATGCTGATAATAAGCACGTAATCAATCAATATGCGGCGATCAAGATACGAGACGCCTCCTTACCACCATCAGTTGAATCTTCGTCTGTGCGAGAGGTAGCTGGTTCCACGTGGCCAAGGATAGACGAGGAACAACCAATGTCCGGAGGGGCAATTTACCACCAGCTTGTAGTGATTCCGCTTCAGTATCTTCTAACGCTCTGCAAACCAACGCGGACGCATTCTCCACCTGGTTAGGCGGCACGGCTAGATGGGTGCAACCTGTCATGCGGACCAGAGAGGACATTGAGATCCCACTCTCCAGTTCTTGGGATACGAAACATAATGCGGATCGATGCTGCTCAAAGTCTCTCAACAGAGCAACTTAGGTAAGAGAGTAGAAAATGAACTGACCATGAATGTGTGCCATATGTTTAGGCCTAAGAAATGACTTGGAACAGTGAAAAGATGTAACAACCGGAAATCAGATCCTGCGCCAAACTTGGAGAAATATTCCTTCAGGTGGTGGATAGCGTCCTCATGTGTGACAGCAATCCACGTCTTCTCACCTTCGGAGTCGACACTGGGCTTAAAGTATGCAGTAGCGGACGGCTGCACAGAGGCGGGACGAATGAACGTCGAAGGTAGCTGCAATGTGAGAATGATGCTTTCATCGAAGACGAGTTTCCCCGGATCTACAAAGGGGAGACTCTGGGAAGGTCCGAAAGTTTGGCTGAATTCCCGCTGTTGTGACAGTACAGCGCTCAGCTTCGGCAACGACGTCGATTGCGTAGACAGTGCCTCTACGTCAGTGTTGCCGGTATCCAATATGATGTACGCTGCGCCACAGATTAAGACGGCCAATATAGACACGGCGATGTGTCGAATGTCTTCAACACAAATTGCTACGACGTCACCAACGCCAACACCCACGGACTTGAGAGTGGCTGCCAACTGCAGAGACAGAGCGAGAACTGCGGCGTATGAGACATGGGATGTCCGTGTAATAGACCCTTGCAGGTCTGCATGCGCTATCGCTGTGGCCAGGGGATCTGTCTTCGCTCGCTCCGCAAAGCAGTCCAGTAATAGGCTGCCTACCGGAGGTGCGAATGAACGATGCCAACGATCGTAGCGGGTGGCGCTGCTTTCACCTTCGAGAAGGGCTTTTTCTACAACTCCGGCGAATAGATCCTTGGGAGGTCGTTGTGGCCCGTGCAGTGCAATATGGTGAAGGGCCTGGGCTATATGAATCAGGAACCATCCCGCACGGGATGTCTCAATCTCATCCGTATCAAAAGTGATGTCAAGTGAACGCCGACTTGAAAGAATATAATGTGTTATGAGAACGGGGACGGAAAGCGAAATCGCGAGCTCAGTAGGGGATACCAAACGCTCCTGGGTCATACACAGTGCCACAGCAGGACGCCCTTCTGGATTTGAATTCGATAAGGTGGCAACGGTGGTATCAAGGATGGGAACCAGAATCTTATGTCCGCCAGACGAATCAATTATATGGTATTTGATTGCAAGTTCACATTCATGGTGGCGGAGAGCAAGGACCGTAGCAAAAGCGAGATGAGATGGGTCGTCGTCAGTGACATCTAGGTGAATAGTCCTGGAACACCAGATAGGCGACGAGGGTTGCGGAGAAATCCAATGAGATACGCTAAACCGCGGCATAGCAGGATGCATGGACAAGTTCAACAGCAGTGCCGTCGCGACCACTGGCCACGGATGCGTGCGTTGTTTGTTCGCACTGCCATATAAGGTCGAGTCCTTGTACTCTGATAGAAGCTCTGCTCTTAAGTTGCATTTTTTGGAAACTACCTGCCTACCTGACGGCGCGGTGCGGAGAGACGCCGTCCTATCCATTCTTTGTGGCGGCGGTGACCAAGTGATTCAGAGCCCCCCAGCTGCAGTTACACTGGTATCTTTGATGAGTTGACACGAGGACGGTCTAGAAGTTTGATAAAACAGGATACGAGATCTGCTTCCATTCTGGCGTAGCGCCTTCCTTGGCTCTTCTAGCGCCTGGTAAACACGCATCCACAGGTGGGCAGCGTGGCGAACAGATATATATTCATCTGCTCTCAACCTGCAGGAAACACTGTACTCGCTCCAACTTTCAGGAGAATAATAGATGCATCCAAGCGGAGGGCGTGGTCAGGATGTTAAAGATACATGCAGCGTGTCTGAGCACGGAGAATACACCCTGTACCACAACATAGATCAATCGATACCGGTCTCTATCAAAATACCTTCCCATGTCTGCTGGTTGCGGTAAATGGCTCGAGCTTCTGTCGTAGGTATTTTTTTCCAATCATGAGTCACTTACGCCACAATACCACTGTGTGAGAAACTGATGTACATCACCACACGAAGAAGGAACGTATGGGCTGGAAATAGTGTGGAGAGCTGTCTCACATGGGGCCGAATGAGCGCGCCAGATTAGTCGTCTTGGGTTGCCAGCATCGCCTTGAAGTCTGAAGAGGTGCATCAGATGAATACCCCGAGAATTATTTAAGAAGACGTATTGCATCCGCACTCAAAAGACTCAGCAGTGCCCGCCAACACACAGTATTCACCTGCACTACCTTGTCTCCACAGTATGCCACCCATGATGCCCAAACAAGATCCTGCGCTACCACCCAATCCTTACATCAGCCCAGATGCTTATCTTTACCTCGACGCTCCCTTCACCGAGATGTATGCCGCTGCCGACAAACCCCAGATCCGTGAGGCTCTCAACGATGCGGCAAACCATTGGCGTTTGTGGTTTGTAGTAGGTCCCGCCACGTCGGTTGTCCTGGACATGGTCAAACAAGTGGAGCCGGATGAGAATGGGAGGCAGAGGATGGGTTGTTTGGGAATCACAACGAAGCCGTTCAAACTAACGTGGCACCACATGCATGCGATCACGGCGCACCCCACTGGAGACCGTTCCACTATCCGTGCAGTCTTCGATGCCCTCGTTTCTCGTGGCAGACTTAACTACCAGTTCACTGAGAGCATCCACGGCTGCGCCTGGTGGGTGGAAACAGCTGTGCGCGATATGGAGAGAGCCTCCCTCATTATGAAGCCGCCAAATGCGAACTACGCGGAAGCCACTGTTGCCGACGCCATTTCCGCAGCGTCCGCATACTTCTACATGCGCGATAAAGACACCGGCGAGATAAAGTACGCCCCGTACCCACCGGAACATGAACGGCGCGGTATTTTCTACACTGGCTGGTGAGTCAATCTTGGCAGACGCACTCCGGATCTGTTACTGACCGAATTAATTGATTAGAGCATCAGAAAGTTTCAGTCTCTACCCCGTCCCATCAGGAAAGCGGATGGATCGGCAGTATTGAATGTGCTTGATAACAATGATGATGTAAGAGTTCTGCGATGTTATCGCGATACGAGGAACGTATTTTACAGTACCTACTCCGCAATATCCTGTTGTCTCGATGGTTGTGGACTTTGCCATGTCAGTGAACTGCGCGAGATACTGTGCCATTACGACAATTCCGGCCGGGGGTGTGACAACGGACAGCCAAGTTGTGACGATCCGGCCACCCGGTCGGAACAGTCGTGACAGCGGACGGTGGACACGTTGCGGCTAGCCGGCCAAGCCAGCCGCTGAGGAGGGAAAGGTGACCGGCCTGCCGGCCAAGTCACGACCTGGGTACCCAAGTTTGTACCATCCGGCCACTACGCCCGCGACATATATATGTAGGATTCCGGCCAGGCCAACCCCGTTCGGACGCGTGACTGGCCGGATTGGTCGTAATGGCACAGTATCTTCAAGTTGACGAGTCATGATGCATGAATGCCTGTGTTCCAGCGTACCGCCATTTAAGCCAGGGCCTCAATTCGAATATCTTAACTGAAGATAGGGTGTACTTCTTCCATAGACTCGAGTGATCGATCAAGATTCGTGACCAGCTCCGTCCCGGGCCAACGTGTCACACCTACTCCTACTTGTCTTGATAATTGCCTAGATTATGGTGGCAGTAGAGCTTAATGGCGACATCAACCGACATAGAAGCGTTTCGCGGGGTCCTGAAGAGCAGCAAGAGCATAGTGGCCGTGGTCGGAGCCGGGTTGTCTGCAGCCTCTGGTGAGCGATCCCGCAACATCTCTCGCTTGCTTAAATCTATACATTTGGCCAGGCATACCAACGTTCAGAGACTTTGGTGGACTTTGGAATTCTTATGACCCTCTGGAATTCTCTACTCCTCAAGGGTTTCTCGCTGATCCAAGCCAGGTATGGCAGTTCTATCATCAACTGCGAGAACTGTACGTTCAACGATTCCATTCATTGCAAACTAACCGACATGATACTAAGTGATTCGCAATGAGGTCTCTGCACGCCACACCGAACGCGGGCCATATCGCGCTAGCAGTCCTGTGTGTCCCTGAGAACTTGCGCATCGTTGCACCCCTTGCCCGATTCACCATTATTACTCAGAATATCGACGGCTTAGACATTTGCGCCTTGAAAGAGGTGATTGCCAAGCGTGTCCAAGACCACCACTTCGTCGCACCGTTGTCAACGTCACAGATCTTTGAGATCCATGGCAGAGTCGTTGACACCTTATGCACGGTCTGCGGTCACCGAGAATCACGCACAGAGAGCCCGTTATGCCAAGCTCTCAAGAACGTGCCGTTCAGATCGGAGACCTATATTCCGGAGGAAGATCTTCCCCACTGTTGCCAACCAGGTTGTGGTGGACTGCTTCGACCCGGAGTGGTGTGGTTCGATGAAGTTCCTCACCATCTGAAGGACGTCTATCGCGTCGTCGACGAAGCTGATCTTTGCCTTGTCATCGGCACTTCTTCGACAGTGAGTGCTCAGATAATCTTGTTCGCAGAGCTATAACCGTTAACGTTCGCGTGAATCTACTCTAGGTGTCACCCGCTGCAGGCTTTGCATATGAAGTCACTGAGCACGGTGGCAAAGTGGCTATTTTCAACATCGACTCCTCCGATGATGAACGAGCGGACTTCTTCTTCGCTGGGCCTTGTGAGGAAACACTGCCGCGTATCTTCTTCGACAGTTGATGTGCTATTTTTGATTAACACAGCACACTTACTACGATGACTGGTACGATAGTGCTGTAGTGTATGAGATGTTAGTGGCACCGGCACGTACCAGTAACACCATACCAAGACTTCCTTGTTCTTGAATTTGATTCGGGGTCCAGTCTAGACGCAAAAGAGATCAGACAGTTAAACGGGATTTGACAGGACTCGAGTGAGCAAATAAGGACAGAGGTACAACGGTACATGGGAACATCGCTAAGTGCACGAGCGAGGAAATGGTCGATGGTAGATGTACAAGAAGCTGTGGACAATCCGCGAGCCACGAGTTCAGAGGTCAAGAGCGCTCGCTACAATCATTGAAGAATATTGAAGACCAGTAATGCAATCGTAGGAGTCTGCTCGAAAATTTTCTGGCCCACAGATCGAGCACGATTTGATGCAGAAGCTGGAGTCACTGGCTCGTAGTGTCCATAACACAGCAGACCTGTGGCTGCCGCGACACGTATGCAGGCTGATCGTTTATTTGTTGTGGGTTCCGGTGGCTGGTTGTCGAGATAGGGGAACATCTTCGTTTACAGTGCAAACGGCGCAACACGTGCGAAATCCGCGCGACCGCCAACTTTACTGCAAACGGCAATAAGATGTCGATGAGTTGAGTGGATGGGGGGGAAGCAGCTTTCGGAGAGGCTCAAAACTAACAGATAGAGGTTGATCCCGGTTGGACATTCATACTAGATTCATCCATGAAATGCCAGTGTATTGAATGCTTAGTGTGCTGGAGGACAATGCAGCGCTATGTTTTTCGTCTTCTTCGGGATTTTGCCATTATAAGCAGCTTGAAGGGGGCAGATACTGCATTGGCAGTCAGCAAAGCTATCAAAATTGAGCTTGGTCTATAGGAAGTAAGAACAGAATGGATGTCGTGTACAAAAACCTACACGGACAACAAAATCTGCGGAGACCGATACGACAGCGCGCGCAGATGATGATACAAGTGGTGTTCAAAAATCTACCCATCTTAGACAACTTTCTATGTCGTGTAGCGCTCTCCATACACTCCCTCCTGTATCGCTTTGATTTCTGAGATCAATCACGTTAAGTTCAAAGGCAGTAACAGGAGACATAAATAGAACACGCACGGAGAGCAAGGTGCTTCGAGTGGAACCGACACCACGACAGGTTGCCTGAGCATCAGAAAGAACGATGGTCAGCATTATGCGGCTGAGATTGAAGACCTCAATGTACCCATCATGAACCAGAGGTTCTGCACGCCGAGCCAGCGCCACGCACTGCGCAGCTCACCCTCTTCGTTGAGACCCCAGATAGGTGTGATCTTAGAAGCGAGCTCCTCTCCGGCAAGTTTCGCGATAGCGCTAATGGGACTGTCAAACCTAGAGGCGAAAAAGCACTCGTCAGTCCATTGGTGGATCAAAGTCCAAAGGCGAATCGCTCGGTCGAAGCGGGAATACGCACCCAGTGGCGAACATAACAACGTCCGCATTGACCTCGCTGCCATCCTCGAAACGGATCCCAGTCTTTATGAACCGCTCGATTGGACTATCGTTCTTCAGCTTGATCTTCCCGTCAACGATCAGCTGGGATGTTCCAACGTCTAGAGTTCGTCTATCAGTGCTCGCACAAGAGTGTGTGCAAGAACCCTGGACACACCGAGGTAGTATCCTCCTCCACGTGTCATCGAAAGGTGTATGAAGCCGGCGCCCTCAGAGCCTGCGTACGTCTTGAAACCGACTTTGTGCAGCCCGTCAAGGAGCGGTCTGCCGACCATGTCGATTCGTCTTATGAACGGAGGAGGTTTATAACCAATTCCAAGGCTCACTTGTCTGCCTGGGCGATATCATCGATGATACGCCGCCAGAAGAACACCTGCAAGGAGGTGGGAAACGACGCGTTGAGGCGATCAGCAACTTCGGTGGGGTGCCTGCCCTGCCAATAGAAGCCTGGGTCATCGTCAGAAGCTTGTTACTGCTCGATAAAAACAGAAGGGGACTTACGATCGAGAAGCTTCGGCATGCCGTTCCTTGTGGACATAACGTGCGTTGGACTCCTCTGGTACAGCGTGACATCTAATATAGGACGTCAACACTGATATGCAGGGATCAGCCGAGCACTCACCTACTCCATGGTCGACATAATCGCCGGCAATATCATGTGCCGAAGTACTCGCGCCGATGATGAGAACCTTCTTTGCGAGGTGGTCCTTTGCGCTGTTGTGCTCTGTAGAGTGCAATACCTGTCCCTGAAATTCCTCTCGTCCGGGGATCGAAGGCATGTTCGGGGAGCCTGCGCCGAGGCCCAAAGCGAGAACGACATGGTCAACGTGGAGCTTGCGTTCCGAACCGTCTGCGCGTTCTACAGTGACGTCCCAGGTCTTGTCCTCACGTTGCTCAAAGTGCTTCAACGTGGACGATGTCCAGACATTGATCTCCATCGACTCAGCATAAAACTCGAGCCAGTCTGCGAGCTGCGGGACGAATTAATCAAAGATCAAACAACAAACGGGGGTGACGCGCCTTTTGAGCCGGGGTATACACCGGCCATGATGAGGGGAATCTACATCGTGTTCGTCAATGCGAGCTAAATTGCTAGTATAGAAAACTCGTACGGGATATATGGCAGGTGGTCATACCCTGTGGCCCATCAGCAACGCTACGGCGGACAAATCGGGGACAGGGGCACACTCACAGACAGGGTCATGCAGGCACAGCGCCTGGTACCGATGCCTCCACAGGTCGCCGATCCGCTTCCGCTTCTCGACTACGAGCGTCGGGACGTCTAGGAGCTTCAGCCGCGCGGCGACGTCCAGCCCGCTTTGCCCGCCGCCGATAACAATGACCTTGGGGTCCGCGTCGAGGAACTCGCGCTCGCGCGCACGCTGTTCGAGCCACTTGCCGTGGTTGGGGAGGAAGTTGCGGTGGGACCCGGTCTTCTCGGGGAAACCCTTGAGTTCCTCCAGGTTGGTGTATACGTGGTGAGCCTTCCATGTCCCGCTCTCGGACGGTACTAGGCGAAAGATACCACTGCCGATGCCCACGTCGGTCTCGAATGTGAAAAAGCCTTCCAGGAACACGACGTCCTCAGCGTACTTCTCAAGCGAAGTCGTCCCGAGCTTCAGTTCGGAGAATTTCGAGGCGGCAAGGCGGTCCTCGAAGAACTGCTGGAGGTTCTTCGCGCCATGGAAGGTGCGGAACTCCCAAGTGAGTGCGAGCATGTCTCGCCACCAGCCGTCGTCCACGAAGAGACTGAGCACGCCCGGGACATTGTGCGCAGAGACTTGCTGCGAGAATGCGTTAAACCAACCCGAAGCAACCGCCTGGACGTCGAGGTCGTCCGGGATGGTCACGCCAAGCTTGTCGAGCGTGGGTAGACTGGGCTTGGGCGTATCGGACATGACGAGTAGGATACAGGCGAAGCGGGCTCTACGAGTACTTATAGAACTGCGATGGGCTGATGACTTGATCTGCGAAGACGCGACAGGTGACCTTTTGTGTGACCTAGTGCAAATCTTCAAATGACGAGCTCTGAGCCCACTTTCTCCCACGCCCGTGTCGCGGAAGTCACAAGTCACGGGATGTTCCCGTGCGCGTCACACTCGCGTGCATGACAGTTCGGTACACCCTCTAAAGCTTTCTAGTCTTCACCCAGAGCGATGGGAGATCCGAGACCATAACAAACAGCATACAAGATGCAAAACAGGACGTACGATTTTCGAAGAAGCGCACTCTGCAGCGATGTCAGGTCACTTGATACTTGAGATTCGGACCCGGAGTAACGACATAAGCGGGGAAATGCGTATCAAGGAACGTTCTTGAAGATAAAAAAAGCAAGCGACACGAGTAAAGATGCACGCAATGTGTGTGTTGAAGTCACGGTTTTGACCGATACCCCCTTCAGGACAGAGTCGAAGCCCTGAGTGATCAGCTGCACAGGTAATATCAACACATTTTAACGTGTACGCGGGAGAGTACGGCGGAGGAGAGCCTAGTGGCGAAATCTTCGGGGTCACGCTGGAAGGAGTTTGGGGCCCACGCAGAAATAAGTGCACTTGCCTCGAACGCGACGAATCTTATCAGCAGATGATACAAAGTGTGAAACCGCTGCTTGAGTAGTCGATATGCGTTGAATTATCACTGCAGCGTTTACCGTCAGAAAGCTAGTATACGAAAGTCGGGGAGTCGCGAGAAATCCGAGACTTTTTTCATTCTGAGCACCAAACAGAGCGAAGAACCGAGAGCACACACTGCAAGTTAACCGGTTAGTCGTCGGCAGACGTTCATTCTTGGAGGTCAATCAAGCAAGTTTTTCTTTGGTGATATGCGAAGAGCGAGTTATGATGAGTCGCCAGTTACGTTCCACCATCTAATCGTCCCAAAATTTCCAGCACCGAGGAGCACAGAAGTGGCCAAAAGTCTGTATCTCGATGGGAGCATCAGTCGTCAGCATATTCACAGGATGGTTGTCGCGAAATCTTGGCGATCTGGTGAGCTTCTGCGGAAGATACCAGGCTGGAGATAGTTGCGAGCCCTACACTTCTGAGTATCAATGGTCATGAACAAGTAAAAATATCGGAGCGCACACGGGTCAGAACCGTCTCTCCTATGCCCACTCCTTAGCTCTCGGTCACAGACTCAGCTGAGACCTAAAGCAACATCAAGGGACAGAAGTCGACAGCATTCTTTCATTAGCTGTTAACGTTGGGACATGGCGCTGCAGGAGGACTTGGAAGTTGGAACAGCACCGGTGCCGGGGTTGAGTTTGGCCCAAATTTCTGTCCATTTGACCACAATTTCCCCCGATATGTAAGAAACACGGCCAAAGCGCTAAATTGGGGCCAAAAAGAGACATTTCCTTAATCCCCAACTTGACGGCCGTCGCTCCACCAGGCCTCTACAAGTCTCCTCTCCGTCCTCCTTGCTTTAGATTTATGTGCTGACTGCTTTTGCTAAGTTCTCGAGTGTACCCAACCTGTCTACTCGGACATGAGCTCTTCGTCAGCATCGGGTTCGACCCGTGGGCGTGATTCTGGCAGTACGTGTTCATTTCTAGCCGTTGCAATCAGGTTATGGTGCAATCTAAACCGACGGAGGGTCCGAGACATACCTCATGCTACCTGGAAGCACCAGAATGCTGTCATACTTGCTCGGGGGTTCTGCAGTGCAAGGTCGACGTTGTCACTGTACAGCCTGCGGGGCGGCTGTTGATGTCCATTGGCGCTCCCTTCGGCCGAGGAAGCTCTTCACTTATTCGAGCTGAGCCATCACCAGCTGTAGAGAGCTTCAAAGCGACCGCAGCTGATAGGCGTCACGCCCCGGTCTGTATTGGTTTCTTAGAAATATTGCTGAGATGAGAGACTCTATGTTCCGAAGGTCGACCCTCCGTTACTTCTTCATACTGTGCCTTGAGTTACGCATGTGAAAGATGTGAAGTAGTATGTGTATTGATTCACCTGCCCCTACGAGCTTGCAGGGACTCTCCGTCGGCTTGAGATCGCTTCTATTGATCAGCTTTCGCAACACTGCTTGTTACTCATGTTCTGCCATTATTACAGATACCCCTGACTACTTGTACCAAGTCAAACTATTAACTGCTCTCCGGAGCGGTAAGTTGTGCGTCACCATCTATGTAACGCACCTGATGGCTCGATAGGCGATCCGACTGTCATTCACCCTTTCCTGGCGGATATCTCCAGTCGAAAATCCTCGGAAGGCGACACAGATGTAGGAGCTGCAGCTCTGCATCTGGCCATACGATGCGCTTCATGTGAGTGCGTCATATTTAGCCGTGGTGCCATTCTTAATGTCTCCGCAGGCGACACCGTCTCACTGCTGCTCTCCCATCGCTCTATTTCGCCCAACTCTGTTTACCCTCCGGGCTCAGGCACGACAGCTCTCCACCTTGCCGCATCCATCGCTCGTACCGACGTTGTAAATCTGTTGCTTGAGCAAGACAACATAGATGACAGTGCGAGAGACGGTAACTGCAGGACATGCCTAGAGGTAGCCAAGGGCAAGGACACCGTTCGTGCAATCCAAGGCGAGTAACGTCTTTGAATACTGGGTCCTGTAAACGTCTGGCAGTTTCATCGCCATAAGAGTTTTTGCACCGTGCGTCTAGCGGCGAGATGCTGACTTTACGCACAGATTCGCGCTCGCTCTTGAATGCATCATATCGCTCCCTTCTTCGCACGTACATACTGTCTGTACCTACCGCGTCGCCACCAAGTGCTCTTCTTAAGCTCGTGTCATCACCCCGCATCCACCTCGTCAATCTTTCGTACATCGACGACGCTTCCGGCCGGACACTCCTTCACGAAGCAGCGAGACGTAAAGATCTGCGACTTGTGGAGCTCGCGATTCGCGGAGGTGCAGACGTGTTCGTGCGCGATCGTAAGGGCAGAGCAGTAGGTGACGGCGTTGGGAAGGATGACCGCGTGCGGGTGTTCCTGAGACAGTGTACGTGCGTTCTTCTCCGCAGCGGGTGATCTTGACTGAGACGTCATAGTCACGAATCAGGATACAACTTTGATCAATGTACCGTCATCCGAACCGCCTGAGCTCAAAGGGTACCTCAACAAGTATACGAACGTCGCGAAGGGGTACAACACGCGGTGGTTCGTGCTTAAGGACGGTGTTCTCTCCTGTACGTCATTCTCGTATTTTGCAAACCGATTGCTAAGGGAGCCCTGCAGACTACCGCCACCAGGAAGATGAGAACGTTGCATGCCGCGGCTCGATCGCGATGAAGACTGCGGTGCTGCACGTCACGCAGGGCAGCTCTGGGCCGCGCTTCGAAGTGCACGCGACGCCAGCGCGCGGGCACCAAGGCGCGCAGAAGTGGTACCTTAAGGCGAACCACCCGGTTGAGGCGTCCCGCTGGAACCAGGCGCTCCGCAGGAGCATCGAGCTCGCGCGCCGTGATGCGGACGGCGACCGAGGCAGCGCGGATAGCGAAGCGCTCAGCTACAAGCCGCCGTCTACGATCGGCTCGTTCGTGGGCAGCTACTTCCCTCGCAAGAGGCCGGGAGTGAACGGTACCCGTTCGCGTGCGAGCTCGCTTGCGGGGGACGACATCGGGGATGCGAACAACCTCGCGCGAGAAGGTAGTGGGCGGGCGCCTTCAGATGACCAGGAGGGCGAACAGACGTCGTTTGCGGAGTCGACAGAGAAATTGCCTCCGCATAGCGCGTCGTTCGAGTTGCAGGGCAACGCGGTTGAAGCACAAGTGGATCTCACCAGTAAGTTGCTTGCGAATTTGCCACTCCCGTCGAACATGCCTCCTCAAGTCACCGAGGCACGGAGAGCAGTCGAAGATACATTTGGCATCCTGCAAGGGATGTTTAGCGAGTACGTGCAAATGGTTCGCGACCGCGAAGAGTGGTGGAAAGTGAAGCTTGAGCGCGAACGCGAGCGTCAGGCCATCTGGGAGGAGAGCCTACAGGTCGTCGTGCGCGAGGGCGACGCCATGGAGCGAGAGCTGCGCAGCAAGTCGCGCCGCCGGAGCCGCACGATAGACGCCAGTTTTGCTTCGACCGGCCAGGACTCTGGGACCGTGAAGAAGCGTCTTTCTCGGTTGGCTTCACCCACCGAGGCTGAGGCCGTGACTACCCCAACAGAGGGTCCGCTTGCTGCGTCAACCGACCTTACTGTCTCACCACGGATGCCTTCTGCTGCACAAATCACTACAGGAGCTGGTGTGTGGCCGCTTTCCCTTTCACCCGTAGCGATGGACACCGAGTCCTTTGCGGACACGGACGAAGAAGACGAGTTCTTCGACGCCATCGAGACCAATACGCTACCCAACCTCATCGTCACGCAGTCGCTCACAGCTCCGTCTCATGGCTTCTTCATCACGCGCAATCGTGAACAATACTTGGGTTACGAATATCTCCGCAAGCGACTCGCTATTAGTAGCGACAATCGACCTCCGATGAGCCTCTGGGCAGTGTTGAAGAACAGTATTGGGAAGGATTTGACCAAGATCTCATTCCCTGTCTTTTTCAACGAGCCCACGAGCATGTTGCAGCGTATGGTGAGCGGAAGTGCCGTTCACTTCTAGTGTTATTACTTATGCAGGCGTAACAGGCCGAAGACATGGAATTTTCGGAATGCCGTTAGTATATTTTCAATCAATCCTTAGTACATTTTGCAGTTTCTGAGCACATATGCAGTTGACGCAGCGTGTGCCGAGAGCGACCCTCAGCGACGCATAGCGTTTGTTGCGGCGTTTGCGATGTCGAATTATTCGTCTACGATCGGGCGAATCGCGAAGCCATTCAACCCTATGCTGGTGTGTCGACTTCAACGTTCTCGTGATTGTAACGATGTTCTAATACACCAGTATATTGTAGGGCGAGACGTTCGAGTACGTGCGGTTTGATAAGGATTACAGGTACATGTCCGAACAGGTCAGCCATCATCCGCCAATTTCCGCCTGTTGGGCGGAGTCGCCTTCGTGGCACTACTATGGCGAAGTAGGTGCTTTGATTCTGTAGACGTAGGAGGAAGCTGAGCAGTTATTGTTCAGGTGGACGCTCAGAACAAGTTCATGGGCAAATCCTTCGAGATTCGCCCTACAGGAGTCGCCCATGCTGAGCTCCTTCTCCCAGAGGCCCAGGCACCTCATTATCCCAAAGCGAAAGCTCCTCATCTGGCAGGCAAAGTAGTCGAGCATTACAGCTGGAAGAAAGTCACTACAAACGTATCCGGCTTTATTCTTGGCTCGCCCACCATCGATCATTATGGAGACATGATCGTAGGTGATATTTTTGTGAGCGATCTACTGACCTCACTTTCGCTTTACTCAGGTCACGAACCATCGCACTCAAGACCAATGTTTACTTACGTTCAAGCCCCGCGGTTGGCGAGGGAAGGACGCTTATGAGATTTCAGGCTACGTTATGGATTCGGACGGCACGGTAACGTATGAGATTGCTGGACGCTGGAACAGTCAGCTTGTCGCTCGGGCTGTTGGAACTGGCATCGGGCAGTTGCATCCTGACGTGCCCGTGGCTGTTCCCACCTCTCCTTCTCCGACCGCGGAGTATATCCTCCTGTGGCGCAACTCGGTGAAGCCTCCTGCGCCGTTCAATCTGACGCCATTTGCGATTACGCTGAATGATTGTCCGGACACCCTCAAACCATTCGTGTCTCCCACGGACTGCCGGTTGCGCCCTGACCAGCGCGCATTTGAGCTGGGAAATTACGAACATGCGAATAATCTGAAAAACAAGCAGGAGGATCTCCAGCGCGTCACGCGGCGTGCACGCGACGAAGGCAGGCTGCCTCCTCACAGACCGCGCTGGTTCACCAAACGGATAGAGCCCGATACCCATGAGAGAATATGGGCACCTTCTACCATTGACTACCGTCTAGAATATTGGCTGGAGCGGGAGAAGATCTGGCAAGCCAGAAAATCAGGAACTGAGGCTGTCTGGAAGGACGTTGACCGTATCTTCATCGATGACGACCCAAACGGAGATTCTTGACCGTCTGGATATACATCGTTCATTCGACTTGCATTCTTATCCTTTTAGGAAATGTCGCGCTTGCCATGGATACTTGGGTGGATGGGATGGACCGTACGTACGTGTTTATTGAGTAATGTGTTGTAACTCTTTAGATCGAGTAATACCCGGGGATGCTTCCTCACCATTCCAGTTGACTGTTATTGCATGAGGATGTAACACAACCGCCCTCAATTGCATCCTCCTGAGGACCCACAATCTCTATCCCGCCTTCGTGTCCCTGTTCAATCAATTCGGCGGTCGTCTGCCGGACCATCCATTTGCTGGTCCCTATGACAAAATCGAGCTCGTCTGCATCAGGAAGGAACAGCAAGATATTGTCTCCTTCATTTCGAACGTCGAACGCGAGAATGCTATAAGAATCATCATTCAGACACTTGCCAGAGGCGAGTGTGAAGTTGCGTTTATGCATTGGGCCTGACATTGAGAACGGTTCAGTAATCCGATGCGCAGAAAGGCTGTTTGAAACGCGCACAGGACACGTAGAGAGCACCGCTCTTAGGATCATCTCCGATGATGCCGTGTTCAAGCACAAACGCGCGTTTGTGCGGACACATCTGACACGAAGATCAGCGCCATATTGTACGATCTCCCATGACAGTAGCAAAGAGATACCTGCTGAGTCGCAAAGTAACCGCGTCGCGGGACGTAGAAAATGGCAATTTGGCTGTCCCCGTACTTCACGGCGGCGGAACTTGCGATGAGGATCTCAGAACATGTTCGTTAAGTTTAGGTGAGAGCTCACGTTGTTCCCGCATCAGTCGGCGTTAGGTCATGGACCTTAGCCATGGGCTGCCACTTCCACTCGCTCTTCGGTGTCCCCACGTCGCTGTGTTGCAGGTGCACGGAAGGGAAGACTTTGGCCCAATTTGCGGGTCGGCGCTGTCCACGCTCGGTGATTTGTTCAATTTGCATTTGGCGTTCATCCTAGACCAATATTCTTACATTCCGCATGACAGCAACAAGACGAAATGGCGAAGCTTACCGAATTGACGAATTGACGGAATTGTTTCTGGCGCCCAGGATTGTCCACGACAGCTTTCCACTCATCTTGATAGGTCCCGATGAGCTCCTCCATCTCATGCTCCAGATCATCGCAGATGCCGAGCTCATCATCCAAAAGCACCTTCCGCAATTTCTAGAATATGATGGGTTGAATGCAGGACTCGCGACCAGTCGTTCAAGATTTACCTCGATCCCTCCTTCCATCTCCTCAAGCCACCGAGACGTGCGCATGAGCTTATCAGCAGTCCGAATGTAGTACATGATAAAGCGATCCAGAATTTTGACGACTTTGGACGGCGGGACATCGTTGACGAGCAGAGTCGCATGTTTCGGATGTACGCCTACATGCAGGTCGGTCAGTACGGGCAGTAACCGGAAAAAGTATTGCATTCGCGCGCACCTCCGTTTCCACAGACAAATACTGGGGGGATATCGGCACGTCAGGCAGTGACTCGAGAGAAAAGAGAGCATGCTCACTGTTCCATCCTTTGTCCGTTGCGATGAGTCCGAAGTCTTTGCCCTGTGCCTCAGCACATTCTCGCACACAACCGCTCACACCTCCTTTGAATTTATGCGGTGATCGTACACCTTTGTACCGATGTTCGAGCTGTACGGCCACTGCATTTCGGTGAGCATCTCGAATCATGAGATCAAGTGTGTATCTCACATCCTACGGAGTCGCCAATACCATACCGACACCAAGATGTGCCGACGCACGATTTCACAGTGCGTAGCGCTTTTCCTGAACCACATAAAATTTTGTTTAAGCGAACATAGGGCCTTAGGCGTATCAAGAGCACTTACCGTAAGCGTGGCCGCTTTCAAAGCCTGCGTCAACCAATTCCTTCCAAATAGAGGGCAGATCTGCCTTCTGTGCGCCAAACATATCCACTCGTTGTCCGCCCGTGATCTTGGTATATAAACCATCTGATAATATGATCACGCCAGCTGTTCAGTGGAAGCACGATCGGACGTACATTTCTTCGCAACTTGCCCCAGGACAATCAGTTTATCAGGTGTAACCTCGAGAATGAGGATTGTCAATACTTAGATCCACAGGACGATACTACATGGTGTACCTCTCCCGCTGGGATTCGCGGCACTACGGAGAACGTGCCTGTGATACCGTCAGATGAGCTATCAAAAAATCGACCTGAAGAGAATGGCATGCGTACCATTCCTTTGCATGTTTGCCATGAACCTGTAGAGCGAAAGGTCGGGTGCTGGTCTGACTATATTAACTTACCTACTAACCTGTCATTCGTATCCTGGTTTCTGGTGCATGGCGTCAGATACTTGGGCTGAAATCGGCTACTGAGATTGCATCGCTCACGCGTGATGAACGGGATCCATAATATGTTCGTTGAAAAGGGACGACAGAATACTTCCAACTGCGGGTTTGCACACTTCGCAGCCGATCGACTCCTCGTTTACACCAACAGCCCTCATGATTGCCGTCAACGTCTTCAGTTTTTTGATTCTACGCCGAATGTAAGTATCTTAGATCATTTATATTACGTAATGCTCACTTGACTACGTTGAATAAATCGGCTCGAGACATTGCGAAGTGGGGACAGAGGTTGTTGCTCACGGCGTTGCCTGCCTTCACCATCTCTGCCTGGTAACATGATAAATAACAACACCCGTAGAGCATCGGAGATACGGACCTTAAACAGGTTAGTAAGGAATGGCATGCCTTCGAATAACGGTCGATCATCGAATCATCGACATGAAGAGAAATTGCAGACGTACATCCTCCGCAACCATTTCCTGCCTTCGTTTGCGCCTTGACATCGGGAATGCTTTGCGCGCCATCTTTGATGCATTGCACAATCCGGCCTTTGGTCACATTCTGGGGGTTCATCAGACCCACATACGCAATCATAAGCCCATCACCCACATGACAACTGCATATTTGAGCGTCATCATCCAAATCCGCACCAGCGTCGTCTGCATCCTTTCCGGATCCCAGAATAAATTGTGAGGGCGGTACCTCGAGTGCTTTCTGCGCATACGTGATGTGAGGATGCATATACTCCTACACGGGAAGGTGCACGAACTCTCTTCTTCACAAGCGCAACGAGCTTGATGTAGTCTGACGTGTCGCCGACCATCATCCCGCCAATAATGTACTGCCCGTCCGCACTGAAGATGTACCTGAGCAACATTTGTAGAAGTTATAACGCACGATAGTCAGTGCGCGTAGCTCACTTCTTGTACACACCCGCAAAAGGATCGCGGTACGTCAGCGCCTCCGTCGGGCCCTCTGCTACTGCAGCGGAAGGCCCATGCCTCTTCTTCGGCGAAGAGGCATCGCTGGGCGTAGATTCAGATGTGTGCTTGCTGGTAGACGACAGCGCGTTGGCAGTGATTTCCCAAGTGCGCGGTTTGTTAGGGCTGGGTTGCTTGCGAGAGATCGGAATGGCTTCTGCAACCGGCGGAATTGAAACTTTCACGGCAGGGTGTTCGGCGTTAGGGTGTTCGGCGTTGGGGTGCGCACGACGTCTCTCGGCAAAGAAGTCGCCGAATGATGCGACCTGAGACGGGTCTCTGTTAATCGACAACTAATGGTGAAAGGTCACACACGCACGTCCACGCCCATGAGCTTGAGCTTTGTGGATAGGTCGGGGTTGTTCTGTCATGCATCGTAAATGTCTGAATTCTTACGTTAAGGAGAACATACCATCGTTCGCGGCCTGAAATCCCCCACATCGGTCTGCGTCTGCGTAAAGTTGAATGCCAATATGTCCGCCATCTCAATACCAGGAGCGATCAAGCCGTACGTGTTCCCCTTCCAACTCGCGCACTCACCGATCGCAAACACATCATTAGCACTGGTCGCAAGGTGGTCGTCTACGGCAATACCCCGACGTTCGACGCATCTGATGCCCGAGACACGCGCAAGGTCGTCTCTGGGCGTGATCCCAATAGCGAATATTGCGACTTTGCATGACACGACAGCGCCATCGTGAGTTTCAACCCCCGACAGTGCCCCGTCACCATCTGTCACAAGCCGTACGACAGACGTGTTGCCACGGAACGTGACGCCCATGGCTTCGATCCGGCGGAGCACGATCTCGCCGCCCTGGTGGTCAAGCTGGCGCGAGAGCGGAAAGCCCTGGCGGTGGATGATCGTGACGCTATCGACAGTGTCCAAGTCGTATACGGCTTTTGCTGCCTCCAGTCCCAGAAGACCGCCACCCAATACCACCGCCTGCAGCGGTAAACGATTGGTATGAGCACATGGGTTCGGTAACCTAACACGTACAGCAATGCCCTTCACGTTCTCCTTTTCTACGTAGGCTAAAAGTTTGTTCATGTCCGAGATGTTGCGGTAGACGGATACGCCGGGAATGTTGGGATTGGCATAACCAGGGAGTGCCGCGTCAGATCCCGTAGCGAGGACGCAGTAGTCATATCTGATCGACCGGTTTTTGTCAGTCGTAACAGTGTGTGCCTCTGAATCAAGTGCAGTGACAGTTTCGCCGATGTAGAAAGTGAATCTATCTGGGTCCTGCTGTGCGTACCATTCGGCTATGGATAGCATGTCAGCGATATGCATCCTTTTTTGATTGTGCAGTGGTAAACTGACCTGAGTTTAAGTAGAGCTTCTCTACACTGCGATGCTGAAAATATTCTGTCAAGGCGACTCTATTGTAGGCAACTGTTACGCACAACAGTCAGGCAGATATGGCAGCTATATGAACGGTAGCTTACGATGTGTTTCCTCCCCACATGTCACAACACGGTACTTCTTGCCCTTATCCAGGTTCAGCAATTTCTCGACGAAGGCTTTACACGACGAGTTTGATTCTAATGCAACAATCTACCAATGCAGATGCGTACCTATCCCAACCATTCCAAGACCAACCACAAAAATCGTCTTCCGTTCCACAATCGCTGACATTCTGTATTTGTTGAGCGCATCAAAAACTTGGCAAGTAGATTGAGCCTTCTCCACGCCGGGAGTTAATCCCTGTTTCTCCAGCGTAGGGATCACTGGTATAGCTGAATGACCCACGACGGCCTTGACTCCTGGTCAAATCGAAACCGCCAGTCTGTCCAGGGATATCATGGCTTCCACGGCCTGACTTGAACGCTTCTTCTATCATGATACGGTAGAGCGTCAACTGAGTGTGTGATCAGCGGGAAGGAATTGACCAAAATCTAATCTTATCTATGTAGACTACATAGCTCAGCGGCACCTTCCCAGTAACTACATACATTCTTAGTATTGAGTCTTCCAGTTTCACTGTGACGTTCCGGCTGATACATTGCCTTTCTTGTGTGGTATTTTTACCTTTGACTGTGAACTTGGCCTGATTGAGCTGGTACCGAATAAGCCATGTATTGGACTTCTGGAGATTGCTGTGACCGCGAAGTCTTGTCGAAGATTCTTGCCCGTCAATCACGGTTGATGTGCTCATTCGCTTCTGTTCCCCCACCGGTGTGAAGTGGCTCTCTGCAATCCTCACTCCACTATCGCAGCTTTCAGAGGCACGGCACTTACAAACTACGAAGACCACTATGTCTATGTCGTCTACTACCCTCGAATCAGAGTTTACTTTGTGGCAGTCCCTCACGCAAGCCCATCTCAATCCTTTGAACAAGAAATGTGTGACTCTCCCCATCCTTAATCTTAGAAACCAATACTCGCGCAATTTCCATTTGTAAGTGCTCTATGTGCTCAGGACTCTCAGAATCTGACACGTCTGTTCTTGCAGGTCATGGCTTGGATTCTGGGTCGCATTGTGAGTAGTGATATTTAACAGTTACAAGGCGGGGCCTTCTCTGCGACTGTCCGGTCCGAGTCGCATTATTGCAAACATTGTGTCCCAAGACGTCTCGACGACTGACCCTGTTTGACAAGCCTTTCCTGGTTCGCATTCTCGCCTCTGATTCCTGTGGCAGTCAAGAAGGACCTCAATTTGACGGCGGCCCAGATAGGTTTTGTGCCTCAGCTTTCCTCCCAGCTCTCAAAGTCCCTAACCTCGTTGTTAAGGAAATTCAAACGTAGTATCTTTGTGCTCAACTCTCGTAGTCCGCATCATCGTCGGTCCTCTGGTTGACCGTAGGTGTTTGGCATATCCCTGCGATTTTAGGTTTCACTTTGTGTGTGATAGGCTATGGTCCGCGAAAAGTGATGGCAGGACTTCTCGTGATAGGCGCCATTCCATCAGGTCTCGCAGGCACCATCGCAACTGCGCAAGGGCTCTACATCGTACGGTTCTTTATCGGTACGCGTCCTCTTATCACGTCTCGTTCCTCCGCGGACCTTCTGTGACTCAGGCATCCTCGGTGGGACTTTCGTGCCTTGTCAGGCGTGGACGACAGCGTTCTTTGATAAGTGCGTCGTAGGGCGGGCGAACGCGCTCGCTGGTGGGTGGGGAAACGCGGGCGGCGGTTTCACGTTTATTATTATGGTCGCACTGTATGACCGCTTGATTGCGGATAGACTCGCGTCGCACGTGGCCTGGCGAGGTATGTCTGTTCTTGCTCGAATGAAAGGTGATTATCTGAGGTTTCATTGCAGTTGCATTTGCGATCGTCCCGGTCCCGGTGTTGCTGTTTACTGCTGCTGCAGTTCTCGCGTTCGGGACGGATCATCCAAACGGCCGGTGGAGTGACAGGCATGGTCCTACTCCCAGTGAACCCGACGTCACTGAAACCGAACAGGTGCAAACTGAACACCACAAAAACGCCTTCTACCTGCGGGACAACGAGAAAAAGAGTGAAAGGGTAAATGTTCAGGTGGATCCTGCAGAAGACGGTACGAAGATTGAGTGAATTGCAGCCTGGTTTCATTACTGATATATGTATGTCTTTTGACCAGGCTTGGCCTCTCTGGATACAGCCGTGAATGAACCGTTGACATGGAGCCTTTCGTATCAGCTTCTCGTCTCGTCGCTGACCTGGCTGCCGTCCTTGGCCTACTTGAGTACGTCGCACCTTCCGTGTGTTTCACCTTCCGAGCTCAAGGGTGGAATGCAGCGTCATTCGGATTTGAGCTTGCCATGGACGCGAATCTCTCGAACGTGCTATACGACCTGTATTCTTCGCGTTCGTTCGGGCAGACAAAGTCCGGCTATGTACGTCGGGTCTTCTTTTCCGTGCGCATGCAATCGTTGAGACCATGCAGATTGCAAGTATCTATGGATTGTTGAATGTTTGGACCCGGCCCTTTGGTGAGCCATTCCGGAGATTCTTACCTGCAAGTCCTAAGCGTGAATCGTGAATGTCAGGAGGATATCTCGGGGATGTGATCTATCGCCGCTTCGGAGTGCCCGGCAAGAAGTACCTTATGCTCGTGCTGGGCATCTTGCAGGGGTTCATGTCGATCGCGCTGGGTCTGTACATCGATAGCCGCGAGCGTCCGTCACGTAGGTCGTCGCTGTCTTGTGCGATTCTGGGTGATATTGAACTTAGCTAAGTTGCCGTCGTGATCGTGGTGTTCACCATTCTCGCGATCGTGAACGAAGCAGGCAACGGGGCGAATTTCTCCTTGGTGCCGCATTGCAATCCGAGTGTGTCTTTCTTTTCTGTTTTCGTTGTCACGTGTTTACTGATCGCATCTCTGCCTGCTCAGACTCGAATGGCATGATGGTAAGTTTGAAATCACGTAAAAACGGGCATTTACTAAATGCTTTTGCTGATATAGAGCGGTGTCGTCGGTGCGATGGGCAACCTCGGCGGCGTGCTTTTCGCCCTCGTCTTCAGGTTCCAACCGATCCCATACGGCAAAGCCTTCTGGATCGTGGGTATCGTGACCGTTGTGCGTTATCTGCGTTTTGCCCCGTGGAGAGACTCTAACAGACAACTGCCAACAGGGCGTCAACGCTGTCCTCTTGCCAGTTCGGGTGCCGAGGTGGTGAAGGGTAATAGCTGGAGGGTATCGTTGAGCGACTGTCATGAGGTCTCTGCTTGAAGCCTTGAAATAGTCTTTGGATCAGCATCCGTTGTCGAAGTGCCATGCAAAGTTGGTTTGATGTATTTGTAATGCTGTCGTTGATGCCAGTTAGTAAGTACTCATCCTCTTTTGCGCTGTGAGACTTCACAATCAGATATCGCGACACATGCCCCTGTCATTTGATTTCAGATGCATCTCGGCGACAATACGAAGCTCGTTATCTCTCTAAATCCATCACAAATCCATGAGACACGGCGCCACTGCGACTTCCCGCTGCGGAACATCAGACGTGCGCCTTCGGATATGATCCGCCATGCGTCATGACGCTTAAAGCCAGTTGTGGGAGAGCGAGACTCGGTAAACTCATCATGATTGTGAGTGCAAGAATGGGGATCGCGTACTCTCGCTCGTCGGACAGCAGCAGCGAAGAGGGTGCATCGTCGACGTTCACCGCTGCTGCGTCCGCGCCATCGTTGTCCAGTGCTTCGCTGTCGCTACCGCCCTCAATAGCCGATCCGGAACTGCAATGTCCGCCGCTCCCTGAAAGTCTACCTCCGTTACCAGTTAATAAAACTCCGAGAGTGACTGCCAGCGTGGTGAACTTGCCTCCCACTGCAGCATGCAGACTATAGAGTGTTGACTTCCTCTTAGGATGTTCATACCCCAGATGCGTGGATAATGAGGAACCCTGCCCTACTACGACTCACGGGGAAACATCCACTGAATTGCGAACCACCTCTTTCGTCGCTATTTGATGCAGTGCGTCATATCCCGCTATCCGGAGTTCTATTCCTGTGTGTTTATTCACGAAACTAGGGCTTTATCACACCCGCCCATCTCCACTTCGTACGCAACCACGGCGCAGTACCGACCTTTGACGAAGTTAAGCTGCGGGACTGGAAGATTCACATTCACGGGCTCGTGCGCACGGAGTGCATGCTCTCGCTGCAAGACCTCCGTGAGAGGTTTCAGGTTGTGACTCTTCCTGTAACGCTCGTCTGTGCAGGAAACCGGCGCAAAGAGCAGAATGTCGTCCGCAAGAGCCTCGGGTTTAGCTGGGGCGCTGCGGGAGGTAGGCTTTCGGCCATACAACGCCAGCTGTGAATTTGACAGCCCGAACGCCAGTCTCGACTGCGCTATGGACGGGCGTGTATCTGGCGGATGTTCTCGAGTACGTGCAACCCATTCGACCTCAGGCAAGGCATGTTATTTTCGAGGGCGGGGATACTACTCTTCCGAATGGGCCGTACGGAACCTCCCAGAGGCTGAGCTGGGCCGCGAACAAGGAAAGAGGGATGTTAATAGGCATGGCACTCTTTTTGTACTGAATTTCGTTTCTGAAGTCTTTTATGCCGTAGCTTGGGCTATGAACGGTCTTCCTCTCGAGCCTGATCATGGATTTCCTGTGCGGATGATTATCCCTGGGCAAATTGGTGGGCGTTCAGTAAAGGTGTGCGCGGTCGACGCGGACACTGTGTCTGCGCACTGATTGTGCTTGCTCCAGTGGTTGACCAAGATCGAGATTTCCGCTGAGGAGAGCCAACATCATGTGCGCCTCTGTTCCTTTTCATTGTGCCGGAATCTGCAGGCTCATCCACTTGAAGCTGCATATTTTCGGTTCGTCGCATGAGGAGAAGCAATTATGGGGATGCGTGCCTAAGTAGACTTCAGATAATAGGGTTCTCCCTATGCAGTTGTCTCCCGAACAAGCCAGAGCAGAGAAGGACTGGTGGTATGATCCAAGGTATGTCTGAACAATATATGATGCTGTGTCTAGTGGACGAACGGGTTGTGGGATCTTGGCAGATACCTCATATCGTAAGTTGCATGGACGCTTTTTGCATGGTTTTATATGGCTCATATTTACACTTGTCTCAGAGAGCTCAATGTCAATAGGTATGAGTCCTTTTGTGGATCGTGCCCATGTTTTCACAATATACAGTGCGATTGTGCATCCTGGTCATGACGAGACGCTAGATATCCAGTCCCATGGGCTGCAGGAGCTGCGCATGTATACCATTCGCGGATATGCCTATGCAGGCGGTGGGAGGCGCGTCACCCGCGTGGAGATCAGTCTGGACGACGGCCACTCGTGGCGTCTAGCGGAAATGTACGTGCCTTCGAAAGTGTATCACTGACCTGAAATGAATTCATGATGATGATCTCAGCGAATATCCAGAAGACCTTTACCGCAGCATCATTTATTCTGACGAGATCTATGGAAAACTCGATCTTACCGAGAGAGATACGTGTTTGTGAGTTCGCCATGCGTAGCTGATTTGTCGAGATGCTGACGACCTTCCAGCTGCTGGTGCTTCTGGTCTTTCGACGTCCCTGTAGCAAACCTCGCGAGCTCAAGTTCCATTGCCGTGCGCGCGATGGACGAGGCCACGCAAGTTCAGCAACGGGACATGTAAGCTCTGTAACGGGGACCTTTGTATCAGGCGGCTCATCATTGCAGGTACTTGAATGCTACTGGCATGATGAACAACTGGTAAGCACTCCACAAGAACTGCACGGCGTATTCGATTGATCACGAGAAGGTGGTTCCGCGTCGCCATCGTCAAGACAGACACAGGGCTCAGGTTCGAACATCCTGCGCCTGTTGGCACTGAATCCCTAGGCTGGATGGAGGTATGCTGTACTTCACTACAGACTGATTTAAGCGTGACTTGTGGCAGCGTATCAAAGCTACTGGTGGAAATGTTCTGAGTCCAAACTTCAATGCCACGCAGCCGGTTCTCCAACCTTTGCCGCTTGCCGACGTCGGCTCTCCCACTGAAGTCCAGATGACTAACCCTGAAATTACCAGACAAATCACCTGGGCAGAAGTGAGGGCTCAGGATCGCGAGAGGCCGTGGGTAAGATGACGAGTCTTTGGTCGGCCTTGATTCTGGCTGATGAGACGCACGTCCAGTTCGTCATCAAGGGTCAGGTATATGATGGTACCCCGTATCTAAACGAACATCCTGGCGGCGCAGACTCTATCCTGTTAGTTGCAGGCGAAGACGCAACGGAGGACTTCATGGCAATACACTCTGCAGATGCGCGGAGTAAACTCAAACAGGTGAATGTCGTTTTGGATTGTCGTCAATTGTCCTATCTCATGAGGAACTAGTTCCATATTGGCACTCTGGTTGATGCAGTCTCCGAGTTGTCCAAGGTCGACGCACAAGCTGATGCCAGTAGTCCTTTCCTGAAGCCAAAATCGTGGAAAACTGTAAAGCTGATAGAGGTGGAGAAAGTTAACCACGATACCTGCATGTTTCGATTCGCGCTCCACAATTCTCAGCAGTCGCTCGGTCTTCCTGTTGGTCAGCACGTGTTCGTTCGCCTGAAGCGTAAGGATACTGGTGAGGTCGTACAGCGAGCATATACGCCTATTTCACTCCAGGGCGTCGTTGGAATGGTCGAACTCTTGGTCAAGTATGTTTAAACCACGAATTTCTCGTCGAAAAGACTGACGACGAGTCATAGAATATATCTACCATGCGCGCTGTTTCCGACAGGTGGGAAGATGTCGATAGGATTTCACGCTCTCCGTATTGGCGATACGATCGACCTGAAAGGACCTCTGGGCTCATTCACCTGGCAAGGCCTCGGCACGGCTCTGTACAGGAGCACCTGCAGAAATATCAAAGAAATCGGTATGGTCTGCGGCGGGAGCGGTGAGTTCGGCCTGACTGCTGCGCATGCGTATGTCACGGTGCGGTATCTTACCGACCTTTACTAGGCATTACTCCAATCCTCCAAGTCCTACGAAGCATTCTGCACGATCCCGATGACTCAGGGACGCGTATATGGCTCCTATATGCTAATCGGACGGAGGCGGACATCCTTTGCAGAGAGGAGCTGGATGCGTTGCACACCATGCATGGCGCGTCCCGCTTCTCTCTCCATTACACGCTTACTGTGCCGCCTGATTCTTGGATGCACAGTACAGGGCGCATCACAGACGACATGCTCGCCGCATACTTGCCTCCTCCATCCCCCGATGGACTGATCCTTTCTTGCGGACCGACCGGGATGATAAGGGATGTGGTCAAGCCTGGACTGCAGCGGTATGGGTGGGACATAGAGCATTCGTTGGTCGTTTTCTGAAGCGCAACAACTGCACACCAGGCAACTATCTTGAATGGACGAACAAATTGCCTTTGTAGTCGTCGTTTCTGGTCTTTGATGCCTCTTCGCATATGGTCCTCGAGCGGTCGATGCATCGCTGATGTGAGTACTAGTTCAGAGATGATCAGCCACCTGCTGTGCGTACAATGGTTTTGTCAATGAGACCAAAGTGAGATGCCACTTGGTATACGGTATTCCTCTAAAAAGATTCCGTAGCCTGGGTATATAGACATTTACTCTGTCTCTTCTCTGCCGCTGCACAATGCATTCACGATAAATGCGGTCAATTGTGAAGGCAGCGCGGTTGTAGATCGCGCACTCACACTGTCGTAGCGAGTGGATCCCAAAATTATTCGTTGGGAACCCGGAAGAGACACTCACGTCCGTCGCACTCCATGAGCGCTGAGCCATAGGTGTCCTCACCTTATCGAGGTTCGATGTACACAAAGGTGTTCGTGTCGTGCAGCAGGAACACGGCCGTCGGAGCGGGAGTGAGCGGATTTCAACCGCTGTAAGGAAAGAAAAAAAGGTGTTTCTTTTCTTTTTTTTCTTTGGCATGCAAACTATACAGAGAGGAACGAAAATGTTCGTATCGTGTAGCAAACGAGTGCGCAGTGGGCTCTCCATGCCATCTAGGCAGCAGAGGATGGTTTTTCAAAGATAGTGGTAGCGCGAGATCAGGCAGACTTCCTGGGTTCGTCACGGTCTCGTGTCTCTCAAACCGGTCCTTTCTGAAGTTAGGCTCATCGTCAGACACGGATATCCTGAGTCACGAAGGTTGAAGCAGAGTGGCTACAATTGCAACTGCCTTTGGGAGGGAAAATTAGTCATTCCAAGGATTTTGCCCGCCGGCGGGCAAACTGCTTGGAATGACTACATTTTCCCCTATGTAGTCCGATCAACGATAATTTTCTGAATGCATTGGAGTCACCAATCATTCAATCTCCTGCATTGAAGCGACTTGAGCGTTCGACTAGAAGCTAGAAGATAGATATGAGATGAAGGATCTCATTGTGGATGCTAGTAGGGCCATCTTGGTATCATGACGCTCTCCTGATTTTCCTAGATTTTCCCCGCACACTAGACCAGCGTGTTTATCATCTGGGTATCAAGGCAGGCGAAGTGGGCAACAGGATCGTGAGTCTTACATTTGCATGCAAGTCTTGTCAAGTGACGGATGCCGTTCAACCAGGTTACGGTGGGGGCGCCATCCCGCGCAAACGCCGTGGCGGCCTACTTACATAGCTCACCAAAGCCGTTCGTCCTCTCGTCAGAACGCGGGTTCACTACAATCACAGGCAGGTACAAGGGAGTTCCGGTGTCCATCGTGAGCATTGGGATGGGACACCCAAATGCCGACTTCTTCATGCGCGAGGTGCGGGAATGCCTCAGCGGCGACATGCTGGTAGTAAGGTCAATGGGAACCGTATCGGCTTTTTGTTTGTGCGCGATCTGATGGTGAGACTTGTGCGCGGGATGCAAGGTTTGGGTCCTGCGGTGCTGTTATAGATGTGCCGGTGGGGACGGTTGTGGTACCAAAAAGTAGTATTTGTGTTACCAGGAACTACGATTTCCCCTTCGCCAGTGGATCGTCACAGGAGTATCTGTACAAGATAAGCAGACCGGTACGCCAATACTTCAGATCAGATTGGTGCTTTTAACGACTGTGGCATAACTAGAGGCAGATTCAGAGCTTCATGCTGCAGTGCGTGTTCTTTCCATATGACGGAATATTCTTCATCAGCTCACAAAGACCGGCCAGTTGCAATATGCACTTAATAAGCACCGCAGCTCAGAGGAAATGTCAGTTGTGGACCATGTCATGAATGCATCTACGGACAGGTCCGTCCTATTTCCGATGCGCTCCCGCAGCGTCCTTTTCTGACATTGCTCAACTTTTACTCTTCGCAAGGACGGCAAACTTCGTTCCCAGACTAAGACCGCATAGACCGACTCAAGTCATCTCACATAAATCTGGCCACTTTTGAGGTGACGTTATCTGCCCGTCTGCCTCGTTTGACAACGAATTGACGAAACACCTATCAAAGATGGAAACTTTCCACATACTGCACCTAGCTGCAAGTTGGCCGTCTGACACACCCTCCGTACATATCGCATCTGCCCCGCTCAGCACCCTGTCGGTCTCACCCGCCGTTTCATCTTCCCATCTACCATCTGCTCAGATGCAGCCAGCTGGCGCATTGCCCTCTGCACGCAATGGTAAGCCTCTTGTACCGGGACCGCGCATAAGAGCCGCTGCTGCGCAGATGGTGTTCGCCTCTCGCACGTCGCAGGGTTTCATCACCCCACAGCAGGTCAGAGACGTCGAGGCGTGGGCGGGTCGGGCGGTGTTGGAGGCACTGACAGGCTTTGTGATTGACCCAGATGTAAGTAAACTCACTTTGAGATTGCATCGTGCTGAATTGTGTCCCATCTGCATTCAGAGATTACACGATGAGGAGGGGAGTGTATGGGAACTGAACTACGCTAGCGCGAGAATGACGTCGTACAAATTGAATTTTAGAAAAACAAACAAGACGCTTCTGAACTCGCTTCTGGGATCTAGCAAGCTCCCTACGTCACTGTATCACAGGTCTCGTGCGATCCACTTTACTTGGCACTGCTTTGACGAGCTGCATCCAGCCTTCGCACAACTTGTGTCAATTTCGCGCTCTTCAGGTGGTTGGCTATGGAGCAACGCAGCAATCCCCTCTTGGAACGCCAGCTTTCTCCCTCCCTCTCAGCCTCGAACATTCCCAGTACCGGATCTCTACTCACTTGTTACGTGGTGACGAAAAGCCCCGCCCCCACGATGTGACCAACATCCTATGAGCTACCACTGCGGGCTCGCAAAGCACTGTTTGGGGCTTGTGCACATCTGTGACAACGAGATACCGCGACTTAGTGCCGTTCAGCACGTACCGGGGGATGCTGGCGCCCATTGGGTCGACCTGACACGCCGCACCCGCACTAACTTCAGGCTACCCCGAAGAGCTCGCCTTCACGCAGCTGGCCCAATATCTAATCGACTGCAACGTGAAGGCCATCCGTCTCGCTGATGTTACCACTGCCCGCGACCCCATCTGCCGTGATATCACCACGCTCCGCTTTTAGCGCAATGGTCCCCCCGCATGCCCAGAACATCTTCCAGGACATGGAGGACCGCCGCGCCGCGCACCAAATACCGTGCACGTCGCTCTATTGTTCTGTCTACTGCATAGATGTTACCCGGGACGAAGAAGGTGGCGACAGTTAAGCTGGTGGCGACGATGGCGAGTCTGGCGAGGGCACTCAGGCCAGTGAGGATGGCAGGGCCGAAACCGACGTGAGGGCGCGAGACGCGCAGAGTAAGCCAAGGAATTATATCCGCAACAAAGAGACACGAAGAATTTCTCTCTAGCATTAAATACGATCGTGCACATCACGAGTTGCGCCGACTCCGGTTGACAGCAGGCTCGTTATATAGAGGACCACCATCCGTGGATCACCATCGCCCAGTCGAGGGGCCTGGGGAGCCGGTCAGCCTCTGCGGAGTTCTGCGATCCAAGAGCTATAGCCGTCTACATAAATAAAGTCAGAAGGTTTGATTAAGAGGACAAGATATGGCTTCTTTAGCCATGTCCGAACACAGATCCCAGGATCTACTACTTGATAAATCTTTCCTTTGTGTGTCCCTGGTCGTATATCGGTTAGTACACGCGCCTGTCATTCGCTGCGCATGGATGGGACCGCGCGAAAGCTGGGTTCGATTCCCAGCCAGGGAGTAATGCATGCGCCAGCTCTTTTGTAATTTCGATGCTCTCGAAGAACCTGCCTATCCAAGTCCAGGCTCCTAAAACCATCCGTCGTTACAGCGTTCTCCTTTATCCTAGCACGCATGTTTTAGGAGATCATGTGATATATGTTTTATGAGACTTACCCTTTTTATCGAAAATTACCGGATTAGGATGAGCACTAAGAGGAGGAGAACACTGTAAGACGGCTGGCCAAACTCGTCATCCGGATTGTTCCAAGCTTATGCAAGCCTACGTTTCTCACAGGAACTTTGAGATGAACCCTATTGTAGGTCTTATTTTGTGGGGCACGAGCAGCCCCAAACTGGTTGCTTGTCGCGCACCACAGCGCGCCCGCTGCCTCACAACATCATGCAAAGATATCAGAAAATGGAAGAATATTTGCTCTTAGGTGCTCAAATTTACTCCAGTTAAATGAGGAGGCCCCAGTCATGCATTACTGTCTGTCTGCCAGTGCAACAATTTTGGTAGTTGACTGTCTGAGGGAGGTGAAGTTGAAGGTGCAGCTTAGTACCTACTGATGCTTGCAGAATGAGGAACTGCCCATCTGACATTAGCTCCAGCCTTTGCGAGTCTCTTTCTCATGCTGCGCGACATTGTGAGGCAGTGGGCGCGCTGTGGCGCGCGACAAGCAACCAGTTTGGGGCTGCTCGTGTCCTACAAAATAAGACCTACGGTAGGGTTTACCTCAAAGTTCCTGCGAGAAATGTAGGCTTGCATAAGCTCGGAACAATCCGGATGACGAGTTTGGCCAGCCGTCTTACAGTGTTCTCCTCCTCTTAGTGCTCATCCTAATCCGGTAATTTTCGATAAAAAGGGTAAGTCTCATAAAACATATATCACATGATCTCCTAAAACATGTGTGCTAGGATAAAGGAGCGAGAACGCTGTAACAACAGATGGTTTTAGGAGCCTGATCCAAGTCTTTCTACTACTTTGGGATGTCCGCATGTTCCAATCGATCACAGACTTAAGTGTCTTGACCTGGGACAATATGAGTGTGATGTGGTATATTCATTACAAGCAGATATAATGAACTGCCAGAGACCATAATGGTAAATGTCAGCAGATCTCTGCAGGAGTGTGACTTACCTCGTGGTGCTTGTGAAGGTGTTCATTTACATCTTCTGATTTGTCCTGATCATTAAAGTTCGTGCAAATGAGTGGACATACCCATTTGGAGGAAGACTCATGCATATATTCATGCAACAAATGTTTTAATGCTCTATCCTCCATGACCAAATGTGACTTGTCTTCATTATGGCCAAAGATCATGTCCACGGTCTGTTCAGGACTGACAAGGCTTTCTTCAATATGCTCCAAGATGAAATTACCACACTTGGCAATAGCACACCTTTTCATTTCCTTGTGAGTGTCTGATAACTGGTGACCACATTTGAGTATCATCAGGAGATGAAAGCTCAAAGCACTCACTTGGGTCCCAATGCCTTCTTCCTCATGCTTAGGTTCTACCACATCTGGACTGCCTCTGCTTCCTGCACTGAAAGGCGCTGAAACTGGTCTGAGACGCAATGAACACTTTGAGACTATTGCGTGGATGGTCTCAACCTTGATATGAATTTCATTGTGCAATAGCTGACAACGAGCAGACACATTGTGAGAAAGGAGAGGCAGTTGTTCCAACATGAGCCACATAGCATTGAGCTAATACAATAGCTGTTTGAGATCAGACATAATGAGGTGCGACTGTCCTGATTATAGAAAGAAAAGAAAACTACCTAGCTGAGAATCAAACTCAGCTCTTGCGCAGTCAGAAAATATGACAGGTGCATGTACTAACCGATATACGACCAGGGATGGAATTTTGTGTGCTTCTTCATCAAAATATCAAAATCTAGTAATGACATCACATTGCATCACACTTTGCAATGTCTTTACACGTCTTGTAGACATGCACCCTCTACATTATGAGGAATGAAGAGACCAAATGCACTCGACCCTGAGAACCTGAGTGAGCATTATAAACTGCTGCCTGGCATCATTTATACTCATGGACCACAGAACACCTCACTTACTAGGCTATCACAGCCAGGCTCAGCAGGATACCAATGTGGAATTGGATGTCAGTGACACATATATGAAGGTGTGCCACATGGACTCCCTTGCATCTCACGCACATCTTGAGGCAGCTACGATTGTGAATGCGCTGATGAGTGCACACCCGACACAAACACCTAAACCCAACTAAAACAAGAAGGGATCTGTGTGAGAGTGAAGGGTGATGCAACTATAATATGATGCAAGTGGGTCCCAGAACCTCGAACAAAGCCTAGGGGGATGCAACCTGTAAAAGAACAAGGGCTCGCGATGAATACGCAAAGTTGAGCGACAATCTACGACAAAGTTGCAAAAGTCAGAGGTAGAAAGCTAAAGTTGTGATGAAATTGCCAAACTTGTGGATAAAGATGAACTAAATTGCAATGGAAAGGGGAAGTATCTGTGATGGAAATGTTATGGGAAAACACAGTATTCACCATCTCAATGAAGTCGTAGTCAGTCTAACTCAAAAGTCAGAGTAAGACTAATGCAGATGGTATATTGCAGCTCGAAGTATCGCTATGTCACTATGTCGCTATGTCACTATGTCACTATCACAGTGTCGCAGTCTCTAAATGCAGTATGCAGTCTGGAAGTATTGCAGTCTCACTATGTCGCAGGGTCACAGTGGGGTATATCATGGTTTAAAGTCGCTACCACAGTAAATGCAGTTTCTTAGTAATCTAAAGTGAAGGGGGAAGTCTCCTACTGATCTTCCATGGTAATTGATGTAGATACAGCAGGTATTTATAGAGAGGGGAACAAGGGAGGGAAAATGTGGAAGTCACAAAATGTCGAATGATGAATCCTAACATTAGAAAAGGTCGCAATAGTCTAGGACCAATGGAAAAATAGAGAAAGTGAGTGGAGAGGTGAAAGTTGTACATTAGAGACAGAGATGAACAGTAAAGTAGAGGGAAAGTGAAAAAAAACATATGTTACCTGTTATAAACCACATGAAATGCTCAAACAGCATCTCCGGTCCAGCACGAAGATAGTCTTGAAAGGGAAAGTCGAACAATAAAGGGCATCAGATTTGCAAAATGAGAGGGCATGACTGTCAAGCGACACCGATAAGTCAGCACAATAAACTAGGAAGTTGGTGTGACATCGGAAGAGTACAGAATTAGATGAGAATTAGACAGGGTGCATCGAATGAGGCCCAAGGACAATGTGTAAGTCATATCTGATGAAGCGGGAGACACAAGAGTGGTGTATGAGTGATGAAAGAATGTTGAATGTCAGAGAGAAGTCGTGAGAAGTCAAGCGAAGTCGCAAAAGTTCGTAGAATGTTACGAAAGAGTTGGACACAACTCGGAGATTAAGACATAGAGTGGTGAAGTTGGAGAGATTGCTGGAAAATGCATTTTTCAGAGGCCAGGAGGTCTGAGAGCGTATCAGCATGCAGCCATATAGAATATCAAACTAACCCTCATGCACATTTGGTGGCCAATCACGTGCTGTATATTCAGTCATTTTATCAGTCTGTTCTTGCCATGGATGCGGCCAATGTGGCCACTGCTCAGGCTCCAGCTGCGAACACAGCTCACACTTCCCAACTCTGGTTTCAGACAGAATCAGGTCTGGCTATTATGACAAGAATGTGAACCCCAGGGTCGCAGCAAATATGGCCCGTATCACAAATAACCCTTTTGCTTTTGCTGCTCTGATGGAATTGCTGCAAGAGTTCATGAATGCAGCTGATGAAATGGGGAGTCAACAATCGTGTGAAGACTGTGATCGGATGATGGTCAGCTGGTGACGTATGTTGTACCGGTTTGATCCCTCCCTCTCAGAGAATGAATACTAGCACTGCAAAATTCTAATATGGTATGGGATGCATATCCTGTACTACAAGGTGTGTTTTTCTGCAAGCATGCTGCATGCATTTTTCTGCGAGCAAGCTGCATTGATTTATCAACATGCCCCTAGGTCTACCATACTCCTGGCACACATCAGGAAAACTTCACTTTTCCTTAAAGACCTTTTGCTCTGAAAACCCTTATTTAAGGCTATAAGTTCTCAAATAAGTCTCAATAAGTTGGATTTCAGACGCTTAATGTAATATGGCTTATGCCCTTTTTGTCCTTATTTCCTTAAATAAGAACTATAAGTCTGTTCAAGGCAGTTAAGTGTTCTCTTAAGAGAAAGTTGGGTTTTCCTGATGCATGCAGCTGAGAGTGCATCAAGGCAGGGACACTCAAACACTAGTTCTCACTTCTCGTCCACCTTGTGATCAAGTACACATAGAACTCTAAGATACGACAGAGATGTGGGATGTCCATTCTGACCATGGGTGAGATGTTTTGTGCATTGGAAGTGCAGGTCACTTGGTGTAAGCACTCCTTTTGTCTCTCATCTGTCTAGTATACTAAAAGAGCCTGCAGTCATTGTTCACTTCCAGCTTGAGCATCATCCAGATGTCAAACAGTATTTTGGACGTGATGAATGGCTGCTACTTATGCAGTTTGCACTTTACCTGTCTCAGAACCTGAGTTCATGCCAGCGCCCCAGATGCATCTAGACCATATGCCAATGCTTGATCACAGTGATGGCCAGTACTTGTTAGTGTTGCTGTGACTCTGACCCGAGCTGGTCAAATCAGTTTGTCGGGTCATGACTTGTCCAATTAAGCTGGATCAGATCACTTTGGCAAATTCCACTTGCTGTGGCTCAGATTATGTGGCATTCTGATCATGCATCGATTGCTGTGCATGCTACAGTCCGACCACGTGCTCATGAAAAGACTTCGAGTCCTCCATGCAGTGTTGTGGTGGCTCACAGAAAGAATCTGCAGGTCAGTCACACAGTGCAAGCCAGAGTAAAAGCACATCTATGGTGTTGTGGAACAAATCTTGCTCTTTTTAGTTCAGTAAATATTCAAATAATATTAAAACTGTAATATCAAAATTTGTATTAGATGTAACAAAGCTATTAGAAGGGTGAAATAAATAGAAGAATGTGGGCAAATCACTATTATAAGCAACAGTAACAACAGAATATAGTAGCCATTACAAAAGATTCTAATATGTATATTAGAGAAGGCAGTAGCCTTACTATCAGTGACCCGGATATGCCATATGACCCAGAAGTGCCATAACTTTTTCTGTGGTTTGATCTTCCTGTCCGATTCCTTTGAAATTATAGACAGAGAGTCATGCATACCCTGATTTAATACTGTAAACGTTTGGGAAGCAAAGACGGCTCACTTGGATCCCAAGAAATTCAGGATTGCAAGACTGTATTTGGCTGGTGTCACACCTCGGCATCTCTCCAAGGTGTCCAATACAACTAAAAAAATCCGAAAAAATAGTGTATAGTACTCTGTATACTACAGAAACATTATCTGAGATGCCGCAGACAATTGAGCAAGACGTCGTGCTGCGGAACCAAAAGTGCCATATTATGGCACATCTGGGTTATCAATAGTATATAGAATTGAGGCTAAAAGAAATGCATGGCCTAATAGAGCAGTTGGTAGATTGTGTGTGCAGCATGTGCTTATGTAATCATGTGTCTGAAAGATCAGGGTTCAAGCCTGACTGAGTGCAAGTTGTTTTGTATAAGTTGTTATTGTATTACAATTCTCTCAGACTATTGTTAACAATAACTTTGACAATTGACAATGACTGGTGAGTAGTGAACAACACCTTGCCCAGTTACCTGGGCTATTGTTATACAAAAGTGAGAATCACAGCTAAGCTCAAAGCCAAAAGTTGTGGGCTTACTGCAACTCCTACCTCCTACCTGCCATGTCGAAGACCTAACCAATTGATGAAACTTCTGTGAATGATGCCCAGGATAATCTTGCGATAAGTGAGTGATTCTGCTCTCTATGTATGGAACTGTCACTCATACTATTATTACAGCTCATCACAAATTAAGCATTCCTTTCACCACAGGTCAACACCTAGCATTTACGAACTCCTTCTATAATCCAACAATTGTATCATACCTTCGCTGTTACTGACGTACCTACATCCTACAAAGATACTCGCTCGGAATCACAGATACGTCATAAATCCTATATCATATGTGTTGACATCATAAAGACTATCGAGATTAACAGATCACCCATATCTTGCCTCCTACCTCCTGTTACCTTCCTGCCCACACTGTTCCTTCCATTGATCCTGGGCATTCTACATCGAGAACATTCTTAATGGCATCTGACCACCTAGCAGATCATCCTCCCAGTTCTCACTGGTCATTCTTCGACTGTGTATCTATCACCAACACTTCCAGATTGATGAAAATCATCAGCGCATATGATATCATATCCCGATCAACGAATAATCTCCGACCATCTATGTGGCACACAATCAGCATAACACAGTACGATCAATATACTCGCTCCCCCTAGCTTCTACCTCCTGCCATCCGCTGTTGCCATTGTGGTTGTGCATCCACTACAGTTGTGATGCTTCATAATGCATACAGTACAATCCGGTATGATCTCATTTACTTATTCAAAATACTCATCCATCAATAGCGACTACAACTACCATTCTGACACCACTGTTATCTTGTGATTGAGATGGGCCATCCCTCCTAAACATGGGCGACTACTTTCAGTAAAGACTATGCCGATCGACGCGCAATGATTGATCAATTGACATCGAACATGCCCAATCCCTGTTGCCTATCGTCATTGATGGAACATGTTACCAATGGTATCTGTGCAAATCTCTTAGCTCTAGCTCTGTCCAATTAACATAACTAACGTCATCACGTCCCCATCACGACCTCGAGCTGAAACATCCAAACACTAATCCATTTCTTATTCTTCGCCTATGCGCTACCCAATTGTCTCACCCGGTAGCTGAAATGACTAAGAAACGTGCTTCGACTGATGAAACTGCTGATGAACACCTTGCCAAATGGTTTTTCCCACTTTTCCTCCTGTATGGACCATTGATATGCTCATCAACTTCAAACAGTTCCACTACTTGCACTTCAGGCATTGTGCCCTCATCTTTTGCTGATACATCTTCAGATACCATATCTGACATCGGAAACAATGTCAATGCCCCTCTGTCTGCTAGGACAGTAGTATCTATGATCCCTGTGATGGATGTAACAAAGAGGTGTGAACTTGCAAATCCTTTGACACATTACTTACTTATCACCATCCTCAGGCCATCCACGTCAGGTGGCAGTGGTTTATCTAACTATGTGAACAGTAAGTAATGTGTTCCAAATTCTATAGTCCATTTGTTCATACACTGATGATGCCATACGCAGTTCTGATCCCGTAAATGATACAATGGCAACAGCTAGCACCAGCGCCACCAGCGATGCTCCTACTTCATACATATTTCGATCATTCATGCTATTTTTCACCGACACTTATCCCATTATTTCTCAGTCCCGTTGTGATAGGAGTCATCACCAGTCGATGTGACTGAGAGTACAAACAGCCCTTATTACAGTTCGTTCACAATCCCATTTGCGAAAACCAATACACTAATTAAATCTAACAGAAGAATTCACAAGACGAGTGACTACTCCAACCCCACTAATGCTCATTTTGGTATTTGCCACATTCCCGATAATGTAAGGTGGGGGTCATTCGGGACTGAAGATGAGTTACACTTTCTTTGTTTCAATGGCAAAGGTGTTGCCGTCTGGCTCGTGGGCGAAATTTGCACTAACAATGTGCGGAGAAATTATATGCTTCCTCCTCATCTCAACATCACCATTTATCCCATAGTTGGCAGAGATGCAGAGGCTGCTGTCAACTTGCTGCATAAACACGGTTGCGAACCTGGCAGTCAGCGTAGTTGTTACTATTGGATCAATCACAACACTGAATTCTCTTTTGTAATAGGACAATCATTGCAAACAAACCCGATCTGGGTGAGCAAACACATGCAAAAGACTCTCAAAGGTGGCGAGAAACAGGTCAGTGAAATAAAATAAAATAAATAAAACCTTTTACGCACTCAATATCATTCTAGTCCACTCAGTTCAGATCCTGTTTCAATGCTACAAAATGACTCGCACCACAACACAAAATGACAATATGGCCAATTCATGAGATTGGCGAGAACAACCTCATCCTTTCCGAGTGTAATGTTTGCTGTTGGAGAGTCAACAGTGAAGGCAAACCCCTTTGGAACGGTGAATGGACCCACTGGCGAACCGGTTTTGAACTCGTCAGTGTCAATATGCTTAACATAGGACCGGAGATCGAGCATAAGGAAAGAGCAACCATGGATATTGATGTCTCCATATAAATCCCAATTTCATTCTACCAGACGATGTTTGATTCTCATCAAAATGGACGTATACTTCAGATTCCAATATTCCATTCGAAGTATGTACTTATATACCTCCAATTCTGGAAATTTTATCTGGAAATTTTATGTACAATGCCCAATGCGACCAAAGTGAAATTGGAGCCCGGCATGCAGATGCAGTGCCAACTCCCCACAAGTTTGGTGGTCGGCCCACCAGTGGTGAGAGTACTGGCAGTGGGCTAAGCACTGGCAAAAGTGGTGGTGGTCAGCCCACCACTGCCACAGTTAACATGCCATGCATCGGCCCGCCAATGGCATAGGCCAACATGGCGGCCATCGGCCCATGTCCACTGGGTACTCAGATACCGTTGTCCGACTCACACTGACAATGTCAGTGTTCACTGGGTAGTCAGATAGGATAACATGACTGAAAGGTGTGGGTCAGTAGCTATGATGTGGATCTGTATACATGAATCAAATTCATTGTACCATCTCGCAAGACGAGAATTGCCAATAGGAGTGACATTCTGTGATAGGCGTGATCTTTCTGTCCGGCAAAGCATTTTTCAGACCGAAAACATAGCATTTTTGAGGCTGATTTCAGCGGATTCTGAGAATAAACCTCTAGGGAAGTTTCCCGGGTCCTGTTGCTTCGCTACAGTACTGTAGTGAAATGACCTTAGGTTCACGGCCTGTGACCTGTGACATGTTTTCTTCCTCAGTTCACAGTTCACAGGGTTGGAGTGACCTGTGACCAAGTTCAGTTCAGAGGCGCCACAGGCGCCCGCCGACGGTCCACCATGCCTGATGCTGTGAGCGCCGGTGACATCCTCTTTCGCTTCCAGTTCACAGACATCCGTGACACACTACAAACCCTTAAGCGAGTTCAGTTCACAAGGCCTGTGACGCGTGACTGAACCTAAGGTCGTTTCACCACAGTAATAGTGAATTACAGCGCTTTGCAAGTATATGCGGAATCATCATCAATGGATTTTTGGTCTCAGGCGCCCCGAGCTTGCCCCGAGCCCAGGACCCCAAACTGTTGTAGTGGCACGTTACTACTGGAAGTCTAGCGGAGGATACCGGGAGGGCCATCGGTGACACGAATTTCCCAAAAGCAGTTGTCCGAGGCATGCCCAAAGCTTGTCTAAGCTCCTGCATTAGGATGCCGTAGAAAACCCACGTGGGGCAATTGGTTTGTGGTATCGCCCTATTTCTTACGGAGCTCAGACCGGTGAGACTGCGAAATGGGGCGAGAGAATTCTGGTGTATTCGTCGTTCTCGGCCTACTTAAATACTCGTACAGTACAATCGGTCTGAGTCAGTACCGAGATAAGTGTAGTCAGCGAGAGACAAGCCGAGCCGTGGGATCGATGCTACGTAGAGTCAGAATCTCGATGGGAATAAGGACGAGTCATCATACATAGCGGGTGACTTGTCAGAGGGTCAGGAAGTGACGAAATCATATGACTAGGAATAGGGGAACTGAGTCGAGAATATGTCGTACAAGATCTCCTCAAAATGAAACGGAGACATACCATTTTCGGAAGGGACACAACAAGACCAAACCGAACACGTCGTCGGGCCCAACACCATCCCCTCGTACAAGAATCTTGCTCCGGCAAGATAAACGACGAATACTGACAACCAAGGAGACAGAAGACAATAAGAGAAGGTAGGTCATGCGTCAAAAGAGCTGACACCATTTTTTTAGGCATCGCGAGAGGTGCCAGCGCGACCGAGACTGGTGTCGAGTCGGCGTTGCATTCGCGCTCGGGCGTCGCGACGCTGAAGGTCGGCAGAGGAGTACCATAACTCGGGATCCATATTCGACGGGTGATAACGTTTCAAACGGGCAGCATTGTACAAGGTACGAAGGATGTAGCCGTTTCGTGTGCGGAGCTGATAAACGTTCCGGTCAGTGACATCGTGAACGATGAAGGGTCCGTCCCAGCGCGGATGGAGTTTCGTCGGGTTTTCCGAACGTCGAAGGACATAATCGCCAATCCCGAGCGCGCGTTCGTGGTAAGTACCCTCACGGCGGCGCGCCTCGTCCTGCAAGCGGCGCAAGGCGCGCGTGTTCGCCTCGGTTCGGAACCTCTCAAGGTTTTGAACATGCTCGAGACGACAGTTTTGCAACGTCGCGATCTCCGCGTCGGTCGGTGGCGCCCGAAGAAGGTCGTAAGTCGTTTCATGCGGAAGACGGGGCTGACGACCAAACGCAAGGAAGAAAGGTGACGCGCCATGGCTCCGACTGACGTGCGCGCGCTGCGCAAGAAGTGCATCTGGTAAGTATTGATCCCATTCGTCCTGTCGGTTGGGAGCCGTATAACGCGCTAACGTCTGTACCAGCATATCGTTAAACTTCTCGAGGCGGCCATTCATCTGCGGATGGTATGGCGAGGTGTGTAAGTGCTGAATTCCTAATCGCTGAAGATAATTCTGAAAAGGATATGACAGAAATTCCTCTCCATTATCCGTGAGGACGGTGGAAGGCTTCCCATGGGTCGTGATAAGGCGGCGCAGCAATGCGATGACAGCAATATGAGAACGGCGTGGAATTGCAGTCGCGTAGGCAAAATCGGTGCCGTGATCCATGGCGGTAAGAATATACTCATTTCCTTCTTTCGATTTCACGAGGGGACCTATAAAGTCGAAAGCCCAATGATCAAAGGCATCCGTACGAGGAAGTGGGTGCAACGGCTGGGCAGGTGGAGCCTCGCGCTGCGTGAACTGGCAAGCATCGCAGCGACGGATAACGAATTCGACTAACTCAGTGACAATTGGCAGCCATACGCGCGACTTCAATGCTTCCGCAACTGCACGAACACCGAGATGTCCGAGGTCGGTGTGTACCTCCCGAATGACCCGCAAGGCCTCGTCAAGGTTCACCGGAACTGGCAAGAAGACTTCGCCCTGACCAAGGTCAACAGAGTGAAAGAGTGCACCATCGCGGACGAGGAAGCCACGACGACTCGGCTCAGCACTAGTATCTCGAAGTAAGTCTTCTCTCCATTTCTTCAAAGTCTCGAAAAGTGCTGACCTATCATGGTCCACTGCTGGCTCCATCGGGTTCGCAAACAATGGGCCAGAGGCCTCGTAGTCTGGAACATCAGCTTGGCCATCATGACGGGACAATGCATCAGCGGCAAGCTGATTACGACCGGGGCGGTACCGGATTAGCACATCAAAGTGTGCGATGTTGTCGGCGAAACGGGCAAGACGGCGACCCAAATGTTTCTGCGACAAGAAGTACTTCAAAGATTCATGGTCGGAACGCACAACAACAGGTGAGCCTTCAACGTAGCTTCACCATTTCTGCAAACAGTGATCAATTGCAAGCATTTCGCGCTCCTGCGCGGAGTACCGCTGCTCAGTCGGGGTCATACGACGTGATTCAAAAGCAATCGGCCGAAGATCAGACTCCTTGAACGCGAAGCGTGAGCAATCTCCCTCCCCCTTGGGAAAATCATTTTGCGATTGATGGAGGATACCACCAATAGCATGGCCCGAAGCATCAACATCGAGAACGAAGAGACGCCAAGGTGACGGGTAACTGAGAAGAGGAGCAGAGGTAAGTCGCGATTTCAAAGCGACAAAAGCCTGTTCGCAAGGGGCTGACCATTTAATTTCAGCACGCTTCCGGGGATTGCCCTTTAATAAATCGTACATCGGCCCAGCAATCTTCGCAAACCCTTTCATGAAACGGCGGTAGTAGCCAGTAAGATTGAGGAAACCGCGAAGACGAGTAACATTATCGGGACGTGGCCATTCAGTGATGGCCTGGACTTTCTCTGGATTCGGACGGACACCGGCAATAGAAACAATGTGCCCGAGATAAGTCAACTCAGTTTGAACCCACTGACATTTGTCCTCGTGTAGGATCAGACCCTGGTGATCAAGACGGGTGAGGACCCAGTCGACATCAGCGAGATGCTGCGGAAGGTTCGGTGAGTAGATGATGATGTCATCAAGGTAGACCATTACGCAGCGATCAAGACGCGAACGAAGGAGGTCATTCATAAAGTTCTGGAAAGTCGCAGGTGCATTGCAGAGGCCGAGAGGCATAACACGAAACTGATAGTGGCCGAAACGCGTAGCAAACGCGGTCAGCGGGCGTGATGCAGCACTGAGTGGGATCTGCCAGTAACCGGATCGCAAGTCAAGGGTCGTGAAGAAACGCGCGCCACGAAGATTTTGATAGGAATCATCGATACGAGGAAGAGGGTAAGCATTCCGTACAGTGAAGTTATTAAGCTGACGGAAATCAACACATACCCGCATTTTCCCGTCCTTCTTCCGAATGAGAATCAATGGCGCGGACCACGGAGACTTGCTCGGTTCAATAATTCCATCCCGCAGACCTTCGTCAACAAACTTCTGAACCTCCTCGTGCTCCGGTGGCGATAAAGGACGCCCATGCGCACGAATTGGTCGTGTTCCAGTCACATCGATGACATGTTCACATCGACCTGCCGGTGGTGCACCAAGCTTCGTACGAAATAACCGTGGAAACTTTGCCTTCATACGCGCATGCAAGCGTGCACCAAACGATTTGATCTTCGCTAGTGGGGATTTGTGGCCAGAGGTTTCCTGCGGAGACTCAGTTACAGGTTCTTCAGCTAACAAGTACAACTCCAATGGGGCAGCTACAAGAGAAGCCCAACGGTTTGATGCAGCGGCTCCAGCGACGCGCGGCAGGGGAAGAGGCTGCTGTACAGTCATGGCATGCAGCCGTACAACCTGACAAGTACGCGGATCCGTCAAGAACCAAGAGCGCGTAGCCCAATCAGGCTGCGCATTATACTTCTGCAGCCATTCTTGGCCGATAACCATGTCGAAGCGCAGTGTATCGGTGTCCAAGATGAATGCGCAAATCGGCTTCTGCCAACCCCCGATTTTGATGGCGAAATGAGCCCAAGCTGACGTGGTAGTGGCACCCGCACCGCGAACAGAATGAGCCGTCATAGGGTACGTCGTAAGATTAGCCCTTCTGACAACTGACGGCTTGATATAGCAGTAGGCGGCACCAGTATCAATAATGGCCGACGCGAGCTGAAGAGGCTTCGCATTGACACTGGGAGCGAGCTGGACAGCATAGGTGGGCAATAAATGAGGTTCAGGTGCATCATCGGATAGATCAAGCACTGATAACTCCAACGGTTCTTCGCAGCAATCAGTGAACAGCGGGGGCTCGCTTCCCTCGAAGAGGTTCAACTCCTGCGGAGGACGACGTTTCCGAGGTAAGCGACAATTTCGGCTATAATGGCCAAGGCCATTGCAGTTAAAGCAACGTACACGGCTAACCCGATCCTTCGTCTTCAGTGGCGGCGGCTGTTCCATCGCATCAAGGTCCATCGGAACTGGACCAGTAGATGGTGATGAAGACGTAGGAGGAGCCGAAGGTGAGGATGATGCGGCAGACGGAGAAGACGAAGATGATGAAAAAAGACGGTGAGTAAACCCTTTCGTCTTCTTGCGGAAACCGTTTGTGTTGTTCTGATGCTGCGCAGGGACATGATGAAGGTTTGAGAGGCGTTCAATCTCGCGCGCCAAAAAATACATCTCCTCGACATTCTTCGGCTTGTCGCGGCGGATGTCCTTCGCAAACTCGACTGGAAGACGGCTGAGAAAATTCGACAAGCGGTCACCAAATGTCATGTCAACCTCAGGAATCTGAGTCTCGAGGTCACGGAAAGCGGCAGCATATCGAGTAAGGTTCCCTTTCCAAGGAACAGAACGCAGCTCATTGCGCAGAGTCTCAACACGCAACGGCGTATCGAACTTGTCTGTCAGAGCCTTTCGCAACTCTGCCCAGGTAAAGCCGCGCCCGATCTTCTTCTTCTGTGCAACGTACCAATGCTGAGCCTCACCACGGAACAGCATCGGGACTTGTAACGGCCAATCCACCTCGGGAATGTGCTGACCTCGGAGGTAATCCTCGATCAATGTCAGCCAAGCACCAAGATCGTCGCTATCCTTGCCGTGGAAATGTGCGAGGTCGACCTTGAATTGGCCGGGACGCACGGAAACAGGTGGCGGAGGAGGAGCAGGCGGGAGAGTAAAATGTGCCGGAGGGAGATTGAATTGGGTGTTCGCAAAACCGTGTTCGAGGGCAATGCGGATATCGTCGGCAGAAAGGGCTGGGGCCTGAGCGTGAGTAACGCGGTGGTCAAGATCACGAAGGATTGCCTCGAGAGCGTGATAGATGTCCTCGGGAAGGCCAGCAGCAAGCGCGGCGAGCTGAGCCTGAGGATCCATAGCGGCGCACTTAGTACGAAATAGGAAGGTGTAGTACTACAATAAACGGCGTACCACTGAGTGCGAAGGGGGGGTGAACGTCAACGGGAGAACAGCGACGTCAAGAACAGTGTCGACAGAAAGATATTAGCTGAGGAGAGTGAAGCTCGATCAACGGCGAGAGTCCTGTCTCGAAGTATGAGGCTGCTGCAGGTAACCCCACACTTGATCAAGTGTGGTATCGCCCTATTTCTTACGGAGCTCAGACCGGTGAGACTGCGAAACGGGGCGAGAGAATTCTGGTGTATTCGTCGTTCTCGGCCTACTTAAATACTCGTACAGTACAATCGGTCTGAGTCAGTACCGAGATAAGTGTAGTCAGCGAGAGACAAGCCGAGCCGTGGGATCGATGCTACGTAGAGTCAGAATCTCGATGGGAATAAGGACGAGTCGTCATACGTAGCGGGTGACTTGTCAGAGGGTCAGGAAGTGACGAAATCATATGACTAGGAATAGGGGAACTGAGTCGAGAATATGTCGTACAAGATCTCCTCAAAATGAAACGGAGACATACCATTTTCGGAAGGGACACAACAAGACCAAACCGAACACGTCGTCGGGCCCAACAGGTTGATGAGACACTCTGGGCATGGTCTCTCTGGTTTTGGCTAGGCTCGGACTCTCGGACCTGATCAATTGGGCAATTTACCGGTGGCTGCAGTGGCTGAGCGGTTTCGGGTCCTGAGCTCGGCGCAAAATCCATCGACGACGATTCCGCATATACTTGCAAAGCGCTGTAACTAAACGCGTGGAACAATTCATTTGTTCACATTTACGGCGATCAGAGCTTCCCGGCGATGCAAATGCAAACGAAGATCTCCCTCGGGAACCACTGTGTTACCATACCAGAAGACGGTGCTGAACGTGAGGCGACATAGGTGCCGGATAAGGCTTCAATACGCCGGCCGCAAACACTGGTGCATCCCAGTATCTGCATCGTTGCGCTTCGCCTGCATTCAAACCAGCTCCTGACACGATACACACATGGAGATAGTGGTTCTGCACGGAGCGACAGTTCCGCATATCTCCTAGGAATAGCATTGAATGCGAATGGACATGAGCGGCGAAGCGTTGGGGGGTAACTACGATAGAGTTCGTGCTTGCTTGGGCGGCTTCCACGGGCAGTGTCCACGGAATGATCACAGCCCTATGAGAATGTTAAGAGGACAAACCTGAGCACAATGCAGCAAAGAGACATGCGCTGGGCAGGTCGAGCACGGGGATTAGTCTATTCAGAAATCCGGTTTATGCTGAAACCCCCCCTGCTTTTGGTAATTTCGTGATGGCTCTGAAAAAAGTCGAAGACGCTCACCTGTCAATATTTAAGAGCGGTCTCCTGGGTCCGCCGTCGAGCTCGGTGAGGGCGCACGCATTGGCGGGGTACTAACGTGGGCCGGTGTACCCATTGTCGTTCATCGGGTGCCGCTCATCGCCTACCACGTCGAGTAGTGGTGTCCCATCATTGTAAAGGTGAGCTGAAAAAGCTTTGTATAAGTGGGCATCATGTCGTACAAAGCCAAAGAGATGGTACACACCTAAATTCGACGACCGGCCATGGCTCATCTTCTCCAATGACGACTCCGACGCGGTCCACCCTGTGCGACACGGTGAGCAACGAAGTCGGTGTCAGTGGTTGATCCCGTCGTTGGCGCCCATTGACATTTCTTCGATGGTGTTTCCGTCTTCGCATTTTTCTCTTCAGCAGTTCCGGGGGAAGGGGGTTTATTTTCCCCCGGGGAGGTTCTGAATAGACTCATCCCGAGCACGGCTGGACTGAGGGGCTGTTGACCGGTGTACCGCTGTGAATGTCTGCATGAGCACACATCTAGAACGCGTGGCATAGACGTGGACACAAATGGCTATAACGATGAGAGAAGGTGCATTCAGCTAGAAGCCGCGCGCCACACAGGGATCACCCCTTATTTCTGTTTCAGCCACCGCGAGCGCATTCAGAAGCACACTGCATACCGCGTTGCTCTCCGCACGAAAACGAATTGCGTGCATTTCCTTCGCAAGTTCTCCGGCCGTCCGAGGGGGGTCTGGTAAACAAGGTTAGACAGATTAGCTTTTGTAACCGGCACAGATGAATGACCTTGACCTCGGCGGTGCCGCACCTCGGGACCGTCAATATGCTTCCAGTCTTACTGGGAAGTGCAGAGAATGTAGTGAAAGCTTGTGATATTTCTGCACCGTCGGAGTCCTCCCAGAGATCAGAGGGAAATTCCAAGATTTGGAGTCAATCTGAAATGCTTGGGAGAAAAATACGCGGTTAAGGAACCATGTCCTGTCCATCTTCGAGGTTGGAAATTGGAATCGCCATGGCACAGCTGGCACAGCACGGAGTCGTCAGAATATGTTTTACAACGTCCACGTGGTGAGGAAGAGAAGCACTCGCAGTCTCATCTCGTCCGCAGCAATCATGTCCTCGACTGTCAAGCTTTCATGCATCCAGAATGCTTTCTATCGTGAGCACGGTTGGGATGGTGATCGCTGGCTACAGACATCCGTCAGACACCCGAAGAAAAGGATGTATAACAACGCGAATTATACAGATATATATTGGACGCGCGTGGGTAATCAGGGCAGATGAAAGTCCGCGTCGTCTGGGTCTATGGAGAGGAATGCTTCGTAGAGGTAACTTATGCCGAAGATTAGGAAGAGTGCGCTTCCGGCAAGTGTCACTGTGTAAAGGAAAGTCAAGACAGCGCTCTCCAACGACAACCCAATACCGACCGTGCTTCACAGAGACTTTCGTGGAAACGTATCGGCCGGCTGTGACTGCGACCGCCGTACAACATGAATGGCCGATGATAGTTCCCAGTGCCACCAGGTATACATTCTGCAAAATTGTCATCAACACGCTATGCCACTGAGCTTCCAGAGGACTGGGGCTGACATGTGCCGCAGCTAGGCCGATGGTAGCTATCTGACTGCGGTCCCCCCACTCGCCGAGGAAGGTCAACACGAACGCCTGCACAAACACCGGCCCGAGGAAAAGGCTGAAAAAATTGCGGGTCGCCTCCTTGAGCGCCTTCGTCTGCGGCGGACGCGCAGGTCTTGCACTGCCATTCGACTCCCTCTGAGGCCTGCCGCCCTCCTCGACCGCCTCCAGAGGTACCACGTCTCCGTCGTGCCCGGCCTCGTCGAGCTCGATTTCCTCCTCCGCTTCCTTCATCTCCTCGCGCATTTTGTCGCTGCCACCCTGCATCGCACGGCCTTCCTGGAGCATACGCGCACCAAATACGAAGAACATGAGCGCGGCGCACGCCTGTGTCCACTTGCGCGGGATGAGCGTCGGCAGGACATGCCCGAGCGCGGCGGAGAGTATGGACATGACGACGAGCGAGGCGAAGGCACCGGCAAAGACAACGAGGCGCGGCTGGCGCATTGCGAGGATGGCGGCGATGAGGAAAGTCTTGTCACCGACCTCGGAGACGATGATCATGGCGAAGGCGCGCATGAGCGCATATAGGGCACCGTCGAGGTCCGGTGCGTCATCGGTGGCGGCCATACAATGTTCAATTAAGCCTGCGAGATGTGAGAATATGCTCAGAATTTGCTCACATGAAAACACACCTCTTAAAAAACAAAGGACGAGCCAGAGCCAGAGACAGAGACAGAGACAGAGGCAGAGAGGGTGGACAAGTCTAAGAGGTCGGCGCAGTACAGTATGTACAAGCCTGCCAGTGCCAAGTCTCTTCCACCAAAGTGGTGCGCGTGCCACGTGATCATGGAACGAACCAATCTCGTCACTGCCATTACGGACGCGTCTCGCGATATACTTATTCACTTGAATTGAAGAGCTTTCTCAGCTGGCTCTCTCCAGCTGTCTGGATGTCAAGGTGATCGCAACTAGGGTCTAAGTCTCAGGCACCCCGACATGAGGCGTGTCTTGGGCTGCACTACCCGGGTCGAAGTTCTCTGACTCTGTCGTAACGTTAACGTCCGTTCACTATCCATTAGGTGATAGGAAAGCCATCCATTTTATTCAAAGATAACTTAGCGAAAGGGACAAGACGTTCGGTTGGAACGTTCTGCACTAATTATCTAGCAGCGTGCCCCACTGAACGGACGTACTGCCTCAGCTGAATTAACTACTAGGGTTTAAAATTTACGAACAAGGTCGAGCGAGGACAGAAACAGGACTCTCCTCAAAAATTGCGTCCTGAGATTCATTGCATATATCGAGTGAGCGTCAGCACCAAGCGGACACTAACGAAACATCACTCAGTCTCTCTGCGCGATTTGATTGATATTCAGTCTCGCATCGCTGCCACACGACACAGACGACACTGCGTCCAACAGAGCCTTGGAGAGGTATGGGAGCCTCATAGGGTGACCAGAGAGAGATGGCTGTGGATCCCGTACGTGTCTTGTTCAGCCCTTATTCACATAAATTCCAGCGACGCGAAATTTTGCTCATCATCGCGAGCTGCAGCAAGTACATAGGAAATACTCACATATATGGTGCCTTCTTCCATGACTTACGACCTCTGAGATGGATTCTGGTATTACATTCAGCCTCTTAAAGGCAGACTCTCAGGCTGCTTCGACCGTCGTTCCTCAGGATGACCGTGTCTGGATCACATCGCCCAAAGGTTATAACGAGAAATTCCTGCAGTTTAAATTTTACGTATATACCTCTTCCTGCAAGTGGCAGCGATGGACGAGGAGGATGCAACACACCTCACTGTGCATTGCGAGCGCGTCCGACGCGTCGCGTCGACGCGTTGTGCACGTGAATATCAGCGTGGCCGGTGCCGGCGGGATTTTTGAGCGACGCGCTCGGGCTGCGGTAGACGAGCCCGAATCTCACGCCTACTCATGGTCACCTGCTCCCCACCATCCCCGTTTCACTTATACCCGTCGAGCTAACGTCGACCGACGTCGCTGCTTGATCCCCGCCAAACGATGGCTGCCTACGTTGCACCTGTAGTGCCCTCGACCGCCGTCTTCAAAGACGGTCTCTTCGACGGCAAGGTCCTCTTCTGCACCGGCGGCGGGTCTGGGATATGCAAAGCGATGACTGAGGCCGTGGTGCGTGTTCCTCTTGCCCGTCGCGCCTTCGTGTGATTCAGAACCTCAATTAGATGCGACACGGTGCCAACGCGACCATCGTCGGGCGCAAGTGCGTGCTTCTTTCCTACCGCTGACGCGACTCGAACCGAACATCGCACAGACTTGACCGCCTGACCGCCTCAGCAGCGGAGCTCGCGAAGGCTACCGGACGAGAGTGTCTCCCCGCCCAGGCAGACGTCAGAGACCCAAAGCAGGTGCACGACGCGGTCGCGAAGACGATCGCCAAGTTCGGGCGCATCGACTATGTCATCTGCGGTGAGTGTCTCTCGCACACTTGCGCGTGCTTGCAGCGATTGAGCACACGGGCAGGTGCTGCCGGAAACTTCCTCGCTCCCATCTCTGGCCTGTCCGAGAACGGGTTCAAGACCGTTGTCGAAATTGATACGGTGCGCGTCTTGGCCGCCTCTCGCGTGTCCTGCTCACTGTGCGCAGTTTGGGACGTACAACACCATCAAGGCCACCCTGCCCCACGTGCGCGCGTCCAAGGGGTCGTACATCCACGTCAGCGCTACGCTCCATTACAGAGGTCCGTAGCCCTGCGACCCGCACGATGCGCGATACTCACTCGTGTGCAGGCACCCCGTACCAAATACACGTCTCGGCCGCGAAAGCCGCGGTGGATGCTAGTACGTCCATTCGCGCGTGCACTATTATCCTCTGACGTCCTCCACCGCCAGTGTCTGCCGTCCTCGCCGTCGAGGAAGGTCCGCACGTGAGCTCTCCCCAGATTCACCCACCCGACTCCATCTGATCTCTTCGCAGGGCGTACGCTCAAACGTGATAGCCCCGGGCGCGATCGCCAACACCGAGGGTGCCTCCCGGCTGATGGTCAAGAACACCGAGTACGCCGCGCCGGCCGGGCGCATCGGAGACGTGCTCGACGTTGCGAACGCGACGATCTTCCTCTTCAGCGGCGCTGCGGCGTTTATCTCGGGCCAGATCATCGTTGTCGACGGCGGATACGAGCATGTGCGCTCTTCGTGGGTGCCCTATCCCCAATCGGTGCTCGACCCCGCATCCTTCCAGGCGTCGATGAAGCCGCGGTTGTAATGGCTATAGTAAGGCCGTGGGTTTTTCATTTCGGGCGTGGAGAATGTACGTTTTTGCATATTTGTTGCGCGCGTGAGGCGTTCGGGTGCGTGCTGCATTATAGTGATCTACTCCACCACAATGAACGTCTACCTTGTTTGCCGGGAGCAAGTATGCTATGCGCGGGAATGGCCGCTCTGGCCTGCAGCAGAAGTCCATCGGTGCAGCATGAACACGCCGAGTGTCGACACCGTTGTGAGATCTTCACGCTATATGGCACGTCGCCAAACGCTCCGAGCCCTTAATGAAGGCACGCGTTGCTCCGGAGTATCACCAGATGCCAGCTTGGCCCGGGAGAACGACCCCAGAGAAGCGGACCAACGTGCTTCCCCAGACTCAGAACTCCAACGTTCGCGGGATGCATCGCAGAGGAAGAAGTGGGACATTGTCGCGGGAGAGACCAGATGACTGCAATAACAGCAAAGGACCCGAAGCAGTTCGCGATGCGGCGAGTGATTGATGAAAAGAAGCCAGGGCAAGACCCGCTCCGAGGGAATCATAACCAGAGACGAGGAAGGCGGACATGAGAACTCTTGCAAGAACGGCGCGCCTTGTGACTACTGGCTTGGCGCAGCAGGACCCTTTGGTTCTGTGTCAAGAACAGATGAGGGCTCCCATGCGTTTGCCGAAGCTACATGCGTGTGCGGTGGACCGGTTAATGGACGGGATTGTGCGCGCTCGTTTCGTGGCGTGCCGTCTGTGGCCAGAATACACCAGAGCATGCACTAACTTGCAGGAGTCTGAGGTTTGAGGGAGACGAGATGCCCCACCTTCAGAAGGCTGATCCAGCATGGGTGACGGGAAACGAGAGCCCGCACAGAGGTGTCCCCGCGGTTTGGCCGATGTGAGAAGGATGTGGTGTCGGGGAAATCTGGATCAGATGTGTCGGAGAGGTCAACATATCGCGAATACGCCGCATACAAGCGAGGAGACAAACCAAGTCTTGCACTTTGCTCATCGTCAGGGCCCTCCTGTGAGGGAAAGTCGAGGGGGAAGAGCAGTTCGAAGAATTCCGTTGAACCCTTTACGTACTGACTGAAGCCAATGATCTTGCGGATATTCCACGGGTTCTCATAATCAACCCCTTTGAACGGTAACTTCACAATGCAAACATGTCAAAAATGCGGGGAATCTTGTCGTTCGCTCCGAAACCCGGGTTATGTCAGTTCCGGGCTTGGGGTTCGACTCGACCAGCACTTGGAGAGACAATCCTGGATTCTGTTTCCCCATACCTCGGATCGGCGGTAGTGTAACATGTGGATGGCGGCGAGTTCTTGCGAAATTTCGAAGTTAGCAATGCCACGGCTGTACTGCAGTAATTGCTCGGTCGGGAGTCACCGCTGTACGCTTCAAGTTGCCAGTGGAAGAGCTGAGCACTGGGGGAGTGCGCGTTGAAGAACGCGACAAAGCCGGTGAGTGACGTGCGCTGATCTGGTCTATGAAACGCTCACCACTGACTTTTGACTGCGCTGAAAGTGCGATCGTGGAAAATGAGGGATTTTCCGGCCGAGCTTGTTGCAGCATTATCAAAGTATCTCATGCTCGCTAGTCACCGAGACACGTCTAATATACCCATGTGAGCACGGTGCGCATTTCCTACTGGGTGACCCGAGGGAGGTCGACATATGCTGATACAGAGCAGCTTCGTTTGTGTGCGTGGTCGAAGCGCACGAACCGGCTGCCCTAGTACTGGTGAACTGGTGGCTATCCGGATTAGAGCCATAGTATTCCTGTTATGCACCGTTAATACGTGACTAAAGCGTCGATATCATGCATCAATGCATCACGAACGACGAAGAGCTGTTGCAGCTGGGTAGGTAGAGTGTGATGACGACAAAATCACCAAAGACCGAAAGGAGAAAGCGGTATGCCTTGTAAGGAAAGTATGGATTGCCATTCATTCAGCAGAAGATCCTGCCTGCCGCCATTAATCCAAGTCCTGCGATAACCCACAAAACGGTCTGGGTGTTTCAAAGCTACGATTGTGCCTTTGGGCCTTTTATACAATAGACATCGCCGGCTACTGCTCCTCGAATTCCATGTTCGATGTGTAGTGGAGAAAGTCGACAAAATCGGTGGGCAAGCTAGGTCGCCAATATAGCGGATGCTCTATTGCTACGAAGGGCAGCATCCTGCAGCTGAGAGTCTGAGGAGCCGAGCTGTCTACCTATGTAAGGCAAAATGTCCTTGCATTGGTGACCGAGGCCCTCCTAGTACAGTATCGAGAGAGACAGGACATTCGTGGCCAAAATAAATCAGGGTCAGGGTCAGGTGCAGTTTGAATTCGAGCTTCTGTACAACACAAATCATACGATAAACCGAGCCGGCGTTTACCTAAACCCAGACCTTCGTCTTTTAATACAATATTGCGGAACAGCGCCGAGAACATTGATGCATCGAATCGTACAAGATACACTTTGCTTCTATGTACCAAGCAAACCAAACACTAGATACTCACAGCCTACAAACCATATCCCGCCGCCTCCAGCGATTGCACGAATGGGCCCACGACTGTCACGTCGCACCTTCTAACCAACGTCTTTAGCCGCGCATCCCTCTTAGACAGGTTGGCGAGTTCCTGGCCAAGGTACTCTCGCGGGTCACGAACGTGTGCGACGGGGTCGACGGGCGCACTCTCCGACGCGGCTAGGCGGGAGTACGCAGCCTGATACCCCGCCGTCTGCTCCTCGTAGTCGATCGCGGTGATACCGGCGTACGGATCCTCCTCACCTTCTTTCTTCGTCAGATATTGAGGTTCCAGGAAGAGCTTCACCAGGGTCGTGAAGGTCTGAGGCCTGCAGAAGGTTCGTAAGAGACAGTGTAGCGAACAGCGAGGGATAGAGACGCACCATGCCCGCACTGTCGGTTCCTGAAGCATGATTGTGCTTTGTGTTAATAGCCGTGTCAGGCCTACGACGATAACCTTGCGATCTTTTGGTAGCATTTTGGGTGCCTCAGGAATGACGAAGTTAGTCAAGATTTGCGACCATAGCCTGAGAGAAACAGGTATATTACTCAGCATCGGAGATTTCATAAACAACGCAAGGCGGAAAGACTCACTGAGGCTGAATTTCTTCGAATGTGCTGACGACGTAGTCAGGTGCGAGTCCCTCTACCGGAATGGCCATGGTGAAGGCGAGGAAATTTACAAAGAGGTACACATATTTGTCGGTCTTGCTCGTCTGTAAGCGGTTCAGAAGTGTGACAAGGATGGCACGGAAATATTGCTTCAGGTCCGCTCTGAAAGAATCGCTATCCGTTAACGATACAGGGCCACAAGAGTTCGGAAACACGCACGGAGGAACGTGTTGTACGACCGCCTGCAGAAGCTCAAAGCCCCAAGCATCGTTCAACTTTGACGGTATCAAGCGTTGTTGTACGACCGCAAGCACAGCCGTATACTGGCCTGAAGAGACCATCTGTTTTGTGTCGCGTGAAAGGAATACCTTCAATAGCTTAACGAGACCTGGAATGCTGCCTTTTTGCTGCCAACTTGCAGGCGTCAACAGGAATGGTACAAGACTGCGATATGCTACCGGCACATCGTCCGTGTGCAGGTCAAGCATTTGCGCGAGGACTTGGAAGACGTAGGGGATGTATTCTGCGCAGGAAGAGATAAGATGGCTGATGTCGAAGGACACGGAGGAACTTACGGTCGATGTCCTGCTGCAGGATTATCGTGAATGGGCCGAAGAGTGTCTCTTCGAACCTAGGTAGTGTGCTAGGGTTGGCGGCCACAACAAATCTGCAAAAACGAATCAGTAAGTAATCTGAGGGGGTAAGCAAGTGGAGAAAAATACCTCATCAATGCGGACAAACTTTCGAAGATATACTGGTCAAAGTTCGGGTTGCTCGGGTTCTTTGAGATCACACCCAAGATCCCGACTAGACGCTGGAGGATTTGCTCAAAGCCAGTCGCTAGTGTTGAGCGGGCAGTGATGATGACACGCATTACACCTATTGCGTCATCGTGGTCAGTTGGGGAAGATAGTACAGTTACGAGAAGATAGCGTACACTTCATCAGATAGTCGTTCTCGGCAACCTTCTCCGGCGTGCCGGCCTTCTCGATTTTTGACAGGAGCGCATCGAGTAGAGGCGGCGCTATGTCTTGAACATCGGCTTGCGAAAACCTGGTGAATGAAATCGGCGTTCAGATATGACATCGACAGGTAAGTGGAGTAAGTACACACAAAAGCTGTGTACCCTGCTTGATGAAGAGGATCCTCTCGATACTGATCGCAGCGTACGTGTAGCAGACGTAGTTTTCCGAACCTAGGTGGCGGACGAGAAGAGGAAGAACGGAGAGGAGTTGCGGCTTGATGAGCTGTTCAATGAAACTATTGAGCATCACACTTATTCAGAATACGGGATACAATACCTGATTCCGGAAGGTGTAGAGGAAACGGATAGCATCCACCTGGAGGATCGGGTGTACGCTATTCGCGTCCGCCTGAAGGTCCTGGAAAACATGGTTCGAGAAGAACTGCACCACATCAACGAGGGTGTTCGTCGACGTCACACCATGCTAGGTAAGATGTAAAAGACGAGATTAGCCAGGAGAATAATATCACCAGGATACAACGCACCTGCGTCGTGCTCCCCCGTGTCGCAACAGCGGTCATCAAATAAATAGCAGTATCTTTCGCGCGCCAGTTCTCCGCCTTGTTCGCGGCGTACTCGTGCAGGCCCTCGCCAATCCACGCGCCGGCGACCGCAGTTGTATCATCCTCGAACCCAGATGATACCAACGCACGGAGGACCTCTGCGGCTGCCTGACGTCGTGTGACGGCGTCGGAGCTGATACCCATGACGCCGAGAGAAGGCAGCGCCAGATCGAGGCGGATGTACTCAAGCGGGTCATCTTCAAACTGCTCGATTTCGTGGTCTAGGAACTCGAAGCAACGTGGTTAGCGCGGGCCACTGAGACTGCGGTGTAGAAGGTATCTGGCGAACGTACCTCGAAGACCGACATTTGGAACGACAATGCCCTGCACGAGGCTCGAGATCGTCTCCTTCGAACCAAAGAGCTGCGCGTAGTGCCCGGAGCGAATGGCGGTAGAGATGAAACGCAGAGACTGCGAGACGAGCTGTGGGAGTAATCAGTACGAGAACGACCTCGGGTGGCCATGCTGGAAACCTACCCCATCATCCACAACGCTCGTGCGTCTGCCGTCGCCCACAAGCGCCCAGATGCCACGCACGATGGCCTCCACGGACGCAGTGCTCTGCAGTGTCTCAGGGTACAACTTCACATACAGCTCCGAGATCTCGAGAAGCCCTGTCTTGATTTGCGATGGTAGCGAGGGCGTCGTATCTTCGGGCTGGCGGCAAATTTCAGTCGATGTCCTCAAATGATACGTGTAGCGAGGCACTCACGTCACCCTGCAGCTCTGGAGGGTTCCACGCCAGCAGCTGTAGAAACAGGCCAGTATCAGGCGCGAAAAATTGGGCGTGCGAGTCCTCGATGTCTGGCGGGAGGTCCTGACATGTGAGGTCGTAGAAGATGTCCACGAGGATGACTTGCGCCTGCGCAATGAGCGCTAGGCTTGACGGTGGAGGCGTGGCAAACAGCTGCGTGGCGGTGTGCACGAAGAGCTGGAGGAATGGGCGCGAGAAGCGCGAAAGTACGTAGTTGATCACGGTAAACAGCGCGTCGGAGCGTGCCTCCGCGCGCCACGGCCGGAAGATAGAGTGTGCGGTCTCGAGTACGCCGATGCTCACCTCATAGTTGCTCTCTGACAGTGAGAACACGAGTTTCTGAACAGACTCTGAGGCTCAGGGGATTGAGCTGCATACAAACGGAGCACCTACATCGATGAGGTCTGGCCACTGCTCAGGAAAGTCGGCGCTAGCAATAAGCGATATTGACTCTGCCACTTGGGCGCGCATCGCCTTGTCTGTTGCACTCGAGAGCGCAATCATGGCGGGAACAAGTTCAATTCGCAATGCGGTCTTGTCAGATTCCTGGATCTGGGAATCTTCCTGGAAGAGTTCAAGTTGTCAATAATGTGGAGCATTCGTCGAGAACCGAGTTAGTTATATCGAGAAACCCCGAATTGAGTAAACAGCCGCCTCCGCTATCACTCAGTGGACCAGCTTAGCCTCAGGAAACCTCACGTTAAATTGGAGTACTCTCCGCAACAAACAAGAAAGCCGGATACAGGGTATGAGTGACGACTAGACAGAGGTGAATTTGTAGTCACCAGTTCTGAGATAGGAAGACCGAAGTGGCTGGAGACACGATGGATTGCTCTTGAGCATTAGCGCGCGTTGAGACTGGGAGCTCCGTGACCACGTCTGGCCACCCTCGATACCCGCACACGCTGAGGCGTTCAATACATTCATTGTTATCAGTCGTTGAAAACAAGCCTGAAGAGTAGATTAGGAAGTTTCCTTGCAAATTGGTGACTGTCAATTCATGAAGACGTGGAGTTGAATAAGAAACTCACGTGGTTGAGGCTGTTCCGCATTTGACAGGCCTTCAAAGCAGTAGAAGAGCGGACAACCGACAAACCACCACCCGGTCAGGCAGCAATCACGCCGTCCGACGGCCTCATTTCCAAGACGAGAATGTGTTCACTTTTGTGGCCTCACGTGAAGGATAATACAGCAAACTTCTAAGAGAGCTGACGCGATCGAAGATTGGTCGCGGCCGTCCCTGTTCGGGGCTTCTCGACATAGCTACATAGATTGAAACACTCACATCATCCCATCTGTTTTTAACCACATTTTTGAGGTAAACACTGCCTGCGAGACGAGCTGCACGGTCTTGCGACTGCTCGAGGACGAGACGAAGGAGAACAGAAAGGAAGCCAGGCTGAAGGCTCAGGGACTGAAGGTTCTGCTCTGCCTGCTTCCGGGATGCGGGATTAAGGGACGCAAGGAGGAGTGTCGGAAGTTCAGACATGATGAAGACGGAAGAAGAATTGGAGGTGATGGACGGAGATGAGGTTGGTCGCGACTGGGACGCGACTTTCCGTGCGCGTGCACGGTGGCATGTGCCGATAGCGCTCATCAGAGTCACGCCACCGTGACCGAAGCCGGTCATCGTTTGTCACGTCTTACCAACAACCTTCGCGATCCTGGGCGCTGCCTGGTATAGCATTGTCGGCGTTCTTGTGTATGGCTTGTAAGGTATATAACTCAACTGATATAACCTAATCTAGCTAATGGTAAAGCTGAGACATTGAGTAGTTATAAGAGAAAATAGATAAGCCGAACTAAAGGTATAATGCACATTCAGCAAACATGCTTTAGCAACTTCTTGAACTCCAGATTTCAACACTCCCTCTTAAACCTTTAAGAGTCTCATTAATGTCACATCTCAGAATGAGCTATGCTGAGTGATTGTATGCAGTATTGAAGCTTGGCTATATAACCTGCTGCATCAACATTAGACTCAAGCTTGTTATCCACATCCTGAGGCTAATATGAGTGCAATTATAATTGTAAGCAGTGATAGCCATTTACTATATTAAGCGGGGAAAGTGTATGCATAATCTCGTGGTCCATTGTCATGAGACAAGTCCAGGTAACAAAATTTGCATGGTACTAAGGGCTCATGTAATGGCAACGGGTCCCTGTGTAAGCCACTTTCCTGCAGTAACCTGTGAATTTTGAGGCTTCAGGAATCAGACACACAATCTGTGCAAGTAAAAAAAGGAAAATAATATGTTAGTGCTTAAAAGTGGCAAATTATCCAACACACTGGAGATGGTGAGCTATATCTGGACATTTAATATTGTGCAAACATCCCTTCTATCATTGTACATATGTGGTAGAATGTCAGACACTTGTACATTTCAACAGGTCCAATGGATGCAAGAGGTGGCAGGAAAAAGGGGATAGAGTTGTCTTGAGACTGTGAACCAGCAGGGTCCTGCAGTGACTCAGGCCACTAGAGTGTACTAGAGTACTGTTTATCCTATCAGCTAAAAGTTTAGAGAGTTCAAAGAGTGGCATAAAGGAAGGAGAAGATGAGGAAGAGGTGATTGGCCCATTTTCATCAGTGTTGACATTCATGGGAGGCGAGACGACAAGGCAACCTAAAAATGTGTATCTAGTGAATCAGGTACAGATGGGGACCAGTGTGGGACAGACAGGTTGAAAAGATGGTAAAGAGTGAGAAGATGATGAGATAATAGAGCCTATCTGAAGGGATGGGCACACGATGTTCAAAAAAGTGTAAGCAGACACGGTCGAGGGTACACTTTACTCAGAATTAAACAGAGATGGAACAACCTTCATTGCTGTGAAAAGAAAGTTACTGCTATGATATAGGACAGAGAACATACTACATACCTTCATTGCCATGGGGAGAGAGTGAGGAGTGGCAATGGAGATGAAAACGGTCTAAAGAATACAGAATATGAAGGAAGGACAAACAGACTGTCGTAAGTATGTAAGCTGGTTACAGGCTCGGGCATGTTGTTCGTGATAGCTATTGCTGTGATCAACCCATGTGTTTATGCCAGTACGGTGTTCACTTGAACTTTGCAGTCTGCAGGAACAATAGTGAAGAGGTATGGTTGAGTCCTTGGTCCGAGGACCTTGGGTCCTTGATGCAGTAGTGTGATGTACAGTAGCCGCGCGTAGGAGATCGGCGATCAGAGTTGATCCGCCCCTCGACCTTTACCAGCATATATATATCCTGGAACCGGACAGTATCTACGTCACGATTCGCTAGTCAATTGGGTCTTGAGCTTGAATCCTAGACGTTCCGAGTCCAGGCAGCAGCGTCTAGTAAGCGCGCTTTCTTGCATGGTACTCCCGTGCCGCATCACGGAGACGGGTCATCGTCATCGGAGGGTAGCACTAGCAGCCGCTGACACCGTGTAAAAGCGGGCATTCAACTCCGCAGTGTCGGTGGCTCCTCCGCTGCTAACCATGTCGCAATACACCTACCTCTCCACTCCGGATCCCGAGTTCGTGGAGGTCCTGGCGAAACTTCCGCCACAACTTGCTCCGTCTGGCGATGTATCGCTCATGCGGGCGGGCTTCAAGGAAGCAGTGGGAGAACACAATAAGCATCTCGAGATGCGCTTACCTCCAGGTGAGTCTTACGGAAAAGGCCTCGCTGAGGTTGTCACAGAACCATGTACTTCGATGGCAGCCTCAGCATACACTGTGAAAGACCACACGATCCCCGTCGAGGGCGCGGAGATTGTCGTGCGATGCGTGGTACCGGCACCTTCTGCAGACAAGACCTTCCCTGTCCTTGTTTGGTTCCATGGCGGAGGTACGCCAATCGTCTTGCATTGCGCTCTTCGCGGACTTGACATGGCGTTTCTGTACTCACTAGGTTGGATGGTCGGCGACGTCCACGCTGATGACTACCGCTTGAGGATGCTGTGCGTCGAGCTGCAGATATCTATCGTGAACGTCGATTACAGGTAGGCTTTGCGCTCCCGCAACGTTCCCAGCGATTCACTCGTTGACAGACTCGCACCGGAGCACGTCTACCCGACTGCCTGGAACGATTCGTACGCTGCGACCAAGTGGGTGAGCACCGTCCGTCCTCGTCCTGTCGTCAACTAACACTTCACGTGCAGGTGGTGGAGCATGCATCTATACTGTCCGCGGTCCTGGATAAAGGCTTCATCGTCGCGGGGTGTTCTGCGGGAGCCAACCTTGCAGCTCATGTCGCCTATTGCGCTCGCGACGACCCGTTCTTCGCCAAAACGCCTATTACCGGCCAGTGCCTCCAGGCTCCGTGCCTGCTGCATCCCGAAACAGATGCGGGAAAGTGCGTTCAGCCTGCCCTCGTTCCGTTATTTCTCACCGCCAAACTGTTGCTTGCTGCAGATACAAAACTGAGCTCCTGTCCATGGAGCAGAACAAGGACTCGCCTTCTCTCACACGCGCAGAGATGGTATATCTTGCTCGTGAGTTCTGCAGCTTCTTCATTCTACCCCGGGCTTGTTGGTTCATGAACCCGTCCCTCGTTAGACCAGCTGAAGATCCCACCGTCTGACCTCGGGCTCTCCTTGCTACTTCAGCCTTCTCACGCTGGCCTGCCTCCTCTGTACGTCCAGATCGCCGGCTGGGACCCTCTACGCGACGAGGGCCTCCTCTACGCGAAATTGCTACGCGAGGTCGGCGTGAAGACTAAGGTCGACGTGTGAGTAGGCAATTAAACTCGAACATGGTGCACTCCTGAGTGCTGACGTGGCGGCGCGGGCTGGCGCAGATACCCTGGGGTGCCGCACGGCTTCCACTTCGACTATCCGCAGCTGCAGTTGTCTGCCAAGTGGGAGCGCGACGTCGATGCTGGGATCAGGTGGCTGTTGAGCCTGGTTGCTTGAATGGCGACGCTTCTCGACGCGCTCGGTGTCTGTAATGGAGTGATCTGCACGCACCAAATTGTTTGTGAATGTATGTGTACTAAATATCGGAAAAAGTCTCGGGCTCGTATCAAGTGCAGGTCACTCGTTGGCTGATGATTGTCTATCATGGGAGTATTCACTGAGGGTGCGTTCGAGATGGGCATCTCTCGATGGGCTCCCCGCGCTACCCCGCGCCGAGGATGCACCCTCAGAAGGGCCACTCGTGTTTCCGCATATTGGAATCTCGGACAAGGCGAACGTCCGCGCTGGCATGAGAAGTAGTCTGAGCGCATGATGAGCCTAACTTCAGAAAGGACCGGTTTGACAGACACGAGACGAACCCAGGAAGTCTGCCTGAAAAAGTCTCCCAAAGGCAGACTGACACTCTGCTTCAACCTTCGTTCCTCAGGATATAGCCTGATCTCGACACTACCCCTATCTGTGAAAAACCATCCTCTGCTGCCTGGATGGCATGGAGAGCCCACTGCGCACTCGTTTGCTAGGATGCAGTTCGTCAAATCAGCGTCAAGTAAAGCAAGTCACACAAGACCTGTGATACAGTGACGTAGGGAGCCTGCTAGATCCCAGAAGCAAGCTCAGAAGCATCTTGTTTGCTTTTCTAAAATTCAATTTGTACGACGTCATTCTCGCGCTAGATTACTTTAGCTCCCATACACTCCCCTCCTCATCGTGTAATCTCTGAACGCAGTTAGGACACAATTCAGCACGATGCAATGTCAAACTGAGTTTACTTACATCTGGGTCGATCACAAAGCCCGTTAGTGCTTCCAACACCGCCCGACCCGCCCACGCCTCGACATCTCTGACCTGCTGTGGGGTAATGAAACCCTGCGACGTGCGAGAGGCGAACACCATCTGCGCAGCAGCCGCTCTTATGCGCGGTCCCGGTACAGGAGGCCTATCATTGGGTGCAGAGGGGTATACACCAGCTGGCTGTGTTTGAACAGACGATGGATGCGAAGATGAAACGGCGGGTGAGCCCGGCAGGGTGCTCAGCGAGGGAGATGCGATATGTGCGGAGGGTGTGTCAGACGGCCAACTTGCAGCTAGGTGCAGTATGTGGAAGGTTTCCATCTTAGATACGCGTTTCATCAATTCGTTGTCAAAGGAAGCAGACGGGCAGATAACGTCACCTCAAAAGTGGCCAGATTTCCGTGAGATGACTTCAGTCGGTCTATGAGGTCAGCGTTGTAGTCTGGGAACGAAGTTTGCCGTCCTTGCGAAGAGTAAAAGCTGAGCAATGTCAGAAAAGGACACTGCGGGAAGGTATCGGAAATAGGACGGACCTGTCCGTAGATGCATTCATGACATGGTCCACAACTGACATTTCCTCTGAGCTGCGCTGCTTATTAAGTGCATCGTGCAGCTGGCCAGTCTTTGTCAGCTGATGAACAATATTCCGTCACTCGGAAAGAACACGCACTGCAGTATGAAGCTCTGAATCCGCCGCTATCTATGCCACAGTCATTAAAAGCACCGATCTCATACGAATTATTAGCGTACCGGTCTGCTTATCTTGTACGGATACTCCTGTGACGATCCACTGGCGAAGGGGAAATCATAGTTCCTGGTAACACAAATACTAGTCTTTGGTACCACAACCGTCCCCACCGGCACATCTATAACAGCACCGCAGGACCCAAACCTTGCATCCCGCACCCAAGTCTCACCATCAGATCGCACGCAAACAGAAAGCCGATACGGTTCCCATTGACCTTACTACCAGCATGTCGCCGCTGAGGCATTCGCGCACCTCCCGCATGAAGAAGTCGGCATTTGGGTGTCCCATCCCAATGCTTACGATGGACACCGGAACTCCCTTGTACCTCCCTGTGATTGTGGTGAACCCGCGTTCTGACGAGAGGACGAACGGCTTTGGTGAGCTATCTAAGTAGGCCGCCACGGCGTTTGCGCGGGACGGCGCTCCCACCGTAACCTGGTTGAACGGCATCGGTCACTTGACAAGACTTGTATTCAAATGTAAGACTCACGATCCTGTTGGCCACTTCGCCTGCCTTGATACCCAGATGATAAACACGATGGTCTAGGGTGCGGGGAAAATCTAGGAAAATCGGGAGAGCGTCAGGTAGGGAAAGATGGTAGTAAAAGGTGGCCATACTAGCATCCACGATGAGATCCTTCATCTCTATATCTATCTTCTAGCTTCTAGTCGAACGCTCGAGTCACTTCAATGCAGAAGACTGAATTGGTGACTCCAATGCATTCAGAAAATTATCGTTGATCGGACTCGGAGTGATGATCTCAAGATGTTTGGTGCACGTGATCTTGCTCGACTTGTTCGACTTTGTGGTGCTACAGACACAAGTACTGGCCGTCTGCCTCCCGACGGAAAGACTCTCATAAAGGGCGCATTATTCACGACCTTTTTTCGATGCATGCGCAGCATGATTTGTGTCTGGAATGCTGAGAGTGTTTTCGGCGCATTTGTTTCTCTTCATCCAAGATGCTTGCGGTGTGAAAGGTTTACTGCTCATTGCTTCGGATATTTGTGCTGAATATTTGAATTTCTGCCAGTGTACGCAGACGTCGTCATCGCAATTATCCCTGGTATATCATTCATCCGCTTGACCTCGAGTCTGAATATCGGCATGCTCAGGCGATACCGCGGTCGGAGCTCACATAGGTAGACGAGTGAATGACTCACCGAGAATTCCCTTCAAGTATGATGACAGTTTTCCCAGTCTCCATACGGAGGTTGCAGCGCACAAGGAATTTCCGACATACCGCACATTCCGCGTCCGATCGGCGACTCACTTGCGCTTGATGAAGCACCCCTTGGCGACTATACACGCGCCAGTACTCATCCCACCGGCGCCTGCTGATAATTGGGGACACCCATACCTTTGGAACCCGTGTCGCTAAATGGCCTAGGGAGCTAAGTATGGCCGATCGTGCCTCAATTACCCTGTGTATGACTCAGGACCCTATCCCAGTACTCGTATTCGAGATTGTTTGAATTCGAAGGAGCGTCGAGCAGGTCTCGGAATATCTGCTGGAAGGGTCGCGACGCCCAATATTCTCATTCTCACCGCGCGAGGCGGGGAAGGGAGATTGCCGGAATGGCCCCTTCGATTCTTGCCGGTGAGATCCAGGTGGTTACGACTACGACGATTATCTATTTGCGTGGGATCCAGAATTTTTGAACGGCTCTGATTTGCAGAGGGCGACGATGTGCACGTATAGATACACTGTGCGCCGACTTAATATTCGCACATGTTCAGTTCTTCCGACTGCTCAGTGCACGCTGGGATCGTTTGAGGATCATTCTACTTCGTGATTGTGCCAGCCGTGGCCTTCGCGGGGCATCCTTGTCCCTGGGATCATCGTCGTCCTCTTATGTGGAACTTGCGTGATGTGTAGCGGTCACATCTCCTATACCCCGAGCGGTCCTCAGCTGCGTTCCAACACGCAGTGGACCCTCACGCACCTTCCTGTCGCAGCTCCCCCGGAATGACATGCGAATTTGATCTCCTGTCCGCTCGACTGGCAACGTAACGCAGCCCCGCATCAGTCCGCTCACAGCGATCGCCGAGCGGAACGGCAGCCCCTGCCCCTGTGCCCAGGCCGCGTCAAGCACACTGGCGCTGGCATTGAAGCTTTGAAAGAGCTCGAAATCGGAGCGGCCTGGCACATCAGCGCGCGGCATGCAAGTACGTGTAAGCACGAGCGCGCTTCGAATGACATCGTCGCCGCACTATCACCGCGCTCTGCCCCGCATCGCGAGGGCCCTTGGACCGCGTCGCTTGCGCCTACCCGCGGAATACTTAGTATGGAACTAACACGTCACCCTCATTTTGGAGCTCCCCTGGGACGCTTGCGGCGGCGGCACCGAGATTGCGATTATACAGTGTGATTGGTATGTACGCGCTACAGGCGGCGGGATTTTGGGTGTGTATGATACATAGTCTGTGTGCGAGTAAGTCCATTTACAGCGAAAGAAAAGAGCTGACAGCAGGAAAGCCGGAGAGAGCAAGGGACGAGCGAATGTTTATGTAAATGTGGGTAGAATTACAGATTGCAGAAGCTCCGTGTCTGGTGGAGAGCGAGAACCGATAACCTGCGAATGGTTGAAACATGAGAGAGAGGACTACGGATCGGACAAGCGGCGCGTGAAATTGCGAAATAGAGAAGCGACGAGTCGGGGAACAGGACGCGCGGGACGTTGGACGTCCGACCCATCGGAGCTACCGCCCATCATATCTGCTCCTGTCCCAGTAACTCATGTGAGAGTGCGATGCCGAGTGCGGGCTAGCGCCGCTAGAGCTGGATGCGGGACTCTGCGCGGACGACGGCTGGTGCAGCATCGGCGGGGAAACGCGTTGCGAGCCGGAGGGCACGCGATACTGCGATGGCCACTGGCCACCGTGGCTCTGGCCTGCCGACAGGTATGCCGAACTCGTCGGCGTAGGAAGCGTCGTGGTATGCGTAAATCCGGCCGACTCGGGCGCTCCAGATTGCGACCTGCCAGGATATGACAAGCCGCGATGCATCGCAGGGCCTGAGGAAGAGGGCGCATAATCCGGGGGACTCGGATGGCCCGGGTGTGCTGTAGCGGAAGTGTACGAGTCCGTGCTGGACGTGTGGCGGTGGGAGGAGGGCGACTGACTTGGGAAGAATGCCGGGGTGAGCGTGGGGAACGCCGAATTAGAATAATGGCCAGAGGCCCCACTCGCAGACCCGCTGGACGGCGTGGACGCGGTCGTGCTGGACCAAGAGCGATGTGTGAGCGGAGGCGAATACATTTCCGGGCGATCAGACGGGCCCGAAGTCGGCCGCTGGCGCGCCGCTGACATATCAAGAGCGGGAAGCACGGGCCAGCCTGGCCGCCCTTGCTCGGACCTTCCTGCTTCTCTCGGAGAATCCCAAGGATTATGAGACATCTGGGCTGGGGACGAGGTGTACGGCGAAGCGTGACTGGGCTGCACCGTTGACGGAGATGGGTAGTTTTGGGAGCTTGGGCTAGGGGGAGGCAGAGTGGATAATCGCAGACCAGGCATCCCGCCCGCACTAGGAGCAGAGAGCGTAGACAACCGGAGGCCAGTCATTCCGCCTTGGACAAATGAATTATCTGCGGGTGAAGGTATAGATGCAAGGTGAGAGCGCGACGGCTGGCTGAACTGGCTGGAAGGAACCTCGGACAATGACTGAGCATACGGACTGGACGAGTGCGCAAAATCGTCGTGTGGCTCGTACGCCGCGGACGAGCTTGCGGTGCCGGGAGGAGAGTACTGGTACCCTTGACCCATCGAGGACATCATTCGATCATCTCCCTCAGTTGGGGAGCCTTCGTCCATGGAGCCATCCTCTCCCTCTACCCCGGGAGAGAGCGACGGCGGCGTGGTCTGGCCGGGGTCGGGCTTGCGCTTTTTGCGCGAATTGTTGGGTCGACGACGGTAGACGTAGTCCGGATATTTATTGTTGAAGTTTTCTTTCAACTTCTTGGCCTGGTCTAGATAGAACTTTTTATCCGACTGTCGACACCCGCTATGTCAGTCGTCGGAACAAGTCTGAGAAAATGGAAAGCGACGAACCATGTCCATTGAGCTCCACTCTTTGCTCAGAATTTTGCTAATGTCACCAGTCCGCATCATCTGGTTGGCGGCCGAGATCTGCGGTCGCCGCCGCCGTGCATAAATCATGAACGCGTTCATGGGCCGCTTCGGAGTGCCATCTGCATTCAACGTCTGCGAGGTCAACGCAAGATGGGGATCCTCAACCTCAGCATCTACCGCAGAGTGTTACGCGCGTCGCTGACATGATTCGGAACGGCTCACCTGGTATGTCAACGTCGTCCTGGATGCCCTGAGTATATTCCGGGTATGCTGGATTGACCTGAGAGCTGCCGGGATCATGTCGAGTGGGTTCGATGCGATGCTGCTGCCGCTCATAGGCGGGGTCTCCCGACGGGCTGTAGTGCGCGGACGGGTGGTAGCGACTCATAGTAGACGAAGAGCAACGGATGTGAAGGACGAGAAAACACTTGCCAGGAAGCGAGAGATGTCAGCAAAAAATAGGGCAGGGTTCCGGTAGGCGCAGCTGAGCGTTAGAGAGGTGTTAGACGCTGAGTGATGAAACGTATTGGAGTCGGGCGGAGGATCGACAAGGGGACAGGCGAGGTGGAAGGGTTTTGAATGGATGGAGAGAGGGAACATGTTCTTTCCTTTCTCGCCTCTGCAGACCGCCGGGATCGTTCACAGGCACGGCAGGCCTACCAGGATACTTCCCGTTGGATATTTCTGCGCACCGGATCTGCCTTTCCAATTTGCCTTTTTAGATTTGTCCAGCTTATTGGTTCCCGTTTTCGGCTAGCGTCGAGCCCAGCGTCAGTCCACAGCGCGAAAGCTGGCATACGCGCTGCACCGAGCCGACGTCTCGCCCACACGCTGCCATGTCCCGCCGACGCCTCGCGCGCTGCACATCCACGTAAAAGCAGCTCAGCGCTGCTCCATCAGACGGTCAGGCGAGTGCCCAGCTCACCGCCACGCACACAACTTTCCGGGGTTGCAGGCCGCTGTCGTGGGACTTACGGCGGAGAATTCAAGGCGTTCGCGGAACCAACGCCAACTCCGCTTTTGGCAAGTCTACTGATCGAGATAGAAGAGAGTTCAATCTACTCGAGCCACGCACCGGTATTAACATCGCCAGCACTGTTCCTTGTAGCCTCGAGCCCCGCAGCGCTCATTTCCTCGCACCCTCGACCACCGACATGCTAGGCGTGCAGCCGGAAGGCGTGAGGCGTGTGTCTTGCAGCCTGCACCTGGTATTCTTGCGACAGGGTCACCAGGTGAGCCTGCAGACACGTCTCATGATTCAGCACGCTCTTCGGCGACTTCTCCATGATACCGCTGCTCCAGTACCCTGGCATCATGTCCAGCTCGTATCGTAGTGACCGCGAGGTATCCATCTCCCACTCTTTGGGTCTTCCTTGATGATGGTCGTACAGGGCCAAGCTGGCTGAGAAACAGATCAATCAGCGAGGATTTCATAAGCACCGAACACTATTTCTGCTGCCCGAGTTCAGGTACGCAGGATATATAGAGGATCGTTATTCCAGCTAGCTAATACTCGCTTTCGGTTTACGCCGCTGGAGTTGTTTTCGCGGCAGACTACTTACTTGCGAGAAGAACACCCATCTGCCGGCATGGCGCAGCTGGTGGCGGCAGTTTGCTTGCGACGGGGTTTCCTCCGGGACTTCGGGATTCTCGAAGCACAAGACACCTTCGATACGCATGAACTTCCGTCCCACTGAGGTTGGGTCGTCCCCCAAATCGGCGGTTCGCTGCTGGGCTTTCTGATCACTCCATCGATGTCGATTCTCCTCAGTTTCCCCAGAGTCTGCGTCCGCCGGAGTGATATAACCGCATTTGGCACCGTGCTGCGAACGCTTCGCGGTCGATTCTGGTTCCGTTGTGGCGGCAGGACGAATACGAATAAGATTAGACTACTCACCGTCTGCGCCTTCGCAATCTCGGATATTCAATGTGTTCAGGTACGCCCCGCTTGTTGCATCAATGTCGTCGTCCCGGTCTACAGGTGGTCAGCTTCGCGCGACTGCATAGAGCCCCCGGCTAGCACTTACGGATCCAGACTCATCGCGCGTCAGCAGGACTCATCGATGTCGTCGACGACCTGATGTCGCCCTCGGGTGCTTCCCCGCAATATGGCCTCCACTCAGTGGCAGCGTACCCAGGAGCGAGCAGATCGATATCAGATAGGCGCCCATGGAACTCAGAATGGCAGCCAGGGAAGACGCATCGGAGACGCAGGAAATTCTATCAGGCTTGGCAGAACTCTCCGTGTCCTGGAGCCCCCCACACGATTCGTCGATCGGGCCTGGCCCGCTGACGTCCCCTCCCACGTACGCAATCTCCCGTCCTTATCGTCCACCCCCCCTAGATGAGATAACCAGCGCTGTGCGCAGCTGCACACTGACAGTCCACCGTTGGGACACCTGGCATGTGACGGACCTCGCTCTCCTCGTTCGTCGCTCGTCCAGACGTATCGGACAGCGCACTGTAGGCGTACCTCGTACTTCTTCCGCCGCAGAGTCACAAGGCCCTGCGTCTTGTGTGCGGAGGAAGGGAGACGAGAGGCACGCCCGCATGTGACCGCCCGGGCCTGGCCTGATGTCATAGTCTGAACGCGCTCACAAAAATACTTGCGTGCGAGGTCATTTGCTCTCTCGCGGCCGCCCTCTCGTGGCTGCGCGCGCGACGCTGGGTGACAGCGATGATCCATTCCGTGCATCGCTGGGCGTTGCCGGTGCGAACGAAAACCTGCGAGCCCGTGGCGCATGGGCTACTTTTGCGGAGCTCGTAGGCGTAATCCGGGAAAATGGCGGCCGACATTGGCACGAGGAACATCGCTGATTCTGTGAATTAATTGAAAAAGTTAGATTGGACAGCCTACACAGAATCGATTTGACTGATGATGGACACCGTGGTGCCACCAACCAGCGGCAGTGGCGCGCGCGCGTTTATATGTCCTGGCCCTCGAACGAAAATGGAATCGTCGGGGGTTGAATGAGCTCAAAGCATCCACCAGCGAGCGCTGAGCTAGTGCGCGTGGGACAACCCAGCGAGCAGAGTAATTCACCCGGAAATGCAGGATCTGTTCGCAGATCCATAATTCAATAGCCGTACTGCACTGCCGCAAGAGGCAACATTCACAGCCGTGCAATATAACAAATCGGGAGATGCACCTTGACAAAACGAGATCCTATCGCATCCGGCGCGCCACCATCTCGCAGCGCAGTCGGTCCCTGAACGTGGGTCGAGCGGAAAGCTTGGACGCCACTTGGGGCTGCGGCACGGCCCAGCAGGAGGCAAAGCTTAGAGCCTCATTGGCTAGGCAGAACGACAGCTCGGGGCACGATGGGTCAGGCTAGCGACCTCTGGGCTCACGGACGGGCGGCGGCGTGGGGTGGAGCGGCAATGACACGTACCACTCGCGAGATCCGCAGGACCGGCAGCGGGCAGACACAGGGCATCACGGGTCGTTCATATGCCTATATAGAGATCAAGATGAGGACGCTGGTCAGCACCGTGGATCTCATAGCAGGATGCGCGGACGTGGATGACCAACCGTCGACCCATCGGGTCCGACGATCCCCCGGACTGCCTTCGAAGCCTGGGGATGCGAAGCGCACGCCTTCGGAACTTCGTGTCGTGTATGCAGGGTTTTCTCAAGAGTCCGTGCCACATGGACGGAGATCGTGACTCCAGAAGCCCCAAACCTAAGACGGCAGTTTGGCTCGAGCTGACGAGCGTATCGCTGCGCAGGAACTCTCTGTCAGTGAGGTCCAATATTCACAAGCGGATACCACGCACGCAGAAAAGTCCTGCGGAAGTATTCACAGAGCCATCTTCTGTCCGGGCCCTGCAGCCTCCAATATAGGATCCGCGTATCCACATCCTAGCTGCCCTTGCCGCGTTGAAATCACTGGATAGGGTAAAATGTGGAAGCATACAAGAGGACGCTGTGGCGAGGAATACTGCGAACGCTAGAAGGTTAACCTGAATAGCAGCATTGAATACTTGGTACTATTAGTACTTCAAGCTTTCTGTCATTGTTTTTAGCCCAGCGCATTTGTCGACGCGTCTCCAAATCCACGCAAGTAGTAGCATGCAGCCGCACGGAAGAAGTCATGACAGAATACGACAGCGCGCCACACTATTCGAAATAGGATGAGAAACGTGCACGGAGCATTAATGTGATGAAGCTTCGAAATGTACTTTGCGAGCGTCGACGGCGTCGCGTGTCACGTGATATACGCGTGTTGGACGCGCCGACTCTGTCGTCCAGACCGACCTTTCATTAAACGCCAGCTACCTCGCGGTCTGCCATCTAAAGTGACAAGGAAACTGGTTCTGCTCATGTGGTCCTCCTGGACTAGCTACTGGAAGATCAAATGCGCCGCACCAGGCAGTCTGTTTTCTCATCTGAAGCGCGGCGACTTAGGCTTCGCGAAGGCTGTCTAATGCGTCTAGCCCATGCGCAAAGAATGGGAGACGCTTCACCGGAAGGGCGAACACTTCTGCGGGAAAGTAGACGGGCATGATACAACCATAAAGGTCGACAGGAGGCCTAGAAACGGTCTTCTCGGAACGGTGGCGTAGTATAAAGTTGCCAACAGCATCGTCTGTGATCTCCTAGTCCACTCACTCTTCGACTACGATGGCTGACCCTGTGCTCACCGATCTCTCCGCCAGTAACCTCTTCGATCTCTGCGGCGTTGTCGCTGTGGTCAGCAGTGGCGGCTCGGTATGTTCACTCGACCGTCATCGTTATGCGGTCCTCTGTCGCTGAACTGTTTTGCTGGGGATTGGTCTCATGACTAGCACCACACTCATGGCGAACGGCGCCAACGCATACACCATTGGCCCGAAAGAAACTGATCTAGACAGGTTGGTTCTCCGAGCCTGACACGTCCACTTGGCCTACAACACGCAGGATCGCCAAGGTCTACAACGATGCTGCCCAGACGTGCGGAAAATTCGGACATCGAGAGAGACATTATCCTTGAAGTACGTGGTCACAACATAATGTTTTCGCAGCCGCCTTTGCGAAAAAGTCCGCACCACACCACTTTTGCGGCCAACTTTACCCACGGAAAGCCGGGCGTCACCCCATTTCCGCATTAAGCACCTGTGCGGCAGTAGAGCCCGCTCGAGTAGGCTAGACGAGCAGGCAGAGTGGGACTTGGCGCCAGTCAGACTTTGACAATTCCGAGGCCCGACTTTGGCCGCATCGGCTGGCGCAAAAGCAAAAGTGGTTGTGGAAACGCTCAGAGCTTGGTGAGATCCGGTCTTTTGATCGTCGCGATCTCTGCTGGCCATGAGAACACCTGATCCTGGGTGCGACAGAGTACTCTGACCACCATGGTCTTCCCAGTCCGAGGCTTTGCGAATGGCAGAAGAAGTGAGCAAGCGCGAGCGGCACGTCACTGTGCTCTTCGACAACGCAGGGTGAGCCTTTCTGTGCGCCTGCAGTCCTTCCATTTTCACTGACCGAACGCCAGGATCACGGGCGCACGCGCTCCGCGGCCTGCGGCGCCCACCGCAGCGGAGTTCCGCAAGGCCTTCCTCGACGGGGTCCCCGAGGAAGCCTTCCCCAACATGAACGCCGTGGGTTTGTACTGGCTCACCTTCGCCTTCCGCTGCCGCGAAGTGGAAGGAGCACGCGGCGGGCCCGCGCGTTCGCGCCCCAGGTCATCATGACGTCCAGCATGAACGGGCGGACCAAGATGCGCGCGTTACTCTTTCCATTCCCAGAGAGGCTCGCTTGTTGCGGGATAGGCCTCGGCGACCCGCGGGCCACTCATACCCGTACATGTTCTCCAAGTTCGCCATCGGCCGCGCGACGTCCTCGCTCGCACACGAGCTCCTCCCGCTCGGCGTGCGCGTGGACGGCACTGCGCCCGGTGCGCCCCCCACAAATCCCTTCCTGTGCAACTATCTCCGTCGTACATCGCCCATTACTGACGCGCATCGCAGGGCTCTTCGTCACATCGATGAACACGCTGGGCCAGGTCGACGAGCTCGGGCGGGTTACACCTCCCGCCCGGCCGTGAGTTCCCGTTCGAGGTTCCCGCCGTGCAGCCCGGCCCGCAATCGCTCCTCGGGGGCTCGAACAAGGACGTGGGCACGCTCGCGCTGTGCTTAGTCGCCAACTGGTATGTCAACGGCGAGCGGGGTACGTGTGTCCACTCAGAGCCGTGCCCACGGGATTGGCGTAGGCTGTTGCAGACTCTTCTGAAGCACCCATCGTCTTACTGAGTGTTTGATGCTCGTGCTCGCACAGTGGGAGCCGTGAATAAGGATCCAAGGCGAGTACTGCGAAGATTGTGCCCTGGTCGTGGATGACTTGTACGAATACGCAGCGCAAGTTTCGTCTGGTGGTACTTCCTCTCGACCATGTACCTTTGCACCAATCAGAGTTCTCTTGGCTACACACTGCAGACCAGCTTATCGTTCAACGAGAAAAGACGACAACGCCCTCGTGTCTATTATGCAGAGTGGATACTACCTAATAACAATTATATATAATACTAGGCTAGGACCAACACCCTCGTTACTTCTTCGTTTACGTAGTACGGTGTGCCTCGGCGGGCTTGTTGTTCGCAGTATAAATACAAAGATCATCTCTCTTCATTTCTTCTTCTTTCAGCCACTTTTACCTTCGACCTGTTTTGCGGTTTCGGCACACCATCGTCATCTCCTGCCCCTTCTCTGCATCTGAAGTACATCCGGGGCCAGTATCTAGTTGTGGGTCTGTGCGGCCAAGGCGCAAATGGTGCGGCAATTTCTCCAGCTTCTGCAATCCTCCTGATTGAAAAATATTCAGCCAATGTTTACTATGGGTATGACGTGAAACCAAGGAAACTGGTAGCAGCCAAACGGTCGCATTTTAAAGCTCCTGGAAGCAGAGAAGCACTGGTATGAGCGCTTACAGACAACAATGGGATCCTAAAAGTCCACTGGTTCGGTCTAGACTACGATGGTTTCGCCCTGGCGATAGAGTTAATTGCATCTACTATGGAAGTCCTAAGAAACCCCATTGTGCCGCCATCTACTGTGGGAAGTGCAGTGGTGCGGATCTGTATATTCGTTCACTGGTGTCAAAATTGATCTGATCTTGATTGTGCGAGCTATCTTGTCTTGAGGAACTACACTCGAAGGGCCTGGTTCACTGTGACATCAAAACCCAAAACATTGGTATAGGCCGAGCTACGTGTGCCGAGGTGGTCACATTTGATGAGGGCGTCTACCTAGATTTTCTGCCTGAATATCGGGTTTGCATGCGGGTACCTAAAGGTCATCGTTGCCCTTTACTGCTCGTATTTGGGTCGGAGACTCATGCGTTCAGATCCCTGCTATGCTGCTCCACTCGGGTTTTTGTGCGTGTTATGCACACCGATATCTTACCCTCCGCTCAATACAGCCATGGTTTGGTCGCAATGGGACTCCACCCTGGGGTTCGGTAACGAACGCTGTACTGTAGTATGCATATGAACGACACGGTACACGTGAGCGTGTCAACATCCACGCGCCTGCCGTTTCTACGCGTAACATCCCCGGCAGGGTGCTTTGGAAGTCCACGTCAGCGGCATAATGCTCTCTCCATCCTCCAAGTTGGGTTGCACATCCCGCTCGCCTCGTTCGCTCTTCCAGCTCCAGAGTCATGTCAGCCAATCCCACCTCCGATGGACCATTGTCCATGTCGACGAGGGTGAAACGACTTGTGGTACCCCCATTCTAGCTCATGCACACCTCACGCAACATCTCACCGCATTTATTATCTGGGCACCTACAGTCCTCCGATTATGTATGGATACCGGCCATCATTGGTGGCGCCTACCTTCTGTTATGAGGTGCCATTGCGAGGCTCCGGCCGCAGTATGGGCCATTATTCGACCGCCCTTGGTACAACATGACGACCGCCACGGTCCTGTTGACGGCGTTCCCGTATATGTTTATCAAAAGGAAACTGATGGCGGAGGAAGCTGGACGGGATGAGTCCTTCGTAGCACTCAGCCAGGTCGACACGGGTTTCAAAGGTATGGGTGTTTCCAATTGTTCGCCGGCGCCTGTGGGGATGAGTACAGGCGAGTCTAGTCGCCAGGGTGTACCTCATCAAAGCGCAAGTGAGTTGCCGATCGGGACGCGGAATGTGCGATATGGCGGAAATTACTTGTGCGCTCCAACCTCCCTATAGAGACTATGAAAGCTGTCGTCATACTTGAAGGGAATTCTCGGTGAGTCGGTAACTCGCCTACTTACGTGAGGACGAGCATGCCGATATTCAGAATCGCGGTCAAGCGGATGAGTGACATACCAGATGACGGCGATGATGACGTCTGCGTACACTTTCAGAAATTCAAATATTCAGCACAGATATCCGAAGCACATGAGCAGTAAACGTTTAATTGAACCTGCAAGCACCTTGGATGAAGAGAAACAGATGCGCCGAAAACACTCTCAACGTTCCAGACACAAGTCATACTGCGCATGTATCAAATAACCGAAGAGAGGTCTTAAATAATGTGCCCTTTGTGAGAGTCTTTCGGTCGGAAGGCAGACGGCCAGTACTTGTGTCTGTAGCACCACAAAGTCGAACAAGTCGAGCAAGATCACGTGCACCAAACATCTTGGGATCATCACTCCGAGTCCGATCAACGATAATTTTTTGAATGCATTGGAGTTACCAATTCAATCTCCTGCATTGAAGTGACTTGAGCGTTCGACTAGAAGCTAGAAGATAGATATAGAGATGAAGGATCTCATCGTGGATGCTAGTATGGCCACCTTTTACTACCATCTTTCCCTACCTGACGCTCTCCCGATTTTCCTAGATTTTCCCCGCACCCTAGACCATCGTGTTTATCATCTGGGTATCAAGGCAGGCGAAGTGGCCAACAGGATCGTGAGTCTCTCATTTGAATACGAGTATTGTCAAGTGACGGATGCCGTTCAACCAGGTTACGGTGGGAGCGCCGTCCCGCGCAAACGCCGTGGCGGCCTACTTAGATAGCTCACCAAAGCCGTTCGTCCTCTCGTCAGAACGCGGCTTCACTACAATCACAGGCAGGTACAAGGGAGTTCCGGTGTCCATCGTAAGCATTGGGATGGGACACCCAAATGCCGACTTCTTCATGCGCGAGGTGCGCGAATGCCTCATCGGCGACATGCTGGTAGTAAGGTCAATGGGAACCGTATCGGCTTTTTGTCTGTGCGCGATCTGATGGTGAGACTTGAATGCGGGATGCAAGGTTTGGGTCCTGCGGTGCTGTTATAGATGTGCCGGTGGGGACGGTTGTGGTGCCAAAAACTAGTATTTGTGTTACCAGGAACTACGATTTCCCCTTCGCCAGTGGATCATCACAGGAGTATCCGTACAAGATAAGCAGACCGGTACGCCAATACTTCAGATCAGATTGGTGGTTTTAATGACTGTGGCATAGATAGCGGCGGATTCAGAGCTTCATGCTGCAGTGCGTGTTCTTTCCGAGTGACGGAATATTGTTCATCAGCTGACAAAGACTGGCCAGCTGCACGATGCACTTAATAAGCAGCGCAGCTCAGAGGAAATGTCAGTTGTGGACCACGTTATGAATGCATCTACGGATAGGTCTGTCCTATTTCCGATACCTTCCCGCGGCATCCTTTTCTGACATTGCTCAGCTTTTACTCTTCGCAAGGACGGCAAACTTCGTTCCCAGACTACAACGCTGACCTGATAGACCGACTGAAGTCATGTCACAGAAATCTGGCCACCTTTGAGGTGAGGTTATCTGCCCGTCTGCTTCCTTTGACAACGAATTGATGGAATTCCTATCAAAGATGGAAACTTTCCACATACTCCACCTAGCTGCAAGTTGGCCGTCTGACGCGCCCTCCGCACACATCGCATCTCCCCCGCTGAACACCCTGCCAGTCTCACCCGCCGTTTCATCTTCTCATCCACTGTCTGCTCAGACGCAGCGAGCTTGCGCATTGCCCTCTGCACCCAATGGTAAGCCTTCTGTACCGGGACCGCGCATAGCCCTCTGCACCCAATGGTAAGCCTTCTGTACCGGGACCGCGCATAAGGGCGGCTGCTGCGCAGATGGTGTTCGCCTCTCGCACGTCGCAGGGTTTCATCACCCCACAGCAGGTCGGAGACGTCGAGGCGTGGGCGGGTCGGGCGGTGTTGGAAGCACTAACGGGCTTTGTGATCGACCAAGATGTAAGTAGACTTGCTTTGGAACTGCTTGGTGCTGAATTGTTTCCCATTTGCGTTCAGAGATTACACGATGAGGAGGGGAGTGTGTGGGAACTGAAGTAAGCTAGCGCGAGAATAAGCCTCGTACAAATTGAATTTTAGAAAAATAAACAAGACGCTTCTGAACTCGCTTCTGGGATCCAGCAGGCTCCCTACGTCACTGTATCACAGGTCTTGTGCGATTCGCTTTGCTTGACACTGATTTGGCAAACTGCACCCAGCCTTCGCACAACTTGTGTCAGTTTCGCGCTCTTCGGGTGGTTAGCTATGGTTTCAAAGCCATTTCGAGTTCCAGCGCAATCCCATATTGCAACGCAAGCCTCCTCCCTCCCTCTCCGCCTCGCGTAATGCCACCTACCGGATTTCTAGCTACTTGTTACGTGGTGACGAAAAGCCACGCCACGTACGCAATGTGATCAACGTCCTACAAGCTATCACTGCTGGCTCGCAAAGCACTTTTCGGGGCTCGTGCACAGCTGAGACAACGATGCCACGACTCGGTGCCGTTCGACACGTACCGGGCGATGCTGGCGCCCGTTCTGTTCCCCACCTGACAGTCGATCTGACACGCTGCACCCGCACTGGCTTCTGGCTACCTTGAACAGCTCGCCTTCGCGCAACTGGCCCAGTCTCTGATCAATCGACGGCAACGTGAAGGCCATCCGTCTCGCTGATGTTACCACTGCCGGCGAACCCCATATGCCGTGACCCTGACACGCTCCGCCTCCAGCGCAATGGTGCCCTGCATGCCCAGAACCTCTTCCAGGACATGGTGGACCGCCTCGCCGCGCAACAAATACCCTGGAGATAGCTCTGTGGTTCTGTTCACCGCATTAATGTTATCTGGGATGAAGAATGGGGCGACAGATAAGCTGCTGGCGACGATAACGAGTCTGCCAGTGGTAAGGGCACAACTTTGGTGGCTGAGGGGGCCACTTCACACGACGCAAGCGTCCAACATGATCGACCTTAAAGCTTGGAATGTCAGTCACTGCGATTGGCTCTGGTCTATCTATGCATTTTTTGTTTAGAATGCCACAATTGTACTGTATGCCCTCTGCTTTGCTACGATCATAGCGCCTATGGCTCGTAGGTCATCGTCCGGGGTGATCCGCTGGGCAGCGAATGCGGACGGTCCTCTTTTCTGGGTTGGAGTTGTGGATTTGGGGTTGCTCCTTCTGTATCTTTTATTGTCATACCAAAAGGCCATCCACGAGAAGGGCAGAGTTACCGCAGCTCTCCGGAGGTTCGGCGCTAGCGGACTGCTCACGAATTCCTTAGATTAGAGATCATCGCGGTTCTCTGCTGGCCGTGATTTTGGATTAGGACATTTGTACGTTCTCCGCTACGCTGCTCTCGCGCTCTCGTACGTATTATCCATGTCGATATAATAATCTCCGCTCAATACAGCCATGGTTCGGTCTCTATGGAACTCCGCTCTGGGATGTTCGGTAAAGAGCGCTGCATTTCATGCATATGAACGACACGGTACACGTGAGCGCGTGAACATCCACGCGCCTGCCGTTTCTACGCGTACCTCCCCGGCAGGACGCCTTCGAAGTCGACGCCAGCGGCATAATGCTGTCTCCAGCCTACAAGTTGGGCTGCACTCCCTGCTCGCCTTGTTCGCTCTTCCGACTCCAGAGTCATGTCAGCTAATCCTACCTCTGATGGACCATTGTCCATGTCGACGAGGGTGAAACGACTTGTGGTACCCCCATTCTAGCTCATGCACACCTCACGTAACATCTGACCGTATTTATTATCTGGGCACCTACAGTCCTCCGATCATGTATGGATACCGGCCGCCACTGGTGGCGCCTGCCTTCTGTTAGGAGGTGCCATCGCGAGGTTCCGGCCGCAGTATGGGCGAGTGTTCGACCGCCCTTGGTACAACGTGACGACCATCACGGTCGCATTTACGGCGTACCCGTATATGTTCTGGAAAAGGAAACTGATGGCGGAGGAAGCTGGACGGGATGAGTCCTTCGAAGCAATCAACCGGGTCGGGTGGGATCTTGTGCAAAATGAGCGCGAGTTGCGTCGTGGGGCATTTACAAGTCCTGCTATGAACGTGCCTTCTTCGACGACCATTGCCAGTCCACAGAAGTCGTCTACAGGTGAGTAAGACGAGGGGTGCGAAGCATGTACTTCATGTGCCTTGCAGACGGAGAACAGCATGGCAAAATTTTAGAAACGATCACTGCGTGGACTCACCACGTTTGGTCCTTCCCATCTACGCGCAAGCGAGTGCACACTCTCCTGCAGCCCATGCTCGAAGCGGAAGGTGTATCCCCATACGACATAGATGTCTGCGTAACGCATCTGGCTAACACCGTTGATATCTACACGTGGAATGTACGTGGTGTCCTCGACAATGCCAGTGCTAAACTGACGCCGCGTTCATCTAATGGTCTCCATTCGTCCTCTATCGGGCGCTTGTCACTGGAATGTGCATTTTCCACAGGAAGTAACAACTGGCATGTTGATCACTCTCATGGGTACCGTCGCGGGAGGCTTCTTCTCTAGGAAGTCGTTGCCACGTGTGTCCAGTGCTCTGAACATTGCCCACGGCTTTACTGTGTGGTCAGGATTAGTCGTCCTCTGCAGCATCTACCCGTATCTGCTCCAACTGTATCCAAGGTCCATGCGCGACAGGCGCCGTGTCGCAGCGGCCATGGCACGATTCCGTGCCACTGGCACTCTGCCACTTGCACGCAAAACTTGATTACGACGTACGTTGTGTAGTTCCGCCATACAGATTTGACGGACCCTGTCTTCGCTACGTACCTTGGTACTGTGATGCTCTCCGGCTTTCTAGCTACACCATGATTTGTTCTGCTTACGTTTCTTGCAACCATACCCTCCTCTCATCCACTACATACCTTGTTACTGTCGTGCTGTCATGCTCTCCTCCTTTCCTGCTATGATACTGTGACGAGCTCTGCTCACGTTTCTTGCAATCACACCCTCCTCTCAGGCGATCGACTGGTGTGGCTGCCCCGACAAAAAGACATTCCATGAGACAGTAAAATCGGAAGGGCCAGAACATTGACTTCGGAGCCGCCACTGTACTGGTATGCCGACGTGGGAACGTATGACCGCTGAGATGAATATTACGATCGTTGTCTGCATACAAAGATCGAACACAAATCATTATGACGATGCGGTCTGGCTGTATAATATTGCACTGACCGCGAACAATTCCATGTTGAACATAGGAACTAGAGACTCTGATGGTCTCGAGTTGGTCTTGAGATCCATAAATGTGAAGGTTTAGGCTCGAAGTGGACTCTGCCGTTGACTCGCCATTGGGCAGACAATGCCACTATGAGAAAATTGAAAGAGAAAGTTCTGCGAAGTGTTGTGCGTTACACTGCAGCTCGCCTGACGCCGACATCTAATGCAGGCCCGTTGATTATCCATAACCTAACGCCATGGGCAGCAATGACAGCATCATCCCTCAAGCCCGCCATCTGGTGCCAAATGACATTGTGCTCGCGCAGAGCTGTCCATTCATTTTCAATACGGGACGCATACAATACAAGGACAGACTACCGACCCTTCTCGTACACTCATCGTGCAGAACGTCCGGATCAAAGAGCCGTGGTGGGCCTCAGGCAGGATTCGTATCACCTCAGAACGCGCGAGAAGTTGTAGTGAGACGACCATGGACTGCTCAGGCTAGCAGGTGTCATAGCGGTTCGGCAGCCGAGATATACAGCACTGAAGAGAGTATCAACTGGATGTTGTTGTGGGAAGAATAAATACCATACCGTTGTTTCCACGAATGAATGCGTCCCCGTATCGGTTGGTCGCCCTACCGTTGACGTGCTCCTCCGTCTGCTCCAGCGCGATGTTCATGTACCCATCTAGACACGAAAGAACACCTACAGCACAAAATGAATGACAAGAAGTAAGATAGACGGTAGCGTTATTTCTTGAACCCAACTATAGAGAAAATCACGCACCTCTGTAATCTACGCCAGAGGTGAGACGAACGACCACTCGTTTGCCTACAACGCCCTTCAAAAAGTCTGTTGGAGATCCTGTGGTCGGAGCAGGTGGCGGGGGCTGTGGAGGTGCTTCTGCAGGAACAGGAGGTGGTGGAGGGGTCGCGTCGTCGTCCATCGTCGCGGTGCTCGTCGTCAACGTCCGTTGCCGTTGCGGGAGTGAAGAGGCGTGGGATTGTCGGGAATAGCCGAAAGCCGCGGGTAACCGGCAAGTATGATATCATGACCAATGTTGTGTGAATAAATGTTCTCGGCCGTTCGCTGAAACTTGTCCGTGACTCTGCTCGTGCGGAGATGTTCTTGTCTGCTGCGACATGGATTCTCCAGGACCACAACATCGTTACGACCCACGCCTGGGCGACGAGGAGAAGACAGAAAACCATGACCAGGAAGTTCCCAACCACCGCGTCCCGAAGCATGTGCGCTTGTCCGAGCAGATTCCTCGCTCTGCAAGCCCCAATGACAAGGAGGGCAAGGGCTCGTCGTCGGGCGGTCAACCCGAACCTGCGAGATTACGGGTCGTGCTCGGAAAAGTGGCGGCGTACAGCCCGTTCGACTTTAAGTGGATACCGAATAACTTTACGTGGTCGAAACTCAAAATCGTGATTCGCTGCGCCATCATGGCTTGGGTATCGTTGATGTTCATGATTATTCCACGGCTGGCAAAACTGTTGGGACAGGTGAGTGGCTCAGTCAATCGTCTTGCGTGCGCCAAAACGGCGGGCTTCGAGCAAATGTTACATTCGCGGTCGAATTGCGTCGTTAACGTGGCGCATTCGGCGGCGGCGAATGATTCATTGTGCAGCGTATTGGTATACGCCACTACTCTTTCTATGACTGCTTTTCAACGCCAAAAGTAACACCCACAAACTTATAGTCTCCTTCGTTGTAGGCGAGCTTCTTGATTATGATAGGCCAGTAGTCAGCTCGCTTTTACCGTGCTCCGGAGTTCTTGAATAACAAGATTTGCAGCTGCGTTTCTCAATCCTCCTAGACAACCATTCATTGCAGTATTGGAACAAGAGCTGATCTTCCTAGGCCTTATTACTACTGCTTGGGCGTAAGTATTCATTACAGAAAGTCTTTGCTCTCCCATTTACGTCTGACCCTGTCTAGATGGAGCTGTTTGGGCATATTTCTTGCAAATCTAGCCCGCACGCATACCGATCACAATGCCAGTCCGGCAACTATCATTACGGGACGATATATCGAAGCTGGGCCGACAGTTATCATGGCAGTATTCATCTTCATTGGCGTCGCGGTGATGTTATTTATCAGGAGCAAGAAGGGCCCAGGTCCCTTCCTCTTAGCCTCTATATTCAGCTGTATCTGTATCGATTTGACACTCACCACAGCCGTCCTATATCCATACCCATTCTACCTTATCGGCTCAGCCATCCTACTGCCGCTGTCTTTCCATGCCGCACTGTCGATATTGTCCGCAGCGATAATATTCCCCTCCACAATCACAGCGCAATACACGAACGCATTGGCGGGCGCTATGGACCCGCTCAACCACGCCCTAACCGAGCACCGGACGATCTTGAAGACGCTCGCAAACGCTCCTTCGTTTCCTATTGCCGTCAAACGCATTTCAGGGCTCGTGTCTAAGGCCGAGGGCGGCCTCGCTCCCGCCTCTGCATCTTTACGCCTGATGAAGCGCGACATTGTCTGGGGTCGTTTTCCACCGTCCGAGGTCGGTGGGCTGCAGTGGTGGGTGCGACGCCTCGTCATGCGCGCCAACGGCATGGGCATATTCTTCACGCTTATTGGGCCAACTCGAGAGCGTTTCCCTGTCACGCCCCTCCCCTCGCACCCCAGCACCCCGGTGATGGGCAATACACCAATTCCTTCGCGCCCCATGACCCCATCTCCTCTCAGCCCCGCAGCGTCGCGCCCGTCATCCCCGCCTCCATTCAGCCCTCCCGGAACGCCGCGGAACAGCCGCCCCCTACAGTTGTCGAACCAATCCGCCCGGCGGCGCCGACCGAACTCGTCGCAGGACCGCCTGCACACGTCCTTCCGCCAGACACTATCGCGCCAGCTCCACATCAAGCTTGGCAAGCACGCGGAGGACACGCATGATCGTCATCTCCATTTCTCCCTTCTCACTCTTGCGCATTCCCTCGCGCCGACGCACGTCAGTACTGCGTCGTCCCTCGAAGCCTCCGTCGGTGTTTTTGAGTCCCAGCGCTACCTTACGCTAGAGGCGACGCGCTTGTCGCATCACGACTCGCCTGAGGCAACGAACCAGTTTATGTCCCTTCTCGGAGAGAGCTGTGATGATTTGTTGGGAGCCTGCTCGGATTCGCTGAAGGGTGCGCAGGGGTGGATTCGGGAGGTGCGCAGAGGCAACTTTGGATCGCGCGAGAGGATTGAGAAGGCGCGCGGTGAGCGGTTAAAGCACTTAATGGCGCTGAAGGAGCAACTCGGCCAAGAGCTGGAGTGTTTCAGGAAGCAGTCCAGGTATGAGAGATCAGATCTGTCCGAGTATTGTCTTGATCATACTCTCTTTTCTCAGACATCGAGTACTGGATCCTTATCGTTCAGCCTTCGATCCGAGACGCGTGGGTTCGCCAGAGGGCGCTATTGAACCGCCGCCGCACAGATACCTATTCCATTGTTACGTTTATCAGTTCCACTTGACGCAGTTCGGGCTGGTGCTCACTGACCTGGTGAGTGCTCTTACTATGCCATTCCATCCTTCATGCTGATCGGCTGTTCATGCAGCTTGATGAGATTATTCGCATGGAGCAAGAGTATAAGCGAGCTCGTCTTTGGACCCCGTCATTACCTATCCGCAAGTGGCTTCAATGGGGTCCCTGGGACCTACAGTCAGATATAGACCGTAGCGACGATGAAGATCCAGGTATGTTGCTGAGCAACGTAGTCGTCGTGTGGTTTTATCTGAATTTTTGCCTCTTTTTTCAAGATGTCATCCCTGGCATTCCACCGGAATGGCTCACCGACTTAGGAATGGCTTCTCGACGAGATCCTGATGCACTCCCTCCATCAAATATATTCGAAGAGGTAATGCATTGGATACATGAGATCATTACAGGTCTGGGCGGTGGCAATTCTCTGTATGCGCTCAAGGCAGCGTTGTTGACAAGTTCAGTTAATATTGTGTCTACCTCCGCGTTCTCGTCTGACTCTTTATTAGTCATATTGTGCATTCCTAGTTTCCTGAAGAGCACCGCTTCGTTCGCCTATGGTATATTCACAGTGTCATCTGTCCGTGCAAGATTCTGACCCATTATTTTCGACAGCACAAAGATTTGTTTGGGGAATGTAAGTGCATGGTGATCTCTTGTGCAGTGCGCGCTTTCACCAATGTCTACAGCTTCATGGGCCAATTATCCCTCGCGCGTTTCCGCGGCGACACGACATTTGGACTTGTCGCACGGGTGATGGCTACATTCCTGGGTGGTATTTGCGGAATGGTCATGTGGTAAATCGGACCCTTTGGTCGTTTATCGCTCAGACTTACTACTGACATTTCATCTCACGAATAGGTATATTTCTACTGGTAATGGCAGAGGCAGCTACTACGGTCTCGCAGCAGTCTGTGCAGTCTGTTTCCCACTCTTCTATTATGGTCGTCTGTATTGGCCGGGTCCGCCTATGACAAATACTATCTTCTTCGTCACCACAGCACTGGTATGCCCTTCTCTGCGATTTTTGTTTCAATCAGGGTGACACGAAATGATATCATGTTATAGGTGTTCGGATACTCGTGGCAAGATACGCACTCTACTGTGGCGTTCCATTATTACGGGTGGGGCCTTGCCTGGGTAAGCAAGATTGTGTGTAATTGTTCATTCAACTGACGGGTGTATCTACTTGGATGTAGCGCAGATTTGTACTGGTGACTGCAGGAGTTACTGCGGCGTTGTAAGTGTATCTAACAAATCCTGGAGAACATTTGATTTTAACCTCGACTCGCGAAGTATATTTTCCTTCCTCCCGCCTTCTACGACGCTTCGCCGATACCAGCGCACTATGTTGTCAACAACGGTCGCGGAACTCGGGAGCGTATACTGCTCAATTGTATCATTCGCGAATACGCATGGCCGTCACAGCGTTGACAAAGGAGAAATCAATCAAAGTCTCATGGCTACCCGAATCAAACTGAAGCGATCTCTAGTGCTGAAAGCGAACATTATCTATGAGGTTTATCTCTTCGTCATCAGAGTGCGCTGCACCTCATCGCATACTATATCAGTTCTCCTTGCGAGGAAAATGGCCTTCGAAGCGCTACCAGAAGATCCTAGAGCTGCAATTGTTCGTGCTCGTTTCTGTATCTCAATTGCACCACTGACTCCCGACTTCAGACAAATAGCGTATCTGCTGTCACATCTGATGTCCGTTGTGGAGCATTTGGAACCGGCTTGGTCTCGCGCATTCTTACGCAGAACGCGCTTCCTAGACTCCGACTTCCAAGGCGATGTCCTCGCTGTTATCAGTACGCCGCCTTGCAAAGGCTCCTATCGTACCTTCTAATCATTCTCCAGGCATGATTTCCACATCGCTCCGAACAGGAAACCCCTTGCCCCAGATTTCGCCATGTCCACTGCTGGATCGCTTCATGATATACACTCACGGTCTGAATGTTATCAGACAGGAGGCTGATGACGACTATGGATTGCCACGCACGATGACGATCGACACCTTAGAGAACGAACAATATCTGTGAGTGTGGGCCCTCGACTACCTGTGGCTTTGTTTGTGTCCCGCGCTCATGTTGTACCTTCAGGTGTTTCTCGGTGGGAGTGACGACTGCGTTTGGTATTGTCATGCGGTTGGACAAACTCATGCTTGCCACCAAGGAGTTGGTAGGGGAGCAATACCATATTCATGGTATTGGCTTGTCGGGACCACGGGATTTTTTGGAGTCGGCTTCTATTAGGCCGTCGAAGGACGCTTGAGACGTCTTCACGCGCTGTTGTGATCTTTCAAGGACTTGTCCAGCACGTCATTCGCTATCCTACGTTCTACTACCTGTAACACCTTTATACGTTAGACGCACTAATAGCACCCAGAGTACCGGACGGCAGGCACAGGACTTGGCAAGCAGTCGCCAAATTCATGTACAGAACGAAAACATTGGACGATTGTGAGATAATTTACTACATACAATACTACAAGTTATAGCCCACATCATGATATGGAAAAGATAGAGAAGAAGCTTAAGGGTGAAGGGAGTCGTAGACATGGGTCGTAGATACACCTACTTGAACGATCGATGTGTACCGGAATGCGTGATATTGCAATATATCGACTTGACGAATAAAAGAACGAACAGACCATGGCCCTCCCGACTGAACCTAGCTTCTCGGAAGAGAGATGGCGGGGACGGAGATGCCAGCTGGGAGCGCTGACGACAGAACGCGAGACTGGGTCTGGCGTTTCACTTGCGCTTCCAGTTTGCTGCGCTGCTTGCGTATATCTTCGTCCTTCAGCTTCACCGAGAGTGCGAGATCGATCAGGGCGTCCGGAGTCCGAGGTAAATAATTAGCGGGTGGATGCGATAGAATAGCGAACAGGGGGTCGTGTCCAGCACATTTGAGTAGCAATTGACGACAGCATGTTAACAACGCGATACCGATGCGGAATAAGAACGGAACTCCTGAAGAGCCGAGCGTGAGGAACGACAGCGTGCGAGATGGGAAGACGTACCCTCAAACAGAAATACATCCCAAACACGATGGAAGTACTCGGGAGAAAGAGCACCGACAAACAGAGACGTAAACCTGCCGAAAACAAATGTCCAGCGCTGAATGTGAACAACCGCAGAAGAAACGCACCATGGTCTGCACACGCTGATAGGTGAGACTGCCATATCGAGGAAAATCTTCTTCGCCAACGCAGAATCATTCGCTTCTACAGCCTTACCAAACAGAGCAGCATCCACGTCCAGTTGTATAGCGTTGGATGAGAAATAGGGACGCAGATGAGTGTCCATAAGTGAGATGAAAGTCCAGAAAGCATCTTCTTCGGGCGACAGCAACAAGAGCTGGCTTGCGATGGAACAGAGACCTAGCGCAATAAATACCCTGAAGTGAGTCACGCAGCATCACGATGAGCTATCTATCGCACAGACCTCGCGAATACTGTATATCTGGAACCATAGACAGATACGCTTGGAGGACATTCATCAGAGAATCATCATGCATCACCGGCAGGTGCACAGAAAGCTGGCGAACATCGCGCTCGATGTCCGCAGACGCGGCTACCTTTTCCCGTTGGAGCAGCCGCGTATATAGGCCCTCCATGCGTTTCGCCTTGCTGTCCGTCAGGTGCGCCCATACGAGGTAGCGAACGGACGCGGGTACGCCTTCCAACACCATCTTGCGGACCTTCTTGCTCTTCCGTGCCTGGGAGGGCGACACGGATGACATCGTCGAGATCCACCTCAGTTCCCGTTGGCGATGAGCCTCGATGTCCGCAGCGTCCATCACTTTGTGCGGCCTGGACTCCGGTGGAGCCTGATCTACATATGACGTTCTCACCACAGCATGCGGGCTCGGCGGCGGCGGTGCAGGGAGCTCCCCAGACGTCGGGTTCGCGCGCTCCTGCAGCGCACTGGGCAAGGGCAGCGAGTCCACGCTATTTTCCGCGAGCGGCGACTGCGGTATCCCGGGCCTGACCATCTCAAAGTCCATGTCCTCCACCTGCACCGTCTTCTGATCGCGCTCGAACGAGCGCACGCTCGACGAGGGACTGCGTTCTTCGTGCTGCAACAACTGCACCCGCAGCGCCGACGTCGATGTCGATATTCGCGACAGTCCTTGGGTAGGCCGAGAAGGGCCGGATGCTAAACTGGACATGATAGACACCATGTCGTCCACCCGCTTTGCATCTTCGCCCGATCGGCGCCCTTGCGACGACATGCTCCGTGGCGGCAGCTCCGCGGCGGTGGTGGTCTTCCCCGGACTTGATGTCACAAACGACTTGCTGTGTCGGATGACGGGCACGGAATTCGCCTTTATCGGTGGGAACTTCGGGGTGAGCGAAGACCGTGGGGCACGCTCGTCCTCAAGGATCGTTCCGATCGTCGAATGCGGAGGCATGACGGGTTCTGCGGCAACGGCAGCGGCACTTTTAGCATGAGGACCACCGGATCCACCTTGCTGTAAAGTAGCAGCAACAGGCGTTCCTGGCGGTGAGAGTGCAACCGGCGAGGTGACGGCGGATCTCGTTGACGGATTTGGGGACGGATTTGGGGATGGCTGCGGCGACGGCGCGTGCGGATACGCAGCGACGACGTTGTTCTGCGAGAGCGAGAGCGGCGACGGCGCATGCACAGCGCGCACCACCGTGGCGGAATGCGAGACCGTCGCGCGCTGCGGCGCAGGGAGGGACACCGGCGCCATCGGCACCGCCGCGAGCGCAGACTTGGACCGCTTCGTCAGCATCGGCATCGAGGGCGAGGATGCACGCAAGCCGCCTTCCTCTTGGCTACAACAGAACAGCATCAAAATACCGACAGAGACAGAACGCGCGCACACACTCACCTCCGCTCGTTCGGCAGCGCCCCCGGCTCGAACGGCGTGTCGAACCCAGAAAACGAGCGCGACCGCGGCCGCACCGTGCTCACCTGCGGGAAGAAGTTCGCACGCGGTATGGCCTTCGCAGGCCCCTCCGACTCCGCCCCCGTCTCCGCCGTCTGCGGCATCGCGCGCTCGCTCTCCGCCGCCTCCGCAGGCAGCGGGGGAGAGCTCACCAGCGATCCCCGCAGCGAGCGCGACACCCCAGGCCTGTGCGCGGGCACGTTCATCTGCGGCTCGAGCCCAAACGAGATCGGCACGGGCCCGACGGCGCTCGCGAGGTCGTGCTCGAACAGCCCGTAGATCGTCGTCTGCCGCGGCCGCCCCGTGCTCAGCGCGAGCTGCAGCGCGTGCACGACCGAACCAGGGGGAGGGCCGACATGGGACGGGAAATGACTGGGGCTGGGGACGGGCTGGCGGCCGTATAGTGGCCCTGCGGGCGAGTGCGTCGGTTTCGGGGCGTGGGGGTGGGGGAGGAAGAGGCTCGTGCGAGCGTTTGGGGACGGAGGCGGGCGGTTAAGGTTGAGCGGGCGGGGAGCGGGCGATGCGTTGTTCCGGGTACTCTGGGAGCTCTGCGGGGGTTGGTGAGGGAACGACGGTGAGAGCGGGGATGAGGCCAGGCTTTGGGGAGAGGGCGAGTTGAGCAGGCGGGGAGTGGGCGGTGCGTTGTTCTGGTTATTCTGGGAGCTCTGCGAGGTTTGGCGGGGGAATGATGGTGAGAGCGGAGATGGCGCGAGGGGTTGGGGAGATGGTGAATTGAGCGGGCGGGCAGCGGGCGGCGTGTTGTTCTGATTACTCTGGGAGTTCTGCGGGGGTTGGTGCGGGAACGATGGCGAGAGCGGGGACGGCGTGAGACGCCGGGGAGATGGTGGATGGGGAGACAAGGGCGTGTACGGGGGCGGCGGGGCTGAACTCGGCTCTACGGAATTATCATCCTCGGCGACGATGTTCCGGCCAAACGCTTTCCGGTCGTCCGCCCGCACCGCTTCCTCATCGCGTTCCCGCACAACGGGATTCATCGTGCGCGGCCCGCGCTCCAACTCCAGCCTCTGCCTCGCAGCAGACGCCGCACCGCCAGCGCCAGCCGGGTAGATAGCCGAAGGGAACGTCGACGCGAACGACTCTGACGAGCCCGGCGTCGGAGACTGCGCCGGCGAGCCGAACGCAGCATGCAGCAGCGGGAACGGCGACGGCTCGCTGACGAGCGACAGCGGCGACGGCTTCGCCCTCGCCGCGCGCTCAGATGCGTTGACGACGTTCAGCGGCGGGTGATCAACGACGGGATCGACTGACGATTGGCCGGCGGAGCCAGAGCCCGACCTCGTCCGCTCTCTGAACGACTCCACCGACGGCCCACCGCTCCCCACCCGCTCTCCAAATTCTCCAGACGGGCGTTCGCGCACGGGGCCGTGCAGGTCCGGCGGGACGGGCGGGACCGCCGGGCCCGACGCGAGCGAGAGGAGCGAGCCCTTGGACATGCGCGACGCGCGGGACGCGACGGAGAAGCGCGAGTAGCGGTAGTTGTCGTAGATGTCCGACGCGCCCTCCCACTCCGAGCCGCCCGCCTCCGAGTCGTGCAGGGACGGCCGCAGTGACGCGCGCGACGGCGACGGCGGCAGCGCGGACGCCGAGTACTGCGATAGCGCGCGCGCGGGGCGGTCCACGTCCGTGCGGGGGGCCGGTGCGTCTGGCGGCGAGCCCGCGCTTGTGTTGGGACTCGTGCTGGGACTCGGCGTGCGCTCCTCGACGGGCGGCGTCTCGGTGCCGCTCTGCCGGCTGCTGCTCGCGAAGCTGGCGTCGTCGCCGGAGCCGGAGCCGGAGCCGTCGTGTCCGCCCATGAAATCTTGCAAGAGCGAGAGCCCGATCCCGAGCTCCCCATCAGAAAGCGCAACAGATATCCGCGCGCTCGCGTCCGTCTCGTCGTAAACCGAATACGACTCGTCGTGCAGACGGAGCGAGACGTTCTCGCTGGGCTCTTCCGTCGCTTCGCGCGTATTGGTGTCGATGAAGGTGTCGGGAGTGAGTGGGCTGCGCTTCGCGCTGGGCTCCTCCGGCAGCGCGAGCGGCGAGAGCGCGGGGGCGCGTATGGCCGGCGACCCCGGGTGATGGGAGCTCGCCGCGCTCGCCACGCGCACCTCGTCGCGCGGGAAGTCCGCGGGCGAGATCGGCGCGGACTCGAGGGCGGTGGAGATGGACGAGTGGCTGGCGGAGCGCGCGCGGTCCTCGTCCTGCAGCGCGCTCTGCACGCGGAGCGGTGAGGCGTGCGGGGACGGCGAGGCGGATGCGGACGCGGAGCGCGGGAAGCGCGGGGCGCGCGGGGAGCCCGAGGAGGAGACGGTGGACATGGAGTAGCTGTGCGTGAGCTGGGCGGCGAGCGCGGGGGACGCGGTGTCGCGCGCGGAGAGCGCTGTTGCGCTCTGGGAGGAGGAGCGGCGCGAGCGGGTGGAGGCGAGCGAGGAGGAACGTTTGGCAATGACGGGCTTCTTCAGCCGGCTGTGGAACTGCACGTCCGAGCCGCTGAAACGGCCTACGACACCTTCGCAGTAACCCTGGCCACGAGTGAAGGGGTGGAGGTCAGCAGATGCGTGCAAGGAGACGAGCGGGGTACGTACGAGATAAAGGTCATCCTTCTCTGGCAGACGCATGAGCACGGTTATCTCGTCGTCCTGAAATTGCATTGTCTAACGAGGACTCGCAATGACGAGAGTATGAAACTTACTTTCATGAACATGAGATCCTCCGACTCCTCCGCGACACAGTCCTGCAGCGCTGTGCACTTGCCGATGCCGCCCTTGGCGGCGAAGCGGGTCCAGCGGCCGAGCTCGGTGGCGTCCATTCGCAGGCGGTGGAGTATCAGAAGTTGTTAGCAGAATTTGACAAACGGTCGGCCAGGACACAGCTAGACGAATATATAGCAGACTGGGAGAGCGTCGATTCGGAGACGCATAGACTTGATACGTGTCAACCTGAAACGGCGGCAAGAGCACCGGATAGCACAGGTGGTTATATGTACGAGTTGCTTGCGGCAGAAATGAGGGGAGGAGGAAAGGAGCGTGGACGGTGTGGACAGCACCGAGGAGCCTGAGACCGTTGCGGGCGAGAGTATGCACGAATTATTTACGTGGCTTGCAATTTAATTTTTGGACGGGGTTGTCCGAGTCCCCGGCGGTGGTCCGCGGACCGCGTCTTTTGCTCTGCGACCTCGCACTCGCGACGATGCCGCCGATGGCGTTCACAGGACTGGTCACGAAAGTGGGCGTGATGAACAAGACGGCGACGGTGACCGTCTCGCGCTTCATCCTGCACCCCAAGACCGGCAAGGTTTATTATAGTTGATAATCTGCTCTCTCGCTCGCGGTAACTAACCGTCGTGTGCCAGAGACTCGAGCGCAGCAAGAAGTATCTCACCCACGACGAGAACAACCGTGCGTCCGCTCCTCTCACGATTACCTGCGCACGTTGACCGCCCGCGCAGAGCTCCGACTAGGCGACACCGTCCTCATCCGCAACTGCCCGCCCATCTCTGCCCGCAAGCGCTTCACCCTCGAGAACGTCCTCAAGAGCCCCGAGGCCGAGCGCGACGAGCTGCACGCGCGTGCAGCTGCCGAGCAGCACCAACACCTCCCGCCCTCGCGCCCGTCCTCGTCCGAGGACGCCTCTCTGTAGCACGGTGCGTACCCCTCTCCGTCGTTATCCCTTCGGGTAGAACTAAATTTTTATGCGTACATACGTAGGAATACACGACGCCGCCATTTCTATCACACCGACTCCGCCCCTCACGCCGTGACCGTTGCGGGTGCGGCCTGCGGGCCGCCCTGCTGCTGCTGCATCGCCATCTGCATCTCCACGAGCTAGACGCAAAAGTAGCATGTAATCGTTAGCAACGGAGGCACAAGCGCATACAGCCATAATACCATGGAATAGAGTTGGGACGCAGGATCGTAGCATAGCAATGACGCACCTCCAATTGCAACTTGTCCGACCTCTCCTTGAGCCCCGTCAGCTGTTGCTCGAAACGCTTGCTGCAGTGTCAAACACGAGTAAGTAGGGTATATACACCTCGAGAGCAACGCAGCACGCAGCACGCACATCTCACTCCGGATGAACTCGAGCCTTTTATCGACGTTCGCCCGCGCGTCCACCTGGTCCTGCTTCACCAGCGCGCTCCCAATCAGCTTGTACACCACGTTCTCCGGCGTCAGCTGCGCGAACTCCTGCGTGCCCGTTCAGTCCGGGTATGAACTGTGTGAACCTCGGGGCGCGCACCTTCTGCACGAGCTCGTTCTCGGAGAGCTGCGCGTTGAGCCGCTGGCTCGCCTCCACGGCGGTCGATATCTCGTTCTGGACCTTCTGGTACGCGTCCGCCACCGTCTGCGCGCGGTCCTGCAGCGCCCGCAGGTGCGAGACTGAGCTTGAGGAGGAAGACATTTAATAATGCAGATGTGCGGCAGTGGCCGATCCGAGTCCTGGCTCAGGTTAATCGCCCAAATCAGGCAGGTCACCTTCTTCAAATGGAAGGTTTGTAAGCACCACCGGCGGAATTTTTGCGCGACGACAGAGAAGAAAATAATACATTCGTCCATGCGATGCAGTGACAAAAATCGTCTCTTGACAAGGTCCGTGTAGCCAGACACAGAGCTCGAGAAAAATGACGATCGCTACAGTAGACTGTCCCAATCTGTGTGGTCTCGCAGCGAGCGGCACCAGGCCCGCGCCAAACACCTACAAATACCACTACGCGCGCCAATTTAATGTAATCCCTCCTGCCAAGTAACCACTACTGACATCCCGCAGCAGGCGCTGTGCGCTGGTCGTCCCCTTCTCGACATCCTTCCACCACAGCCGCGACGATGGACAACTCGCCGACGGCGCTGTTCGACTCGTACGAGCAGGACTTTTCGCAGATCCTCCAGAGCATCCAGGACAAGCTCAATGGAGAGGCCAAGGACCAGCAGGGCGGTGAGCTCGACCCAGCTGTCGTCCCTATCCTCATATGCTAATGTTATCCTCCCGCGTGCTAGAGCAGCGCAAGGCCGCGCTGCGCAGAGTAGAGATGGAGCTCGACGAGGCGGACGAGATGGTGCGCACTCCTTCACCCTCCCAATCCGCCCTACCTGACGATCCCGACACCGCCGACACTGCTGACATACCGACACCCGCCAGGTCTCGCAAATGGAAATAGAGGTCCAGGGCATCCCGCAGTCCCTCAGGCCCTCGTACCAAGCGCGCATCAAATCCGCCAAGGCCGCGCTCCAGCAGCACAAGAAGCTCTCCAAAGACCTGCACGCGCAGTTCTCGCGCGCGGACCTCCTCGGCTCCCGGGCGGGCGAGGGCGCGCCTTCGGACGACCCGTACGGCGGCGCGAGCGACCGCACGCGCCTGCTCGCGGGCACGGCGCTCCTCGAGGACGGCTCGCGCCGCCTGATGGAGAGCCAGCGCATCGCGCTCGAGACGGAGGAGCAGGGCTCGGATATCCTGCGTAGCTTGCGCGGGCAGCGGGAGCAGATCCAGAATTCGCGCGATACGGTGAGCTGTGCCCCCCCGCCCTCTTTCTTCTGTGTGGTGGGGCAGAGCTGACGTGCACGCCGACAGCTGCAACGGGCGGATACGTCGATAGACCGTGCGTCGGGGACGCTCAAGAAGATGATTAGACGGTGCGTGCGCGCGTCGCCCTCTCTTGCTTCTCCAACGCGTCTGACAGATGGATCTGACGCTGTGCTCCGCTGCGTATTGCAGGATGTACCAGCAGCGCGTCGTCATTGGGGCCATTGTCGTTGTGCTCGTCCTACTCATCGCGATCATCCTGTGGGCAAAGCTCTGGCGGTGAGCGGCGCCTGCAGCTGTCGGATATCCCCCACCCGCCAAACGGAGTGCTGCGGACTTGGTTGTTTTATGGAATTATATATTGTGTATATCCCGTGTGTTTCTCTCTCGGTACCGTGTTTACGGCGTTTCGCGAACTATATCCTAGCCAGAGCATGAGCGTTCGCAGACGCGTTGCGCGTCTGCTGCAGTCGGCACCCGGGGCGGTTTCACGGGGTCACGCCCACTGTGGGGGCGGGTTTTACATACTCGCCAGCTGCCGTCGCCCACAGTCGACATGCTTAAATTCTCGCACTGTCGACCCCGCGCTTCCCCACTCCAACCCCCTTCTGAGTAGGACGTACTGCCATGGCCGCCCTCCTGCAGTCGTTCAAGTGAATCTGCACCGTTCTCCCTTTCCCCGCGCTGCGATGCTCACGCACCTTGCAGCGCGGCCCTCGTCCGCCGGCCTATGCTCACCCAGTGCGCGACGTCTGCGGTCCTCTTTGGGAGCGGCGATGTTGTTGCCCAACAGGCGTTTGAGCAGAAGGGGAGGGAGCACGACGTGCGTATCCGTACGCGTGCACTCACGGTTCGCTTTCTGACTTGTGTTGTGGATGCAGTTCGCGCGGACCGCGCGGCTCGCGTTCTATGGCGGTGAGTGTTGCGTTCGATTCTTCTCCTGTGTCGCTGTGCTCATGCGCGACGTGCCAGGTGCGATATTCGGGCCTCTGCTCACCAAGTGGCTCCAGCTCCTCAACCGCATCTCCTTCGCGTCCCCCATCAAGGGCGTCGTATACAAGGCATGCCCCGTCCCTTCCCGTCGTTCCTCCGGGGCTAATCTCGCGCACAGGTATGGATGGACCAGACGATGTTCACCCCAGGTACGAGCTCGAAGCCTCTCCTCACACTCTACCTCTCCATCGCTGATTGAGCCCCCACCCCCCAGCGGTCATCGGCATCTTCTTCGGCTCCATGACATTCCTCGAGGGCAAGGGCGTCGCCCAGGCGCAAGAGCGCATCAGCGACGTGCGTCCCCCGCCCCCCGCCTCCGTTCACTCGCTCGTATCTTCCTGACATCGCCCGGCAGGCGTACGTCCCGACCCTCGTCCGCAACTGGGGCGTCTTCGTCCCCGCCCAGGCCCTCAACTTCGCCCTCGTCCCGCCCCACTTGCGCTTCGTCGCCGTCGGCGCCGTCTCCCTCTTCTGGAGTGCGTATTCGAACTGTTGCGAGACCGTGTTCGCTGACTGGCGGTGGCTAGACTCGTACCTCAGCGCGGTCAACGCGCGGAACGCCCGCCTCGAAGCGGGCGGGGAGGGCAAAGCAGCAGTGTGATTACCCGCTATGTAGATCTCGACATCGTAGAAGGTCTGGCCTCGTAGAAAAGCGCTCGACGTGGTAGACTGGTAGCCATTACCAAGCTGTACATCCTAGATTAATATACCTCGTGCACACATATCCATACCCACCCTCCGCACCCGCCAGATCATCCCAACCCCCGAAATGCTACCGGCCTACGCCTCGACCGAGCCCGCAACCCTGTTCGTGGGACTGTCCCAGTCAATCTCCTGGCGCAGCGCACCCGTCAGGATGAGCTCCTGCGTGTACACCGCGTGACCCTGCTCGGCCAGCGGCCGCCAGATCGACACGTCCGTCGGCGACGAGATCACGTACCGGTGCGCCTGCCCGCTCAGAATGCGCGCCGTCGGTGTCTGCGTTGACAGCTGCGGTCGTAGTATAATCAGAAGGGACGACGAAAACGAATTTATGAGAGGGTTAATCACCTGCCCCCCGTTGGCGGTGACGACGTTCTTGAGCAGCTTGTGGTCGACCCCGATGCGCGGCGTCGCGTAGAACGTCATCCCTGCAAAGAGCTTCCCGGCGTGCGCGCGTCGCAACGCCTCCGCAAGCTTGAACCCGAACTTCTTCTCCGCTTCCGGGTCGACGAGCGCATAGTCGCTCTCCGCTGTGAGTTAAGTTAGCAGAAGGAAGGGGTACAACGGGAGGGGGACTCACGCAGCAGTTGCTTCGTCGCTGCGGACGCGAGGAGCCATTTCTCGCTCAGGATGTGTTGCACGACCGGGAGGGCGCACAAGAATTTCTCCGTCCGGACGACGTTATTCGTCACAAGGTGCGTGCACTCGGTCGGCTTCGTCGTCATCTTCACGCCCATCCTGGTCAGGACCTGCATAGCAGGTAAGCACGAGGAACACGCCGGCGAGCGTCGGTTCACGCACCTGTTTCACGTCGTCCGAGACCGAGAGCTGCGTCGTCATGATCCGAGCATTCTTGGGGTTTGTACGAGACCTGTTCGCTCGTCAGATTGTGAAATCCATGAAAAGTCAAAACAAGACACACGTATTCGCTGCACCCAGAGACACGCGTTTCGCACCGCTCTCAGGCTTGCGACGAGGCTTTCCTATACCAGCCTCTGAGGAGTCTTCCTCTGAGGAGGAGGAGGAATCGCGTTTCCTCTTCCCTGAACTCTGCCGCGCACCTCCTGCCACCCCCGCCTTCCCTTTCTTCGCGCTCGCTGTCCCCACACTCGTCCGTAGCCGCTTCTTCATCGGCTGCTCCTCCTGCTCTTCCGCCCCATGCTCCTCCGCTGCACCCGATACACGCTTCTTACCCCTACCTTTCCGGGCATCCTCATCAAGCGCGCCCACGCTGGCGCTCTTGCTTTTATCCCTCTCCTCAGCCTCCCACACGGAGCGCACCGTACCGTTCTTCATCTCCTTCTGGAAGTTCATCACGTCCGGCATGATCTCCTCGTGCAGCTTCCGCGTCGCCCTCGTCGCCGCCGATCGCCTCGACGGCGTGCGCGTCAGCGCCGCCGGCATGGGAGCCGTGGTAATCGTGGTGCTGTCCTCTGTGGGAGGCTGGAAGGACACAGATGAAGCAGCGCGCTTGGCGGAGCCCGACGGCCGTCCCCGTTTGGTCGGGGACTGCACGGATGCTTCTGGTGCGGCGGCGCGGACGGAGTCCGTCCTGCGTAACGCGCTCTTCGCCGGCGTGCCCTGCACGGATTTCTTTGACTTCGGGGAAGAGTACACTGAGGCGGCGGTGGGAACCAGTACGGAGACCTGCTGACGAAGTTTGGTGGGAGATGTGGAAGAGCGCGATGGCGCGACGGACTCAGGAACGGTCGCTGAGCGGGAGGCAGGGCCAGTTCTCTTCGGGTGGGCGGGCGCAGCGGAGGAGCTGGAGTCGGAGGAGTCCAAGTCGCCCTGTATCGGTAGTTTGAAGCCTTTGATGGGCTTTGGAGGCGCGTCCGCTTTCTGGGTTGGCTTCCGGCGGGCGCTGCTCTCGGCTTTGGGGGGTTCCATGTCTTCGTCTTCACTGGAGTCCATGGGGATGATGGTCTTGCGCTTTGACGGACGGACTTTCGGTGCGGGCCGGTCGTCTTCGCGTTCCTTGTCTGCTCGATTGGCTTTCTGTTTGTCCTGCCTTGGTTTCCGCTTTGGAGGTCCTATCTTCATCTTGTCCTGTGCTTCCTCCGCTTCCAGCCTGCTCTTCGACTTGTATTGTCTTAGGACAGATCTGGACGGTGACGTTATTGGCTGAAGCTGCTGCTTCTCTAGCTCTTCTGGCTCTGGAACAGAGGGCGCGACATCCGAGGAGGACTGCCTGCTGTACCGCCGCACCAGCTTCTTCTTGGGAGGCCTCGGAAGGGGAACAGACGGCACAGGGACGTTCTCGTCCTCGGCCTCGTCTTCATCAACCGTGACCACCTTCTTCTTCCCGTCGCCCTTCTTCGTGGAAGGTTTTGCACCGTGACCCTCGTCAACGTCCATCGCACCAGCATCTTTGTCCCGCGGAGGCAGGATGTCCGCGTCGACGTCCATAATGCTCGCGTCGACGACCTCGCCCATGACCACGTCCTCCACCTCCCGCGCGCTGTTGCCAGTCCGAGCCGGAGAAGGTGTCGCACGGATGTGCCTATCCCTACTTCCTTCCACTCCGTCCTCCGTCCCATTCTTCCCGAATGACTTCCCCTCCGTCAACGCGAGTGCCTTCTCCTTCGCCGCCGCCTTCTCAGCCTCAGTCCCGGGAATGCCCGCTCGCGCCATTGCGGCGAGCTCCTGCTGCGTGTATTCGAGCGGGCCGACGCCGCGCTCGCTGAGGAGACCGCCAAAGTCGACGCCGGGCGGGAAGCACAGGTATTTCTCGAGTGCGGGCGTTGGTGCGCGCCAGTGCACGAAGGCGTCCTCAAGCCAGGTGTGGTTCACGAGGGGGATCGACCAGGATACTGCTTTCGCTGTCTTCGTGCCGCCGACGCTGTGTGAGTAATGAATGAGGGGGCGTAAGAAGGGTTAAGCGGATGAGGGACTTACTATGCAGCGATGACGATCGTGTTCGTGTTGGACATGCTCGCGGTGAATTTGCCGCCCATGGTGGAGACCAGCTTCTTGAGATACTCGCGATCTTTACCGGTGTAGTTCGTGATAGTGATAGACTAATTGAACAGTGGTTAGAATCTTTCGGGTGTCAATAAATCGTGGACACTTACGTGCTCCGCAAATCCTTCAGGAGCACCTTTAGGTATCGGATAGTGCAACAATTTATCCGTAGGGCGGGAGAGTGCGCCCGTGGACCGCACATGCCACAGCCACGTCATGCTGCCGATCGTCTTCTTCGCCTTGAATGCCTTTCTCAGAGTTAGTGGTTCAGCTCCTTTTGCAGAAAGACCGGACACATACTTTGACATAGGCGACGCCCACCCTGTATCGCGTGATGAGTACGTCCGCCTGCTGGACCTGTCTGGCCTCTTCCTGCGCGACTTCGAGTAGCGTCCCAGATCCGATCAGACTGAGCGGTATTATGATGCCGCCCTCGCGGCGGATGTCCTCCTCGTGGGCGTCCCGCTGGCTCGCAGAGAGCTCCAGGGAGTCGCTGAGCAGAATGCGCAGGCCATTCCAGATGTTGCGCGGTGGCGCACGGGAAAGTCGGCGATCGAACGACGAGGCGAGCGCCGTCTCGTAGAAACGCTTCTTCTCGCTGGACAGACGGTACGGCACGTCGGGCGCGGCGCCGTCCGTGCTCGTCTCGGGTTTGAAGACGCGAGGGTGAGGCCATTCGTACTCGTCAGTGGGAAGGCCGCGAATTCCAAGACGTACCGTATCGTCGAACCAGTGAGGGACGAGTACGCACATGGCTGTCTGCTCACGATAGTGCATCGCAGTCTCATACTTGGCGCTCCCCGGCGAGAGCGCGAAGAGGTGCGTGACGTCGCGGGTGAGTGCTGTACGCCACTGTCCGCCAAGGGATGTGATCCCGGCTGAGAGGAGCTCGAGGTCGGCTGGAGAAAGGTCTGTCGCCGTCGCTGTGATCCCCGAAAAGAGATTGGCGGGGTTGGGAGAATAGTGCTCGGCCGCCTGCTGTTTACCCAGAACAAACGAGCGCTCTGCCCATGTAGGTATAACTTGCTGAACTTTGTCCTTGTTGGGTATCCTCTCGAGGACGTCGTCTGAGGGCGGTGTGAGGGTGATGAAGTGGGTCAATAAGGGGTCATCGAGTGGCACGTCGGATGCTCCTTCGTCGTCGAGGATCTGTTTCAGCTGATCTCGAAGGCAGCTGGGGATGCTGATCGAAGTATAGTAAAAGACACCGGCGAAGATGGACGGAGCCATGAGAGGAACGTTGGGAACGTTGAGCGAGGGGCGACGAACGCGTACACGAGACGCGTGACCCGTCGCGCCGCCGTCACGCAGGTCACACGTCTCCTGCGCTGTCTGCGACGCCTGCGACGATGGTGCTTAGCATGGCTAGGCGTTCTTCACACCCTGCAGTGCACTCGCCCTATTTCCCGGCGCCGCCTTTTCGTCGTCGACGCAAAAAGTCTCCCAAAATTCTGTACACTTCTCCTTATTTCTCGCCTGAACGTGTGCAAAGGTGTTCCGCTGGCAGCGGTACGCCTGCGGAAGGCCCCCACAACGAATACCAGTCCCTTCTCGAACTCTCTGGGTTCAAGTACTACAGCCAGGACTTCCTTGCGGCCTTTCAGGAGCTGTACTTTGCAAAGCCCATACTTATCCAAGGTAGGTGACGGCGTCTTCTCGATCGTTCAGCGCTGAGTTCCTCATCAGATCATGTTGCTCACGACCCGTGGAAATTCTTGCGCGCTGTCATGTTACTCAACAGGCCAAGGGGTGCGAAGACTGTCCCGGTGTTCTTCAATCTCATGAAACCACAGGATTTCGCCGTAGGTTGGGAGAGTTTATTCTGCTTCCATGCTGCACGACTTACCTTCTCCAGCACCGCAGGATGCAGTGGAGGAAATTATCAGGACCCTCGGACTGAGTAATATGTGCTCAGAGCGGCTGATCACCTTGTCTCGAATGTAGATAAATGATCCTCCCAGGCCCGACCTCCTGCGCAAATGGAGGTGCAAGACAAACGTGTACAGCTCCATAGTTGCCGACAGTGTCCAGAATGTGGTCGCTGAAGAGACAGGTTATAAGCGGACACCTGCGTCACACCTTCCTGGATGCGGTCCATACGCGCTCGACTCATGGCGCATCTTCTGTGCCGGCAACGAGGAATGGATGTCTGTGCTGCCGAAGGACAAGGAGTTGAAGAAGTTTCTTGTGAGTTCTCTTTCCCTGTGTGATTGTTCTTTTTATAAACGAAAGCCACCGTTTCGAAGTGCTGGAAATGGGCATACGAGGAGTTTCACCAGTGGGATCCTGAACTCGGCCTCGGCAATGTGATCACACTGGATTATGTTCGGGATCCGACAGTGCTGTTGCCGAGTGAGTAGTATTATATATATTAAACCTCATACTGGGCACATTTCGGCGGCAGCCCTGCCACTATTCACTATGCTATCTGTCTTTTCCATTATTTCTCGCATGTCGTAATGCTTTCGTGTAACATATATTGTCGTAATGTACATCAATTACTCATACACATCCTACATATGAAAACATCAAAGTGAAGGAGCATATGCAATATTGAGAATGAGAGCATAGGAATGCAGCAATATTAACAACAACCTTCCATGTTCAGGCCCTCCTGACACCGGAAACGGGGACTAATATCTAAGTTCCTTACATTGTGGGAACATCCGGCCTAACATTGTACATGTATGACGGCCCGTATGTAGCTCCGACGGTCGAAAATATGTTTACAATGTAAGGCCTGATGTCTGGGCATGCGATACCCAAATCACACATTGATAATGTGTGATATTGCGACATATACAATGTTCGCAAATGGCTATGAGGCCTCCTAGGCCGGCCGTAGGGTCGCAGAGGGCGGGGGACCCCAACCCTAGGATGGGGGTTCGCTGAGCCGAGGGCTAGGGGTGCATGTCCGCTTTAGGAAGGAGGCCATTGCCGAACCCTATGGACAGTGCCGTAGGGCATGTGCGTCATCATTAGCGCTGGTGAGGGGCCTCTGACCTGCGTGGCCGTCGTGGACGGCCATGCACGGAGAGGCTCCACTGGCTGCATAGGCCAGGTGGCACAGAAGGTAAACCACGCTGGGCACGAGTGGCCGTCCTGGACGGCCGTTCGAGGTGCATGAACTGCCAGTACTGAGTGGAACCTGAGCCAAGGCTAGGGGTATGTGTCTGCTTTGGGAAGGAGGCTGTTGCCGAACACTACGAAAGGTGCTGTTGGCACGTGTACCATCACTAGCGCTGGTGAGTCGCCACTGTCCTGCACGGCCGTCGTGGACGGCCATGCATGGTGGTGGTGGTGTATTACCGACATGGGTCCCAGTTAGGAATGCTAGGCTGCCACTGTAGTAAGCATATGATAAAGTAGACCTGTAGTAATGTACTACGCAATCATGATATGTATTATTACAGCGACACATCCATAACCAATGCCACTTCAAAAGCCTCATACTCCTCAACCATAGCTCGCGGCCAAAAGAGGCTCAGATGGCTGCATAGGCCAGGTGGCACAGTCAGCAAAGCACAGCGGCTGTGAGTGGCCGTCCTGAACGGCCATCTGCTATAGTGGCCACCAGGGGGACAGACCACAAGTGGCAGTCCAGGAAGGCCTATCTATAGGCCGCAGGCCTAACGCTACGTTAGGCCGCCCGCCTTTCGGCCTCGACATCCCTTCCTTCCTCCCTCGTTTTCGGTCCCTCGGCTATCTCAAAAGAACGCCCGATATCGAATCTACCCACCACCCGAAGATGGGATTCGACCGAGCTCTCGGTCGCCGTGGCCACCGGCGGCAATCAGCCGACTTTCCCACCGCGCGCGTTTTCCACTTCTCGATTTTTTCCCATCCCCTTCGTCTACCCCTGGCCTCATATTGTATATGGTCCGACAGCCTGACCTTCTGGCTTCAAGGGGCCACCGAGTTCGAGAGGGATGTCGCACTCTGGTCAAAGATTTCGCCGGGATAAGTGGCGGGGCGCGCGCCAGCGCGCCCATCGTGAGTTCTCTCCCTTCGTTTCCGACGTTGCGCTCACTCAAATCCCTCGAACGCGATACAGTCCGGTAGACGAAGGTCGTGGCTACAAGACGACACCCCGCTCGGGAAGAATGGCCTCGTCGTTGTGAAGATGTAGGGGAGGGAAGTGGAAGGGCGCGCACTAGTGCGAACGAGGTAAGCTCACCCACAACCAAAACCCTTCCATTCGCCCATCGTGGGGGCTCGAAACTGCTGCGAACCGTACAACGGGTCGTAGGCGGCTTGTTTCTGTCTGTCTCCGTGGTTTCTGGTCCAACGCAGCGCGTCACCATCGTGCTTCCGTGGCGACATCTCTACCTCCACCTCAGCTTGAGGCTCGCGGTCCCCTGCGCCATCGCGAAACTGCTGCGAACCATACAACGGGTCGTAGGCAGCTTGTTTCTGTCTGTCTGCGTGGTTTCTGGTCCAACGCAGCGCGTCACCGTCGTGTTTCTGTGGCGACACCTCTACCTCCACCTCAGCCTGAGGCTCGCGGTCGCCTGCGTCATCGCTCAGAAATGTTCGAGCGCGCATTCCTTCTGGAGGGTTCGAGAGGGCCCAGGTGAGTCAAACAAACAGTTTTTGTTTGTTTTTCAGCCGTGCTAATCTTTTATAGCGCAGTCATCATCGTGCGGGCCACCGCAGTGCAACAGCGGCTCGCAGCCACCTCCTCGCAGTCGCCAGGGCATCGCGAGGCTTCGCGAAGCCCCACCCCGCCTGGCTGCACTGTTGCCCGACCCTCGTCGATGCACGCCAGCCCACCGCGGTGAAGGATGGTGCTGCGGTCGTCGCACCGGCCACTGAGGTGCAACGATGGCACGAAGCCCCCGCCACATGTTTGTCACGGCTCCGCGAACCACCAGCCTACCTCTTGGAACTCACCGCCAATGCTCCTTGACCCGCAGAGGGCCTCCGCAATGAACGACCACACCCCGGTCATCGTGTCGGCCACCGCGGTGCCACAATGGCACCCAGCTCCCTCTTCACGGTCTCCAGCTCTGTCCGAAGGCCCGCGTCACCTTCCAGCACCCCCATCCTACCCTCTTCGATGCGCGTTTGCGCTCCATGGCAAACGACTGCACCCCGGACCACCCCTGCAACATTGAGTGTCCGTCGCTCGACCAGAACCTCTCTCGCGCACTCAAACGCAACATGTTTGAACGCGCGTTTGCCCAGCACTGCTCGGGCAGTGTAGGTGAGTAAAAACAAAAACTTTCGGATTTTTTTACGGTGCTAAACCACTTCCACCCTACGTGAAGCCCGCCGTCCGCAAACGACCCATCGCCATCCCGCTCTCGTCGACGCTGCCCTCGCGTTCGCCCTCTGCGGCGAACAACTGCACGTCGGTCATCTCACCGGCCACCGCAGTGCAACAACGGCGCCCGGCTCCCTCCTCGCGGTCTCCAGCGCCCGATGAAGGTTCGCGTCACCTCCCAGCACCCTCACCCTATGCTCGTCGACGCATTTTCGCCCTGTGCGGTGAACGACCGTGCCCCGGACCTCCCCTCGAACATACAGTGCCAGTGCCCGGCGATACAGGTGAGTAAAAATATATATATTTTCGACTTTTTTTACCTGTGCTAACAACCTGTAGAAGATGCGAGCCCACGCAGGGAACACGGAACAACGACCAGCCTCCCCACTCCTCTCGAATGCCGCTGTCTCAGTCCCCTCGAACCCCGCGGACTCTGCACAACGCTCCGCCGTCCTCATCCGCGTGACCCAGCCACACGCGGGGAATGCGCAGCAATAGCGTGCGTGCACGCTAGGTCGACGGGCATGCAAGTTCACCGTCACAGTCCCCTCGAATGCCGCTGTGTCTGCACAACGCACCGTTGTTCTCGTTCGCACATTGCAAGTATATACACGGAACCTCACTACACAGCGCTCACACACCATTTCCACTCTCCCGCCCGCGGTCCATGTCATGTAGTACTATCCGTAGTACACAGCAGCCAATACATCATGTAATATCCTCGCGGCTGTGAAACGCTATCAGCCTGCTCGACGCCCGCAGGATTTGCCTATCTATAGGCCGCAGGCCTAACGCTACGTTAGGCCGCCCGACTTTCCGCCCCTGTATCCCTTCCTTCCTCCCTCATTTCGGTCCCTCGGCTATCTCAAAAGATCGCCCGACATCGAATCTACCAACTACCCGAAGATACAGTTCGACGGAGATCTGGGTCGCCGTGGCCACCGGCGGCAATCCGCCGACTTTCCCACCTCGCGCGTCTTCGACTGCTCGATTTTTTCTCGTCCTCACCCTCTACCCCTGGCCTCATATTGTATATCGTCCGATAGCCTGGCCATCTGGCTTCAAGATACTACCGATTTGGGGAGGGGTTCAAGAGTTTGGTCGACGATACAGCCGGGCGAAGTGGCGGGGTGCGCGCCGGCGCGCCCTTGGTGAGTTCTCTCCCTTCGTTTCCGATGTTGCGCACACTCAAATCCCTCGAACGCGGTAGGGTCCGGTAGACGAAGGTCGTGGCTACAAGGTGCCACCCTGCTCGAGAAGAACGGCCTCGTCATTGTGAAGATACAGGCGAGGGAAGTGGGCGGGCACGCACCAGCGCGAACGAGGTAAGCTCACCCACACTCAATGCTCTTCCATTCGCCCATCGAGGGGGCTCGAAGCTGCTTGCGAATCGTACAACGGGTCGTAGGCAGCTCATTTCTGCCTGCCTGTCTGATTTCTCGTCCAACGCAGCACGTCAGTGTCGCGTTTCTCGAGCGACACGACCTCTACCCCTCGCGGTCCCCTGCACCATCGAAGGCGAACGTTCGACCGCGCGTTCACTATGGAGGGTTGTAGGGGGCCGATGTGAGTAAAGAAACATTTTTTTTGTTTTTCAGCCGTGCTAACATTTTGCCCACGTCGTTGTCACGCCAGCCACCGCGGCGTGCAGCCCCCTCCTCGCGGTCCCCTCGGCCCCGCGAAGCCTCACTATCTCCCTGCACCTTCCGTCGACCCTCTTCCTTTCGCGTAGGCCCGCCACGATGAACGACGGTGCCCCGGTCGTCACACTGGCCTCCACCCTCCGCCTTGTGCTCCCCCAGGCCGTCGAACGCAAACGTTCGGAGGCACGTTTGTTTCCGGAGGTCAAAGGGCATGCCAGGTAAGTAACAAAAGGTTTTTTGTCCCTATCCCACTGTGCTAACATTTCGCAGTCTGATCGTTGTCGCACCGGCCACCGCGATGCCACAACGGCGCCCGGCGCCCTCTTCGCAGTCTCCAGCTCCCTCCGAAGGCCCGCGTCACCTTCCAGCACTCCCATTCTACCCTTTTCGATGCGCGTTTGCCTTCCGTGGCGAACGACTGCACCCCGGACCTCCCCTGCAACATCGAGCGCCGGTCGCTCGACCAGGACCTCCCTCGCACACTCAAACACAAGTTTGCCCAGCACTGCTCGGGCAGTGTAGGTGAGTAAAACAAATATTTTTTCGGTTTTTTTAACGGTGCTAACAACCTTCACCCACTTGAAGCCTGCCGTCCGCGAACGACCCACCGCCGTCCCGCTCTCGTCGACGCTGCCTCGCGTTCGCCCTCTGCAGCGAACAACCGCACCTCGATCATCTCACCAGTCACCGCGGTGCAACGACTGCGCCCGGCTCCCCCCTCGCAGTCTCCAGGCCCCGACGCTGGCTCGCGTCACCTCCCAGGACCATCCCCCGATCCTCTTCGATCTGTGGAGGCCCTCCGCAGTAAACGACGGCACTGCGGTCCTCATGCCGGCCACCGCGGTCCAACGACCATGCCGACCTCGCTCCTCGCGGTCTCCAGGCCCCGACGCTGGCCCGCTAATAAGCATAACGGGCCCGCGACTAAGCATAACGGCCTTGCGACTAAGCATAACGGCCCGCGACTAAGCATAGCGGCCGCCCCTCAGCGTAACGGCTCCGCGATTAAGCATAACGGCCAGCGGGGCGTGGGAAAGCCGTCGCCCAACAAGCGCCGGTTGGACTTAGCTTCGCGCTCCTCCTGCTTGGCTCACCCCCGCGACACCCTTCCACAACACCGAGGAGGCTCTCCTCGGCGTTGCTCTGATTTTATTTCCTCTTCTCCTGCTTCTGTCCCTCGCCCTTCCTAGTTTGCTCTCGAACGCGGCGCGTCAGCACCACGTTCCCTTGGCGACACCTCCAACCTCCACCTCGCGCTCCCCCACGTCGTCGAACGCAAACGTTCGGCGGCGCGTTCGTTCTAGGAGGTCGAAGGGCACCCCCAGTTGAGTCGAAAGTTTTTTTCATATCCCTACACTACAATGCTAATTTTGTGCAGCCTCCTCGTTGTTGCACCGGCCACTGCGGTGCGACGATGCCGCCCCCCCCCCCCCCCGTACTCCCGCACTCCCCTCCCACCTCGGTCCCCCATCCTCCTCGTTCGCGCAGGGAGCCAACACGCGGACAGCCAGGCGACACCGCGCAGCTGCACGAGGTTGACGGCCTCGCGCTCGCACTCCCACACTCCCCTCACACGTCCACCCTCCACCCTTTTCGTTCTCGTGGGGAGCCGACACGCGTACGGCGAAGCGACATCGCGCGGCTGCGCGAGGTCGACAGACCTGCACTCGCACCGCACCGCCGCCTCGCACTCCCCTCGCCCCTCGCCCCTCCATTCTCCAACCTCCTCGTTCACGAAGGAAGCCGACACGCGGACGGCAAGGCGACACCGCGCGGCTGCGCGAGGTCGACGGCCCTGCCCTCGCACTCTCACACTCACCTCACACCCATCCAGCCTTCTCGTTCGCGCGGGGAGCCGACACGCGGACAGCGAGGCGACACCGCGCGACTGCGCGAGATCGACGGTCTCACCATCGCACCGCCGCCTCGCACTCCCCTGGCCCCTCGCTCCTGCGCATTTGTGCTCCATGGCGAACGACTGTGCCCTGGACCTCCCCTGCAACATCGAGCGCCGGTCGCTCGACCAGGACCTCCCTCGCGCACTCAAACGCAACGCGTTTGAACCCGAGTTTGCCCAGCACTGCTCGGGCAGTGTAGGTGAGTAAAATAAGTATTTTTTTCGGTTTTTTTAACATTGCTAACGACCTTCACCCCACTTGAAGCCCGCCGTCTGCAAACGATCCACTGCTGTCCTCGTCCGTGCGAGCAGGCCACCACCGCCGTCCCGCTCTTGTCGATGCAACCGTCCTCGTCCAGGCAAGCAGGCCGCGCGCACCCAGCAAGAGCATACGGGAGCGCGAGGTCGACGCGGAGGCACCACCGCCGTCCCGCTCTCGTCGACGCCACCGTCCCCTTTCGCGCGAGTCGTCCACGCACGCACCAACGCCGTCGCACTCCCCGCCAATGCCGCCGTCCCATCCGCGTCAGCTGGCCACGCACGCGGTGTGCGCAGCAACACCCCGCCGGCACGCGTGGTCGACGGAGATGCACCACGGCCCACCAGTTCACCTCGACGCCGCCGTCCCCATCCGCGCGAGCTGGCGATGCACGCCGAGTGCCCTGCAAGAGCATCCCAGCGTGCGATGTCGACGCGCACGCACGGCCTCGACTCCTGCTCGCGCGGAGCCGCGAGCACGACTGCGCCACCGCCATCTTTCTCCATATGTAGTCGTATGGCGCACGCAGTAGACAGGGAAAAAATATATATATTACTTCATACGGAGCAAAAGTCAGTGCTACAGCAGATGTGGCCGCGAGGGATAGCATATATAGAGAAAATTACACTCCGCAGCAGGTTACTGTGCCAGAAGCCGCGGAGACTACAAGGACCAAGAAGATCAAGCAAAGATTGGAAAGGGAAGGGAAAGGCGACAGATGAGGTAACCGCGAATGAGGACTGCGATGCGACCCCGCCTCAATCTCTCCGACCTCTGATCGCTTCCGATCATCCAACGCCATGGACGTGGACCGGCCGCCTACCTCTTCGCAAGGTCAAGAACATTCTAACCCTCCCATCCCCGACACCCCTCTGTCTCCCACTTCCTCTAGCCACCTCACAACAAGCGCCGGTCGGACTTAGACTGGCGCTGCGGCCGCCTCCCTCACCGATGTGACACCCATCAACGACGCCGAGGAGACACACTCTCCTCGGTGTCGTTCTGCTTTTCTTTTTGATTCTCTTGCTTGTTTTGCCCCTGCTTTCTGGTTTCTACCGAGACATGGCGCGCCAGTGCCATGTCTCCTTAGCGACACCTCCACCCTCCACCTCGCGCTTCCCCAGGCAGTCGAACGCGAACGTTCGACGATGCATCTGTTTGCGGAGGTCGAAGAGCGCGGTCCAGGTGAGTAAACAAAAAATCTTTCGTCTCTATCGCACCGTGCTAACCGAGTGCTGACCTTTTGCAGCCGCATCGTTGTCGCTCCGGGCACCGCGGTGCAACAGTGGCGCGCTGCACCCCCCCTCGAGGTCGCAGAGACCCCTCGCAGGCCCACCGCCCCTCTCCGCCCCCTTCCTCGACCCTCTCCCGATCTCGCTCGACGCGCGCAGGCCCATCGCAGCCAACGACGCCCCTGTGTCATCACACCGGCCGCTGCGGTGAAACGACGGCGCACCGCCGCCACCTCACGGTCTGCAATGCCTTGCGAAGGCCCAGCCCACTTCCCCGCACCCTCTCCCGACCATCCGCGATGCGCGCAGGCCCACGATGGTGAACGACGCCACTCGCGTCGCCACACTGGCTACCGCGGTGCGACGACGGCACGAACCCCCCCAGCCCACGATCTGCATGGCCCCGCGAAGGCCCGGCCCACCTCTGCCCGTCGTCCCTGCACCCTCCCCGATACACGCAGGCCCACGGTGGTGAACGACACCGCCCGCATTGTCGCGCCGGCCATCACGGTGCGACGATGGCGTGCAGCCCCGACCACGCGGTCCCCAAGGCCCCGCGAGGCTCCGCGCAGCCTCTCACCACCTCCTCGCACCCTCCCTCAACCCTCTTCGACGCGCGCAGGCCCACAGCAGCGAACGACGGAACAGCGATCATCGCGCCGGCCACCGCGGTGCCGCAATGGCGCCAAGCTCCCTCCTGGCGGTCTCCAGCCACCGGCGAAAGCCCGCGTCACCTCCCAGCACCGTCACCCAACCTTCCTCGACCCGCGATCGCCGTATGCGGTGAAAGATCGCGCCTTGATCATGACGCGGGCCACCACGGTGCAACGACCGCGCCCAGGTCCCTCCTCGCGGTCTGCAGGCCCCGATGCTGGACCCCATCACCTCAGCCAACCTTCCTCGACCACGTTCGCCATCCACGGCGAACGATCGCGCTCCGGTCGTCAGGCTGGCCGCTGCAGTGGAATGACCGCGCTGACCGCCCTCCTCGCAGTCTCCAGGCCCCGATGCTGGCCCGCATCACCTTCCAGAACCCTCATCCTACCCTCTTCGACGCGCGTTCACCCTCCGTGGTGAACGACTGCCCTCCGGACCTCCCCTGCAACATCGAGCGCCGGTCGCTCGACCAGGACCTCCCTCGCACACTCAAACGCAACGCGTTTGAATGCAAGTTTGCCCAGCACTGCTCGGGCAGTGTAGGTGAGTAAGACAAATATTTTTTCGGCTTTTTTAACGGTGCTAACAACTTTCACCCACTTGAAGCCCGCCGTCCTCGTCCGCACGAGCAAGCCACCACCGCCGTCCTGCTCTTGTCGACGTCACCGTCCTCGTCCTGGCGCTCCCCCAGGCCGTCGAACGCCACCATTCGGCGGCACGTTTGCTTTCGGAGGTCGAAGGGCATTCTAGGTGAGTCCAAAAAAAGCCTTCTGTCCCTATCCCGCGGTGCTAACATTTTGCAGCCACGTCTTTGTCGCGCCAGCCACCGCGGTGCGACAGCGGCATGCAGCCTCGTCCTCGCGGTCGCGGAGGCCCTGCGAAGCCTCACCACACCCGACTCCACCTCCCTGCACCCTTCGTCGACCCTCCTCTTCGCGCGCAGGTCCACCACGGTGAATGACGGCTCCCCGGTCGTCGCACCGGCCTCCACCCTCCGCCTCGCTCTTCCAGGACATCGAACGTGACTGTTCCGCGGCACGTCGGTTTTCGGAGGACGAAGGGCATTCCAGGTGAGTCCAAAAAAAACCTTCTGTCCCTATTCCGAGCTGCTAACATTTTGCAGCCGCGTCGTTGTCGCGCCGGCCACCTAGGTGCAACAGCGGCGCGGCCTTCCCCACCCACCATCTCAGCGCGTCCTCTCGATCTTGCAGGGTCCATGTCGACGACAGACGTCATCCCGTGCGCCAACCGCTGGTGCAGCTTTGCAACGCTGTAAGTATTTTCCCCTTGCGCAGACCCGTTGTTGGCGCGGGATCGGCCTAGGGCCGAGTCGCATTATCTGACTTTCGAGATACAGATGCTGTTCCCCTGGTGCCCTGATTCTCGACAACCGTCTCCGCGCGACACGCTCCCCATTGAGTTTGAAGACAAGCACCACATCCACGCTCACGACCATTTCCGACGGCGCGCAGATGCAGGTTGACTTGAATCTTCATCTCCGTCCTGCGCTCCGACGGTGCAGATGGAGATGGTGCGTACACGGCGGATTCACGCCCGTGCACATTATGCACAAGGGCGGGCACAGACACCGCTCCTTCCTCCGCGGCGTGCACTTCGCTCTGATGGCACTTGGACCCTGGGAAGGCCGTGCTGTCGCTTTCGTTCTCGGTGCGTGTCGTTTCCTCTCTGTGTGTACATTCGGACGTACTGACACTTGGTGTTCTAGCAGGTTGCGAGATCGGTGCGTTGCGCCTCCGCATAACGCTGGCGTCATCCGCGTCCACGCTATCAATGTGCCTCGCGCTCGGAGAGCCCGACGAAGTCGATGTGCTTCTGGAGACGCACGCTGAAGTTGTTATACAGCCGCAGTAAATAAGAAGGCACGGGTCGCGATCTCGGAGAAGACCCACGTATGTGTGCTAGTATTATATCTACTGTACAAAGTGCGGCCGCGCTTGGGGCTCAAGATACGGCCGAAAAAATATAGTTGTTTCAAGTAGCACTGCAGAGTGAACACACACGGACGGGGACTGCACATCGACGGCGGGAGACTTTGAATACACGAGAAGACGTGTCACGCAACGCGATCTAAGTTTTTTCGTGCTGGCTCTTGTTGGATTCTGCTCACTGCCAGTCCCATTCTCCTTTGTCCTCTACTCTCTCCCCGGTCCTTCCGCTACAACGTCCAACCCGCACTCCGCCGTCGTCCAAGCAGTCGCGGTCGCCATGACGCCCGCGCGCAAGCTACACGCTCGAACGTAGTTCGGCGCGCGTGCGCGTCGTTGTCACTGGGCGAAAGGGTGGCGGGCTCTGAGCGAGGCCGTGTAGGTATGTACGCGATTCTCATCTGTTGCGCCGATGGCAAGCAGCCGCTACGTTGAGGGCAGCTGGCGCGTCGTGCCGGACGGCGAGACTGACGGCCTGGTAAGTCTCCGCGCGTTTCTACGTGTTTTCTCTGATTTGTGTTGATGCACCGCACTGAATATTCTTGCAGTATCCGTGCAGAGCTCAGCTCCCACAGCCGAGCAGAGTCTGCTCGCGAGGCCTTGAGGCTGCCGCGTAAAAGATTGGGCGGTGCACCACGTCCTCCTCCGCCCCACGCTCCGTCTGCTTCGAAACCGGGCACGTCGACCATGTCTCGCGCAAAGCCCTCCGTCGTCCTGCCCTCCTGATCTAGCACCACAGGCGAAGTAATCGCCGTGCCCTTCGTCCGTCGGCATCGCTCAGCCGAGGAGTGTATGCGCACGGTCTCCGACTCTAGGCGAGCACGCGATGGACGGCGCATTCCCCACAGGTCGGTCAGGCAACGAGGTTTTTGTCACCCGCAGATTAGGTTAGGTTAGGTTAGGTTAGGTTAGGTTAGGTTAGGTTAGGTTAGGTTAGGTTAGGTTAGGTTAGGTTAGGTTAGGTTAGGTTAGGTTAGGTTAGGTTAGGTTAGGTTAGGTTAGGTTAGGTTAGGTTAGGTTAGGTTAGGTTAGGTTAGGTTAGGTT